>NC_135007.1:11808229-12118333 GCF_051020985.1 Nomia melanderi
ATTGAGTGAAATATAGTAATCGGTGACCCTCGTGGCGTTCAACGTGTTAACAGACGCTTCTTTCCACGTTGAATTGAAAATTCATGGGTAAACTTCCATGTTAGTTGAGGGAAAACAGTCGGCAACTGAAATTGCAGGTTTATAATGAAGAGGAATTGTTTAATGCGGTATGGTTCCATATTCTCCGATGTTTTGCAGGTTCTAATAACATAGGGATACAATGTAACTGGGTCGAATTTTGTTTGTAATCACCGTGTCCGCTATTATTTCTCGTCCCGCGAATAACATGCGCCGGATTAACTTGCCGATTTGATAAATGAGTTCGCCACTCGTAGAAAGTATCCGCGTTTCGCATTATTTGTTTTCATTTATTCGCCGGGTTCCGCTGCGCGCAGAAGTTTTCTATTCTATATATGATTTCAGTGTTGCACAAACAGAGGCAGTCGAGTGTCGGATCGATACTGATAACGAGGGTGTCCCTTATTTCTTTCGTGTAACTTTATGTCAGTGCGATTTGTATGAAAATAATCCCACCAATTTGTCGGGATCATTTTCGCACGCGAACTTTGATACAGTGAAATTAAATAATACGATTATTATATTTCTAATTGGAATATTTTTTAACATTTTATATTTAACACATCGCGTGCCGACCAATTTTCAGAAAACTGAATTGTACGAATGGCAATTTTCAATGAGACTATACGTACAAAAATTCAGATATATTGTTATGTAATGTATTTTAAATAGATAATCAATTCGAATCAAATTTAATATTTTTTTAAATGTTGTGGTAAATAGAAATAGTAAGTGTCTTTATAAAAAAACGAGATTTCTCGTTACCAGTACGCAATGAGTGAAATTTCATGAAACTTACGGATCTCCCATCGATCATAATTTACAAATTATTTTATCGCAAAGCGCTTAGTGTTGCAGAATGAAATATATTTAATCATTTCGTTACTTCATTTTCATTTTCTTCTGTTTTATATACGTTATATGTAGATCAGTGTGGGGAAATCGATCGTAGAAGGACAAACAGGCACGAGAAGAAAGTTCCCGAGGAAATTCCAGCAAGAAAGCTGACCGAATCGCCTCACCCCTTTCTCTCGGCGGCTTTTTGAATCGGGAACTCGATTGTTGACCGATCCGTCGAAGTGGATAAAGATAAGGGAGAAAAGATTCAGTGCGGATTCCGTGTTGCGGACGGTCCGCAACGCGGTCCGACTTGTTTTTCTCGTTCGGCACGTTTCACCTGACGGTTACGTCATAAGTTACAGTTGCCTAACTGTTCTCGAAATCTTTGCTCCAACATCGCGGAGAAATTGTTCACTTCTTCTCTCGTTTAGCGAAACGAATGATTTTCTTCTCGTTTAATAAACGATGATTCTTATAATTCCAACTTGCAAGGTTCAAGTCTCAACGAATCAATTTTAATAGTGAATTATTTATCGTTTACTAAACAATGGTTCTTAAAATTCAAACTTTCAAGGATTTCTAGTCTCAACAAATCAATTTTAACAGTAAATTATTTATCGTTTACTAAACAATGGTTCTTGCAATTCAAATTTGCAAGGTTCAAGTCTCAACGAATCAATTTTAATACTAAATTATTTATCGTTTATTAAACAATGGTTCTTAAAATTCAAACTTGCAAGGTTCAAGTCTCAACGAATCAATTTTAATACTAAATTATTTATCGAACTAAAAGGTGACCGGAAAAATTGATTAATCCTTGCTGAACATTTCCTTGCAGTTATTTACTAATTTCTCGTGTAGTTAATGTAATTTATTAATTGATCATTCATTTACGATTTCCATGGTAGGACAGAACATTTTATGACTCCTTGACAATTGATACAATCCCCCATTGGCCAGAAAATCCTCGTTTTACTGCGTTTTTCTTTCGGTTTCCCTCCACCCAATCATGTTCTCAAGTCCAGCTGCATTATCCATATTGATAACAATTATCCTGAGTGAGTTTTTATGCTTTCAAGACGCTCGTATCGATTCCTCTCGGGGTTAGTGGCTAGCAATTACCTTCAAGGCTTTTATGAACGACAATAGGAGATTTCTCCATCGCGGAGAATGCTTCGTATCGTTTTGTACTACGTCAGGTTTCAACAGAGTTCCGCTGATGGTATTACAAGTTCTATTGACCGATACTCGATTCTCGAATTGTTTAATTTCTGACAGAAATGTCCGTGATCTGTACGTCGAATTTTGCGACCACCTGCACATTTCGTTGCAACGTGTAAACGAAACAATAAATTAGTTTATCGATTGTTGTATTTCATTTGAATTTCGATTTCCGACAGGAAGTTCTTTTTACGGTTGTTCGGCGAATCTTTTTAGCTTTCCATTACTGAACGCGACGTCTAGTTCCCTATGATTTATCTACGTTCACAAGACCGAGGTTCGTATAAACAACGTATAAACAACACTAAGCGCGTGACAGTGATTTAATTAATTTTCATGATTGCTATAACGCGCACGCCATGAATGTAAACTCGATCCATCGCGCGGAATACGGAGCGTCCACCGCGGCCATATTTATCCCCCGGAAATGCAATATTGATTCAACGGAATGAACTACAATTGTTTGTTTGGTATTCTGTTTTCGGCTCGCAGATCTTTCTCAAATGGTGCTCGACGGGTTGGAAAACTATTAGTGCACGAAACAAACGAATGAATAAATAAATAAATAAACAAATAACTAAATAAATTCATCATTACTCACAATACAAGAATCAACTCTCAAATACATTCAACAACCGAAACCCTCAATTCCAGTCACAATTCGCAACCCTCATCAACAAAATTATAAATCAAAATTAAAACGAAAATTCTGCTTAAACTTCTACTGCAAAACGAAAAAAGTCAATATATTTAGTCCACTATTTTGAAGATTTTCAAATACATCGATGAGAACAATCTCGAACAACCGTTTCCTTCATACGAACCGTTTCTTTTGAAAATGGCTCGAGTCCGCTTGAAAAAGGTTAGAAAGCTATTAATAAAAAGATTCTATAGAATTGTAACTATTGTGGTATCGTAGTTTTGAGACAGTGGGACAGCGAGTGTTCTGAGGGCCATAAAAGAGGGAGACTGAAAGAATGATTTTTAAGTATGGTGAGAGATTTTGGAGAGAGTTGCGTTGGCCTGAGAAGAGAAAAGACCTGTACACTGCGAGCTATATCGTTTCTATTTATTTGTATTTTATTCAATTATCTATTCCTATTTTTTTAAATGAAACATTTAAATTCCATTAATACCACGCTATTATAACGGTTAACTCGATTCCTTGGAAAATAGACTTAAGCCACTTTCAAGATTGTCAACGAAAGGCTTCAGTTTCCAAGACAGTCGCGAGAAATATTTGCTAGTTAACATCGAATTTTTCAAGCTGACAAATTAATATTTCCATCTCGATGCTTTCACGAGGCAATTTCCACGATATGTACACGGCGAGCGCGAGGAGCCGTTTACCGCGTCCGCTGTCACTTTTATTCTCCCAGCGGTACCTCACGGAAGACGTAAAGTCGGACTCCCTTTGACCAATTTCTGTTTTTTATCGGCGCATAAACCGGAAATCCTGACGGCGCCTTCGGCGGGAAGGAGCCGCGAGACTGTTTGTCGAGCGCCGTTTAATTCCGGCGTATCGCGGCGAGAACCGTTGCCGCGGCGAAACTGTTATCCCTGAAATAAAAGAACGTTTAATGGATCAGGGTCTGCCTTCTGCGGCCGTTCGCTGACCCTTGATCAAAACGCTTCGAACAGCAGTATCGGCCGGAATGGGGGATCATTCCCCTTTAAGTCGGCGAATTATCGGCTGATCCGGAGCGGTGCTTGTACTTTATCGCGCCCATTTCCACGTCCGCTGGATTGATTCTGCTTGAGGATTGCCTGATTTAAATTATAGCCGGCCGGCTCGTATCATCGCATCATCATCGTTCGCCTTGTGATTTACGTTTATGGACACGCGAGACGCGGGACTCCTTACGCTCTGTTTCGATCGCTTCGAGAGCGGATTCCTGAATATTCGAGATTAACCGAGGTGTTCTGGAGGAATTGTTCGGTTTTATGTTAATGTATATCGATGAGTGAAGGATCTGTCTTTAAGTCACTAGGAAACTTATTGTTGCTGATGAATTGCACGTTTGGATATTTGCTTTGGAATAAGGTTTATTACATTCAATTTCTTTTGAGTTGCTATTTCATCATTTCCTTAGAGCAAGAGTAAAATTCTATTTTCTAATAGAACATTTTTCTAGTGTTCTAGTGACCTAGAAATTTATTCACTTTATTGCAAATTTGGATATTTACTCATAAGATTTATTAGTACCTTCAATTTTTTTTTACTATTTTATCATTTCCCTAAAGCAAGAAAATTCTATCTTCTATTTTCTAGTATTCTAGTGTTCTACTGTTCTAGAAATCCATTCACTCTATTGCAAATTTTGGATATTTTTTAAAATAAGATTTATTAGTACATTCAGTTCCTTTCGAATTGAGTTACTATTTTATCATTATCTTAGAGCAAGAAAATTCTATCTTCTATTTTCTAGTGTTCTACTGTTCTAGAAATCTATTCACTTTATTGCAAATTTTGGATATTTTTCTAAATAAGATTTATTAGTAAATTCAATTTCTTTTTAACGAATTACTATTTTATCATTTCCTCAGAGCAAGAGTAAAATTCCGTCTTAATTCTATTTCATACACTACTTGCAACACACAAAAATGTAGATCACGGCGCACCTAGCCTACAATAAAAACGTTATCGAGGAAAAATTGAAGCAACAATGGAGAGGCAAGTTTTCCATCGTAAACAGAGGTATAAGGTGTTGAATAAATCACTGTTTACAAGGCTGTCCTGTCTGAGGAGTTCAATTACTTCTCGCTGCCCGTTTACGAGGATAGCTACGACGAGACTATATTTCCCGGGCGCTGCCAGTCGGGATTCGTTTTTCCTTTCTCCTCTTTTTTTCTCCCGCCGAACCCGACGTTTCTACCTTGTTCGATGTAACATCGAACGCATTTTCTCGGTCAGGGGCAGTTAATGGCTCGACTGCAGCCGCCCGACCGCGTAGATGGCATTCCGTAGATTTACGAGGCGACAGCTTTTACAGCCGCGTTCCGGGATTCGTAGTTTTACGCGTAACATCCGGCCGATTTCACGCGGGGAAATCATGTCTCTGTTTCGAACTGACAGCCCGTCGATCGATGTCAAAAACCCGTTTCCCCTCTGGCTAAAAGCCGGCAAACGTAATTGTTACAGTTTAATGACGAACTGCTACGGCTCCTGCGCCGTGTCCATTGACAAATTAGATCTGTCACGGTTATTAGTCCCGGTAATGAACAGTTCGATGTTTTCTGCTGAATTCATTATTTACGGGACACGATTGGAATTGTCGTTCTCAGGTCCATCAATGCGCGATTCGTTTCATCGAATTTGCCGTTTTGTTGTCCGCGACATAGAAGGTTTACGGTAGCCCGATAATGGTCCCGTTGCAAGTGATTTCCCGTTCTGTTACAGCCAACCATTTTCGGCACGGTGACGTCGGAGCCCAGCTTGAACCCGAAGGATGGCAACAGTCGAAGGGTGAGTGATATCAGATTCATCGGTCAATGTTCAGGCTCGTAATGTGCTAACAATGGAACTACCGAGCAAGTCAACCGTTTTTGTAAAGTTTCTTTATAAAAGCTAAAGACACTTAGCTATGCAACTTCGCTAATTACCACAGTATTGAAAAAATATAAAATTTAATTCGAATTGATTATCTATTTAAAATATACTACGTAACTATATGATATCTGAGTTTTTCTATGTATGATATAAGTTGACCTCAGTGAAAATTGCCATCACAATTCAGTTTTCTGAAAATTAGCCGGTACGCAATGTGTTGAGATTTCAATTGGTTTATATTTTGATTTAGGTATCACTGAATCAGCCTCTTTAATGATTTCTTAAAGTGTCTATAATTTTGCAATAATTGTAAAAGAAGACACGTGGAACTGATCATTTTGATTCACTCGGTAGTTCTAGTGTTAAAGTACCATTTACTACATGAATTTAATCAAAGGTTCTGTAATTAACGACTAAACCGTTCAACAAGTAAATCTGAGAGAACTATTTTCCAGATTTGTAATTTTCGCAAATTACATTCCTCATTATTTGCAACAGAATGATTTAAAAACTCTTGTTCACTTTATATTATTAACACGTTCATGCTACTTATGGTACAAGCGTAATTTCTGTAAGGACATTTTTAATGAGACATGCGTTAAAGAATAACGGTACACGCGAAACAACAGAAACGTAAAGAAATAATAAAATATCCGAAAACTCAGCAAAAACTTGAGTGTAACTGAATCCATTTAAAAAACCAGTGCACTTTATAAGCAAGATACAAACTTCCGGTGGCAAGGAATGTGTTAATATTCAAGTACTTTTACTTTGTCGCTGTCAAACAGAAGGCGATCCAATTTCCCTCGGACTGCCCCGCGTCCCGAGCCAAGTTTCCGGCTTCAATCAAGTGCAAAGTACTCCATCGTGATTCGCGAAAGTAAAAGTTCGAGATTCCGCGGAAAAACGGGGCACGTAATGCCACGATAATTTTTCGAGAGATACAAGTTGAGCGCAAGGAAATTTCGGTCCTTGCCGGGGGACGTGTCCCGCGGGACGCTTTCCCGGGTCTTAATGGGTAAAAATTGCCGGTAAGTCGCTGTTCCCCTCTAGCCTTAAATGCCCGAAGATAGAGCGTTCAAGCGGTCTAATTAAAAGTAACTGCGGTACCAAGCAAGTCGTTCAGCCCCAAAACCCTTCCCGCGGAGGGACTTTAACGTGCAAAGTCGCGAAGGCCGTGTCCGCTTTACGCCTTGCATAAATTCTTCATAATTGTGAAATCATGCAGAATATTGCGGGCTCCGGGGAACTGCGGAGAAAAAAAAACACAGGAGAAAGGTTCATTTTCACGAGAAACTTTTTATTAGTTCTATACACTGTCCTTGTTCCCCGTTTCTCGGAGCGGCGAGACGCAAATCGGAATCAACGGTGACCGGCGTTCGATCTTCTTCAATTCGTCGATGTATCTGTATCTCATTATCGACTAATTTATTGACAGTATGTTCGATAAAACGCATATTTCCGATTTAACCTCCGTTTCCGTCCTTTGTAGATTCGTTTTCGAGATGAAAGCTTTTACATTCGTTCGGAACCTGATAAAACTGTGATGCTTTAATTAAAGATACTGCGCATCCGTTAAATACACCCGACGGGGGATATTAATCAAGTATACGAATGTTTTCGAGGGTTCGGCGTACAACCGTGAAAGTTATTAATAAACGTCCCGCGTTTATTCCACGGATACTAAATATTCGACGTTACGACGCAATTGCGCGAAATGAAATTTTATTTTATTCTAATTTGAAACGGTCATTCTGTTCCTCGCAAACACGGCGAAATTAAAGGTTTCATTGAAAAATACGATTTATTGCTCGCTCTCGGATAAATATTTTTCAATCTATTCGCGTTATTTGCGCCGCTGATATGTGTCCGTTCCGCATGCAAAATTCGTAATTATTTCTTTAGAAGATACACGAGCGATGTCAAAAATTTATTACGCGATCGGAATGAAAAACCAATCAAAGATTAATTTCCGTAGTATTGATACAAGTAAATAAATATTCCCGTCGAGCGGAAGAATTGAGAAGCATTCGTGGAAAATGTAATTATCGGCGTCAAATTTTACAGAAACAGCGAAAAGGTTACGTAACATCGGATTAATAAATGGTATCTGTCAATATCATCAGTATTACGAATAATTACTATTACCAACGACTGCCTACAGCACAAAAATTACAAAAAAATCAATCAAAAATACACAAAGAAAATGTTTCAATCCAAATTATCAATTTCGATTATCGAAACAAAGAATTGTTTGCCATTTATAAGACAAACCAACGCGAGTTGCATATTTTCCATTTCGACGTCGAAAATTTTATGCATCGATTTCCGGTGGCAAAGGAAAACGCTCTCCAATGTATTTTTAATTTATCCAAAAACAGGAACGCTGTCGTGCAGCCTCGAAGTTTTCCGTGGACAGTGTAAATGCGGTTTTACCTTTCAGCCACGGCTGCAAACAAACCGGAGTGAAAATTTACCGGAAACGTCGCGTGTCGTCCCGATAAAAGTTCCACGGATCGAATAAATTCATGAATCTTAGATGCCGCCCGGAGAAACGGGTCCCCGAAACGTATCACAATCCCCGTTGCTCGACACGGTCGGACTCGAATCGATTCCAATGAATATTTAATTCATGATGCCCGATAAACGCCACGCTTTCCCGGCTGCCGATGTTTCCCGCGAACGTCTCGGCGAATGGGAGGTTTTTTCCAGTCGCGGAGAGCAGTCGTCCAATATGAGAGTGCGATGTTATTTTTATAAAAATTGATACTATTCGTATGATACGGAATTGTTGCATTAGCGGCCTTTATCTTCGAATTCAATGGAAAGCGTGTGATTTCTGAGGAAGTACTCGGATGCAAATGTATTTCAATATTGGAGGCTCTGGTAACATCGAGACGAGGAGTTGGTTGGAAGTCTTCTTAAAGAGGCTTTTTGTTGGCGAGCTATGATCGTTTATGGAGAAGATTGGTTCTACCATCGAGTGTAAGCTTATTAGTTTCTTAGGTGTGCTTTTCATTCGGGTGAGATATTCCATTCAGGAGAAATACCGCGATAAAGTAGTGAAAGTGGGAAGAATTAATCTGTCGAGGTGTATAATGTTCATAACAATATAGGCGGTAAAATCATTTATATTCAACTCGTGTTAACCAAGGTATTGAGATACGCGTTGGTGCAACAAATAGTCCATTTAATTAATATTCATATATACAATAGACACACCTGGTAACATATTCAAAATTAATTCCCAAACACCAGAATAAAAGACAGGACTGATAACATATTCAAAATTCGAACATCAAAATAAATATCTCCCTAGCACAAACGTTTATTCAATCAATTCAAATAAGAAAAAAAAACACGACTGTCAATATATTCAAGATCCGAATATCAAAATAAATATCTCCCCAGCACAAACGAACATTTATTCAATTAATTCCCAATTGAAAAAAGAAACAAAAGACGCAACTGGCGACGCGTTTAAAACTCGAACGTCAGAATAAATATTTCCACCGGTACACATAAATATCCATTACTCATACAAACACGCGCGGCGCCTATTTATCATCCGCCCCGCACGCCCACGCACCCGCATCGAAGACTGTGCCATGGGAATCGAAGAGCAGGGAGGGTCGAGGGGTTGCGGCAGGTGATCGAACGACTCCTGAAAGGGATGAAACGTAAATACGCGTGACGCCCGGCCCCGTAATGGATGTTAGCGTTTCGGAATGAGCGGCGGATCGTTTTGGATTTACATGTTCACACAGCGTGATTACGTCCGCGGGACGACAACACGCCGCGCAGCAGATTTCGCCGCGATACGTTTACCGAAATGGAAGAGCAAGCACTCTGCCGCTTGCGCGGTCATTGCTGCGCGCCGGGATTAATACGCGGGCCGCGGGAGTAATTTTCGTCGGATCCGCTAAACGCGCGTGTCGCCGGTCCAATAGAATCCCCGATCGACCGAGGAGCTGACTGGAAGCTCCACGCTCCGCCAGGAATTCTTCCCGTTCCCCCTTTTTCCCATTCTGAGCGTCGCGATTACTCTCGCGTTTTACTCCGATGCCGAGTAAAACGTCGCTGCCAGAAACTTTTGCTTTTTCTCGCATTGGCGTCTCGGTTTGCTTGAACCTCCGAGTCGTCGAGGTTTCAATTTGGTAATTAGTTCACTCGATGGAACGAGGAATAGGGGAGTTTGAAGGAATTTCGGGAATATTATCGGATTGTTCATTAAGTGGACAGATGATTAGAGAGGATTTTTATGGTGAAATTTGAAAGCGTTCGGGAGGAGTTTAGTTGTTTTGACTTGGGAATAATCTATTTATGAAAGAAGTTTTGTTATGGAGATTGGAGAAATTGGTTTGCTTGAGTTTCTGAGTTGTCGAGGTTTCAATTTGGTGATTAGTTCACTCGATGGAACGAGGAATAGGGGAGTTCGAAGAAATTTCGGGATTATTGGATTGTTTATTAAGTGGACAGGTGATTAGAGAGGATTTTTATGGCGAAATTTGAAAGCGTTCGGGAGGAGTTTAGCTGTTTTGACTTGGGAATAATTTATTTATGAAAGAAGTTTTGTTATGGAGATTGGAGAATTTGGTAGTTTATGGTTTTTTAGTTATTTAATATTGAATATTATTTTCTTGATTTATTGGTTTTGCGTTTTGAGCGTGGAAGATGTTCTGAATGATTCTGTTGTTTTCTATTAAGTGAGTTCTAGTATCGTGTTCATAATTTGCACGGGATACTGGGTGCAAGGAGATCCTCCGTTATCAATTTTACTGGCGCACTGATACGCGGAAGAACGTAACCCGTTTCATTATAAACATAAACGTGGTCCTATCTTGTTCTTGCACCCCAATCCATTAAACAGGTGGATTGGGAGCTATAAGCGCCATAACGTCGACGATAATAGCGGGAATTCGGTCCGTATCGTTCGGACAGCAGAAAATCTGTCGATCATTGGAAAAATCGTCTCCCTGCAGGATACTATAACACTTTATAGTATCGTAGAATCTGAAATATTCCTTCCTCCGCGAAATATCAAACTTTAAACGCTTCAGCGTCGTCGCAACTGAAAACCGACTGCCTCTGCAAAGTCCAAATTTTCTCTCACAAAAATCACACACTTCAAACGTCTCTAATTCCTTTAGTTGCTACTTCGGTATTAGCCGGACCCTTTCTTGACTAATTTTCGCTTGACAAAACAACAGAAAACAATACAAAACATCGCAAAATAACACAAAACTACACAACACAACACAACAATAATATAGTCAAAAAACAGATAGCCTCTCTAAAATTAAAGCATCCTTTATTTCAACAAAACACCGAGCATTGCTTTCCCATCCGTGAAATCGCAGTCGCATAATTACCGTTCCGAACGAAGTCCACGGTGAAAAAGCTTGACACGAGTCTCCGTTATTCGGCCGAGATAAATCGGATCAGCCCCCGTAACAAAGTCGTATAAAATAGCTCCGCTTACCGCCGCGAACGAACGCGGCCGCGGTAACGGTCTAAATTCTGTTTTAATCGACGATAAAATTACAATTCCGCCGCAATCCCTCCGACTCGTCTGTAGAAACAGGGGATCCGACAAATCCGTCGATGCCGACCGGCCGACCGACCGACAGACCGACCGAACGACCGACCGGCATCATTTCCAGGGTAACCGTCATCGACGCGGAACGCCCGTCAATCCAATTCACCGCGGGGCTCTTACCGCGGCAAAAACCTCGTTCCGCCTCTCATTCACGATCCATGAGCGGATCGGCGAGCCAATAGGACGGCCTGAATCCTTAATAACGACTCCTGCCACTAATAACCGCAAAAGCACGAAATTCTCGTCCAACGAGGTTGACCCAGAATCAGTAACAGGTTGGTAAACACCGAGAATATGGGCAAACAGTATGAATCAGTTTTTGGCCGGCTATCGGCGGAATCGATGCTTCGCACGATCCATGTGGTAACTCGTGTATGCATCTGTGTGTATACTATGGTATGCGTGTGTATGTACGTGCGTACGTGTGTGTGTTCCCGCGCGCGAGATGCCGAGCTCAGAAAATTAGAGTCGGAGTTGCAGTTCATCCTAACGAAGCAACCTGTGGAGAATACTGATGATTCTTGCATGCGAGACTTCTGCTCGATGATGGCGTGATTGTTGGGAAATTTTCGCTGGAAGGATTATTAACGTTGCAGTCCTAGTACGGAAGAGTTCTGATTGTAATTGTTCGCGGAGAATTGAATTATTGCGGAAATTTAGAAGGTCTAATGAAGGTCTTGTTCGAGGGAATGAAGAGAAATTTGAGGTTCCTTTTTTGAATATTGAGAAATTCTGAGGATATTGAATTATTTGATAAGGTTTAGGTTTGACGTGATTGATTGGATATTTGAATGTCTGATTGGAGTAATTGTACAGTGTTTCCTGTGGAAAGGTAAATCAAGTGTAAGTGATCAATTTCATTTGGAGGTTTGTCTTTGTAAGAGATCAGCTTTGATTATTGAAGCTTCTCGATGATTACTTTTCCTTCTATTGGGAAATAATGAATAATCATCGTGTAATATTTCCTGTAAACAATGCAATAACGCGCAACTGTGTTGTTAGTTAGTGTCTCGTAGCTCACAGCGATGCATCAAGCATACTGCAACGTGGATAGAGTGCTGAGGAAATTCTGGTTGAACGAGTACTGGGGACTGCGAGATGGATGGCGAAGCTACCCTTCTGGTTCGAGTTACTTGTAACGCATGTAACAGGATCTTCTCGTCCATTTCGCAGCTGGGTCCATTGATTACGCTCGCGGAATGTGTATGCTCTTTCCTCTTTGACGTTCGCTCCTCGGAGGAGCTTTTAGATTCTGTTGTCCGTGGATAGGGGATACTTTTGTAATTGTATTCCCCGGAAGATCGGGAAGAAGCTCGATTTCGAGCGAGACCGACGAAAAATCAATATTGACGCGCGTTATGATTAAGCTACTAGCGAAAACAATTTTATTTTAATAATACGTGAAAAATGAGAATTTGAAGAACTGTGTACCTTTCACGATAAGTAAAATTTGCAGGAATAGTGATCGAATACGATACAATTAATTTGATAATTAGGACAGTAGCAATGAAAAGAAATTACAATATCATACAGATATAGAAAACTGCTGTCGGAAATATTTAGTAACATAAATAAGTTGGCAATAATAATGTAAGAATTCTGATGCCAAATAATTAATAATTATTTTTATTTACCTTTGCTACTAATGGATAAATCATATATAAAATATTCAAGATTCCCCTGGCGTTTAATGTGTCAACCCTTTGCACTCGGCAATATTTCTCATTACAAACATTCATTATTTTCTTACGAAACATTGACAATATTACTTGCAATTTGCATAAAGGAACATCCGGCATAAATTACGGGGCAGAATTGTTTTACTTCTGTTTCGCGTGTTAATACCTTATTCAACATTTTACATTGAATTTTTCATTTCATAATTTCGCTGCGTTTAATCGAATGGCGACTGAGAGTCTCTCGAGTGCAAAGGGTTGGAATAATTATTTTTCTGAGATCGAAATCATTCAACAGTCGAGGATCGTGTGAAATTTCTCTGGTAAAAATGTCGAAATTACTGGCACGGTATTTTTCAAGAATATATTTTCCCCGTTTAAAGTGTAACGCGCAAGAGTATTATGACCCGTGGGGGGTTAGCGAAAGGGCAAACGGTTGGAGGTGAAACGAGGGCAGAAAGGGTGGGAAGAGATGGATGGATACCTAAAGCATTCCCTTCGTTTCACGTCGACCGTGTGCAATATTCGTATTACGACCCCCTTCATATATTGCATCGTTGATTGCGATCGCTTAACGGATGACCAGGTGGTCGTTCATCTTCATTCCTGTTCTCCGTAGGTATGCTTTAAGCATTAATTGGAATACGCTCTCCTAATTACCACCTCCTCTCGATTTCCTTCCAATTTTACTTTGATAAATTATACGGCCGTTATTAAATTTTAATTGATTTGCGGAGGAGCGAGCGAGAGGGGTGTGCGAACTGTTACAATTTGAAATTACGATACGGTCTATCAGTCTAGTGCGATTAAAAGTAGAGCGAATGGAGTCGATGTAAATGGCTCGTAATACAATTTGAACAATTATTCAGTGGCATTGGTCAATAGAACAAGTATTCAACTGCTTTCAAATTTAGAATATTCATAATATTATTGTATGATATAATATTTCTAATATTTATACTATTCACATTATTCATATTTACAGTATTCCCAATATCTCTAATATTTCTAATATTTATATTATTTACAATACTCATAATACTTATAGTACTCAGAATATCTCTAATATTTCTAACATTTATAGTATTCGCATTATTCATAATATTTACAGTATTCCCAATATCTCAAATATTTCTAATATTTCTAATATTTCTAATATTTCTAGTATTCACAGTATTCATAATATTTATAGTCCGCAGAATATTCCCCATATTTCTAATATTTCTATTATCCACATTATTCATATTTACAGTATTCCCAATATCTCTACCATTTCTAATATTTATATTATTTACAATACTCATAATATTTATAGTACCCAGAATATCTCTAATATTTCTAACATTTATAGTATTCCCATTATTCATAATAGTTACAGTATTCCCAATATCTCAAATATTTCTAATATTTCTAATATTTCTAATATTTCTATTATCCATATTATTCACGATATTTACAGTTCTCACAATATCTCTAATACTCCTAATATTTATATTACCCACATTATTCATATTTACAGTACCCTCAATATCTCCAATATTTCTAACATTCTCAGCACTCCCAATATTCATAATATTCACAGCATACCTAACACCTCTAATACTTCCGACATTCATTCGTATGTCGCGATACGAAATCAACCGGAAGCAATAAAAAAGCGAAGACCCCGCGAGTTGTCACACAATTTTCCCAGTCACCGATGCGAGCAGTCGAATCCTGTTACACTAGACTTCTTCGTCGCGCTGCCCGACTGTCTACTCTGAGAAACGGTGTTTCCCCGTGACACGAGTAATTACAAATAACCGGTCTCGTCGCAGGGGCGGCGAAACCCGATGCATGCTCGCGTGATAAATCGGGTCACGGCAGGACGTCACGCGGCGTTCACCCTGTTCACGTGTTACGCTTCTACGTTCATCACCGATTGCGCGTATGATTGTGCAGTCCGCGCGCCACTTGCACGGAACAGTACAACTAGTCGACAGTCATTTTTTAAAAATGTTCTCCCCGCCCGACACCCCCCGGCGATCGATCGATGCAGCTGCCCGAAAAAAAAAAATTCGCAGCGGTTGCCATTAGCTGGCACTGCTTCGTCATCAGGAGTGAGCTGGAAGCTTCGGATCGATGGGAAATTTATAGGAGGCGCGGGAATTTCGGAAGGAATTTGAGATTTCTCCAAAAAGTTCAGACATTAAGTTCTCGCGCCAACTAAAATTAATTACACACCCTCACCTCGTTTCCGATCAATCAGACAAACTTACTACTAAGCATAGAATTAATTAAATCAAAGAAACGTATCTGAACATTTCCAAGTGTCCCAACTTCAGCTAAAAGATTAAAAACATATTTATACATCAATAAAAAAAAGATTATTGAAATAATAAAGTATAATTCCAACAAAAATTCAATCGAAAGACTGGTTCCAGAGTTTATCGAAGAATTCACGTATCCAAGTAGAAGCGCTTCGTAACTAGTCAGACAATTTAAAAAACCATCTCCTCGATCCGCTTTCTTAAACTGTTCCCACATTTGCACCATCCGGGTCACGTTCGTTCCCGATTCATCCCGTCAATCAACCCTTTATTTCCTACGCGTTTCGAGCACGTCGCGTCGATACCTTTCGGCGGGAGATTCGAAAAATTCCGTGGAACCGGCGCGCCGTGATTAGTCTGGCTTCGACGGAGCAAGAGTCACGCGGCCGATGTAATTTCCGAAAACGATGCCAACGGCCGCCGGCTGTGGGAGAGATCCAGACGTACGATCTTATCGAGACACGAGTACTAAGCTGTCTTCGTCCCCGCAGTTCCTGGTGCCGTCTGCGCCCGGCTCGTCCGCCTCTCGAGCAGATTTCCGAGAGATTTGCATAATCCGCGCGCAAAACGGTCCAGAAAAAGGCCAATAGTCGCGGGCCGGACGAAAGCGGCGTCGTTCTCGCCCCCCTGGCCCCGCTCGCCGGCCTTTGTATCGTCGCACGAACGACAGAGGACCGGCAAGAAGCGAGGCGGATCGTGTTCCCACGGAAAAGTTCATTACGAAACCTTTGAGCGCGCGATTCCTCGAAACTTTATCAGGGATTCCCGATTTTCAACTTGTTCCCGGAGTGCACTTTGACATTTCTTTATTTTCCGGAGGGAAACTGAGGTACCTTGTTTTCGTGCTTTGCAGATTTATTTGTGCACGCTCGAGCGGCGCTCTCGAGTTTTTGCAGCTCGAGTAATTGTTCGGATAGGGAAGAGAACTGTTTAAGATTTGAATGTTTTCTTGAGTTATTTGGAAGATACTGATATCATCTGATGTCTAGAATTGAGAATTAGTCATTGAGAGAATCGAACGGTGATGACAAGAATTAATTCGTGTACTAAAAAAATATCTATAGCTTTCAGTTCTCGTTAAAAACGAATGAAAATATGTAATTTTTCTCGTTATGTAAAAGTTATTTTGTGCATTTCCGTATTAAATTAGCAATCATGTATATCCCTTTCGGAAAAATGTGATCGGTAGCTGAAGTGCCGGTACGTTTAGTAATGCGATTGTGATTGATTCTTATAGGAAATTTTTGCGAGAGAATCGCAGTAGTTTTGTAAGAGAATCAGTTTTCATGGAATCGTTGGGAAGTGATTTTCTATGGATTATACGTTTCGAGACGGAAACGGGGTTTTTTGTTTCACCGGGAAATAGGGGTGAGCTTTTAAGGAAAAGCCTCGCTGAAAATGAAACCAATCGATCGGCCGCACATCTTACCATGCTCCCGGAAGATTTTCGCGGGCCAGGCATCGGGTAAGGAAACATTGAACCCTGACTGAGAGTTATTCGAAGTGGAATTCGGGTAGTTTGCATCGAAAGGGGCGTGTTTATTTCGCGGCTTCTTGGTTTTCGTGTTGCGGCTCCGGTGCCTCGAACTTTATACCGCTTACTCGGCAGTTCGCATGCGAACGCGGCCGTGATTGAGACGGAATTATGGAACATTTTCATATTTGATCCGCGATTTTGTAATCCCTGCGAATCCTGGGTTTGCGGTTTACGCCGGGGAAGTAGAGTTTCATTCACCGACGCTGCGAGTAGTGATCATCGGCGTACAATATACATTTCTATCGCAATTAGAAGTAATGAAACGTTCCTAAACGTTCATTTAGAACGTATACTTACATAAGTGAAAGTCATTCAGTTTCTACGCGAAACACTGCAATTATTAAAGCTACTGAAAATAAGTATTACGAATCTAATGTTTGAAATGATCAAATGGTGATTAGATCTTCAAACGAACAAAATTCGAATTATAATACTTTCTATTGAAAGTGTTAGCAATGAATATTGAAAATAAAGTATTTGAAGTGATCAAATTTTGATTAGAATATCTTCAAAAGAACAAAGTTCTAATTATAATCCTTTCTATTAAAAGTGTTTGCCATAAATATTCCAAATGAAGTATTTGAAGTGATCAAATTTTAACTAGAATATCTCCAAAAGAACAAAATTTTAATTATAATCCTTTCTCTGAAAAGTGTTAGCAATAAATATTCCAAATAAAGTATTTGAAATGATGAAGTGGTGATTAGATCTCCAAAAGAACAAAATTTGAATTATAATTCTCTCTATTAAAAGTACCAGCAACAAACATTCGAACTAAAATATTTGAAGCGATGAAATTTTGACTAGAATGTCTCCAAAGGAACAAAATTTTATTTATAATTTTTCTCTCAAATGAAATACACACTTCCCCGTTTCTAGTTATTCATAATTAACTCGAATGGAAGGTGAATACCAAAGGTTTAAGGTCGGCTTCTAATTCCGTCGAGGAAAATTCTACGAAACATCGTGGAGCGTCGGTTGAAGCCGGATCGATAAGTAGCCTTTGGCGCGACAAAACATTTTGATGGAGGAGTTACTTCGCAAACAGAACTTTCGAACTGATTCGGCTCGCCGGGGATACCGTGTTCCACGCCCGACCGTTCAAAAATAAATTTTCCCGAATTCCACGACGTAGGGAAGTGCCGGATGGTAGTGGCCTCTCCTATCTGTCCAATCGAAGTTTTTACAGCTGCGCAAGTTTTACGATCATGGGTTGTTCACGATCACCTGGCCGAATGTGCGAGCGGATCGGGCACGAAATGTCGATCTTCCGTTTTCCCGGCTGATATCGATAAATCATGATCGCTTCCAGACGCATAATAATCGGGACCGAGATGACCGTGGGAATGATGACTCTTCCATAAAGTATAATTCAACCGGGAAGCGAGGAATTCAACGAAACGGTTAAGTGCCGAATGTTTCTGAAATCATTTGCGTCAAATGGAAACGGTTCGATGGGAATATACCGATGGAAAATAAATTAAACGACCGAATTCGGGAAGAATATATTACTATGCGATGTTCTGAGATATTGAATTGATTAAGTACCTTCTATCTTTTTATTATTAACACTAGAACTACCGAGCATTTAATACGATTAATACACAATTCCTACAAAAATTGTAATAATAGATTTTTTCTATCAATTAAGCAATTGATATATAATTTAGCTTCATGTGTCGAAGGTTTTGTACATTTCAAAGGGTTAAAATATTTAATATTATAACTGGTGCAATATTGGTGCAATATTTAATACGATTGATATGTAATCTCTATAAATATTGTAGATTATTTTCAGTTTCTTCAGACATTCATTATAGTACTCTAGTGAAACTATTTATTTTCAAAATCATTTCGAATATTCAATGCTTCGAAGATACCAATAACTGCTGAACCAACAAATCGAAACCAGTCATCTTGACTGGTACGGTAGTTTGTGTGAAACGAATCAGTATTCAACATAGAATAAAATGGAACTTGAAAACTAGCCATTACAAAAAGATTAAATTTAACACTTAGATCACATTCTTCGTGTCACTTTGATATAAAGTTCAATTGAAATGAATAACCAAGTGTAAATCCTAAGAAACCGCTTAAACGATTAAATCCCTCGAAACCGAATAACCGATTCCATAAAATAGACTCGAAATCGTTATAATCGCATTTCAAGCGTGACTTACTTGCTCAATTGAAATGTTTAATTCCAGTGGAATCATCTCGTTAGTAGTTTAAATCTAATAATACCGATAGTTCGGCAGACCAAGTTGAATTTCAACGGAATAAAACTGTCTAGCTGGTTCTAGACGCCGTTCAATCGTGTTTTATAAGGTGTCCAACATTTTCTACGCAACTAGGCGAACGAATTCGATTGTCCCGTCGCGCGCTCGGATTTCATCATCATCCCGGTAACCGAGTTTGCGCGCGGTTCATAGTTGAATTAACGGTAACGAAACCGCGGACATATCAGTAACAAAGGTTGTCAGTTCGCCGTGGTACTTGTTTGTTTCGTTTCTGCGCGGATCGACGCGTCGCGTCGCGTCGCGCCGCGCGGAACTTCCGGTTTGCGGCAGAGGCCGCGGCCCTTACAACCCCGCAACACAGTAACAACTGCGTCGCCGTCCCGGCAATTTGTCACGTGTGCCGACGGCTCGCTACCAGTTCGTTTGATGACCTTTAGATTAATTACCTGTACCGGCGGCGGAGCGCACGTGACCCCGTGTCGCGTCTGCAGACACTGCGCTCGATCATCTGGCTGTTGCGGAGAACCTAATCGCGATTCGTTAGGTTCATGATGACAGAAACTACGAACTACGCGTTACTCGTGTAGCGAAGTAACGTTGTGCGTTGTTGATTGGGGAATAATATGTACATATTAACCCCTTTCAGACGAAGATTCTCTGAATTATACAAAAGCTTTTGTAGATTCTGCAAATCACGCATCGAGTGCCTAAATAATATGGAATAAGGAAAGTATGTACTGGTTTCTTGCTGTCTGAGTAGTGGAATCATTTGTTTGGAACTTAGTATTACGAACATGAAAGTTTGATCTCGGTAAAGTGTCGACATTCGTCCACAAAGGGTTAACAAGGGTTTTTATATAAAGACACTTAGCTATGCAACTTCGCTAATTACCACAGTATTGAGAGAAATATAAAATTTAATTCGAATTGATCATCTATTTAAAATATAGTACATAACAATATGACATCTGAGTTTTTCTATGTATAGTGACATAAATTGACCTCAGTGAAAATTGCACAATTCAGTTTTCTGAAAATTAGCCGGTGCGCAATGTGTTAATTGTTGATTCGACTGAGATTGATTGTTCGAGTTGTCAATTGAGATTCTGAATATCGAGCGTATCTTTCGTAATGTGTTTTAGTAAGTATATTTATTGAATTTTTGGTAATAGTTTATAGTTGCAATATTTGAAATGATGAATGATTTATTTTGTACTGAGGTTGTTAAGATTATAGTTGACTGATCCGAAGAGATGACTAGTTTGTCGAGTTGAAAATATTTTATTTATTTCTAAGGTTGTTAATGAAGTGTACGTATTTGCTGAGAGGCAGACCATAGTTGGCAATTATACTTTGTATCATCAGCTGCCACATCTTCCGTCCCCTAAGCAGTC
The DNA here is from genome assembly GCF_051020985.1 of Nomia melanderi. Taxonomy (NCBI): domain Eukaryota; kingdom Metazoa; phylum Arthropoda; class Insecta; order Hymenoptera; family Halictidae; genus Nomia; species Nomia melanderi. Next base: position 11,828,674 of record NC_135007.1, read on the forward strand.
AATCACGCTTACACACGTGAATTGCCATAATCATCTTCGTATTAGGTGGGCGTGAGCGACGGCCGGTCGCAGATGTGATATCTGTAATACCGTGAACACCGGAATGAGTAGCATCTTGCTCGTTTATCATCTTTAGATTGATACACCCTGAATGCAGCGTGTACACCACGTCCGAGAATTATTGCTGTCTCTGAATGGGATGACAAATTATGAACAGCATTAATTGTTCCATGCTCTAATTCAGCTCGATCTTGGGAATTATAACTACCACGGTAATCAAATATATTGTTCGCTGACGTCCTATTAACTTAAACTTTCCACATGAACGTCTCAATCAACAACAAAATTATTATTCACCGTGAATCCACTCTTCTTTCCTAGATTACAAATAATACATTTCAATTCGACATTTCCATCGGTTTCCCGTAACGACGATGAAAACAGTTGATTCCGCTATTAAAGTTTAATTGCTCCTAATAGATCAGCCTGCACTATTATGCTTCGAAGATTATACACGCTACTTGACGCAGAAGTTCGGCCTGAGATGCATATAGACACGCATTAATCATGCCAACAGCGATATCTCCTATCATAGTGACTACTCCTCGCCGGAATTGGAGTTTCACGACGAACTTCCCTCGCAGTCTACCGATTATTGCCCGAAGGCTTTACGTAATAGCAATAATAACAGTAACTACACTGACGTCCGTAACAATAAGAGATGATAGCGGTGTTTGTCAGGGAAGATAAACGCACGGAAAATCTGATAGTTGTTTCACGTTTTCTGTTTGTTATACCAACACGGACGTCGGGTCTCGCGCGAGCCAAATTATTTGTTGGATGCCGTCCAAAAAAGGGAGAATCTAAAGGGATCGAAAATTGCGGAACTGAAAGGAACACGTTCGCCGGGGATACAATACGTACCGGGCCAATTACGTTGTCGAGCTCTCCCGGCGACCGGATACGATTCGTTTATAAATAACAGGAAAATTAATATTCATCGCTTAGTTGTTCCCCCAACGATTAATAATTTCAGTAATTCATGTGTAACCTGACGCTCGCCCCGCTAATTTGTAATTTCCAGTAATCGAGCTACATTTCATGCAACATTACGTCCATCTTGACATCGTCGATATAATTCATTCAAATTTATTCCGCTCCAACAAACAACAGACAATCCGAAACATTCACAAAACCATGGGTCACAACTGTAGGAACTCACTCAAGTCTAAAAGATACAAAATTCTATAAACAACTACAAACTAAACTTACGTTACACAAAGCTCCATACCGCAAAATCTCACGAAATTCAATACATACAAAAATATTCAAACCATACTCCTCCGAGTACTCCCAACAGAATTTCATTATAATCCCAATACCGCCATTCCCGAAAAATATTCCACGCCCTTATCCTCCATTAATAACGCGTATCGAGTTCCGCGCCGATTCACAGGGGACGAGATCCGTCGACGCAGGCGTTAATCGCGGTCAAAGCAACCGTCCGCTCGTCGATACGGTCCTCCGACGGTCCGAGATTCGCGGGGCCGGACATGAACGTCGGAGCAGCTTTGGCGAGGCTGACATAAAAAGGTTTTACGGCCGCTTAGCGCTAATTAAGCAAACGCGGGCGCCGGTGTATCGCGTTCTATTCTGACGGAGTGGAAAATCGTTTCGCGTGCGCGGCGCGCTCGCTCCAGAGGAAATTAGATCGGGCGATTTCCATGGGCGCGCGCCGGCGTCCGCGGGATTAAGTCACGTGCACGGCGGCGGACGACGGGAATTCATGGCCGGGCGACGTCCGCCGCGAAAAACTGCGAAAACTTTCGGGCAACTCCAACGGCGGCACGCTAACGAGACAAGCCGCGGCCTCCGCGCGCAACGCAAACCGGCCGGGAAACTTGCGGAACGTTTTTCTTTCCTGTTTCCCGGCTCTTTTTTACCCGCCCCCTCTCTTCTTTATTCCGGCCGTTTCCACGGCGGGACGGAAACAAACGCGCGGCAAGAAGGGGCGAACACTTCGGGCGTTCATTCTTGTTAGGGGCGGTTCCTCTTCTGCGCGGCGGACTTCTAATTTCGCCGGGTCCGTATGGATATGAGGGGACCGCGGCCGGGGATTCGGGGGAATTGAATATTTTCGGAAACGGCGGGTCGGGATACCGATTGCGTTCCAGAAACCGGCCGCCCACGCTGATGGATATTAGTCTCAGCGGTGAGCTCTGTTTAGGAATGTTCTGCTTTGGATTAGGAATGTCGAGGTTCGAATTGAAATGGAAATTTCGTGGTTTTTGATAGGGCTTTGTATTATTGACAGAATTGGACCGCCCGGGGAGCGAAGCGAAAATTTTAGGATGCGCCGCGGTGTGCGGTGGATGTTGGTGTTACAATTTTGATGAATAGTCGTTTTAAACATATAGGTTTTGGGACGTTTCGGTTTGGATTAGGAACGTCGAGGTTCGAATTGAAATGGAAATTTCGTGGTTTTTGATAGGGCTTTGTATTATTGACAGAATTGGGCTGTCGGGTGGGCGAAGTGAAAATTTTATGATGCGCCGCGGTAACATTGTTGGTGTTACAATTTTGATAGTTGTTTTAAACATACAGGTTTTGGGGATGTTCCATTTTGGATTAGAAGTTTGAATGTTTGAGCTGGAATGGAATTGTTTGATAGTGTTTGTGATTGTTGCATCGTTCAAGAGAGAAGTGGCGCGCGGGAAATAAAATGTTAACTTTAACGAAGTGGTATGGTGAATACGTTATTATTGTTGAGTGACAGTTCGAATATTGGAATTAAATTAATTGTTCCGCTTCTCGTGAATTAATAGCGACGTGAATTTGTTTAAACACCGGCAAACCGGTTACACGTACTTCCATATTGAATGCGCTCCAATGATTGGATACCATAAAAGATTACGTTATTACTCATTACAGTGTTGCCCATAAATTAATGGGAAAGTAACGATTTCCAGGAAACAATATATTTATTCAATTATGCAGCGCGCAGACTCCATTATTCCCTGACAAATGTATTCCATTATTTCGGGGAGGTTTTTATATCTTTCTCATTAAAACCGGCTAACTCGTTCTCAGAAAATGAAAGCGGTAAATGTGCTCTGTGGGAAGCATTTTCATAATTGAAGTGAACAATCGCGCGGGCGAACGAATATTTCTCTGTAATTTGTTCGAATTTTTTCACTTCGAGCCGGCCGGCCGGCAAACATCGGCGAATGTTAGATTAAAAAAGATAATGGACGGAGGCAATTTGTAGCTGCACGGTTAGGAAGGATTAATCGGAAAGAATGGATGAATGGACATCGAGGGGGTCGATATTGTGACGGACAGATCTGGGACGAAGCAGATTAGAGGATATATTAATTGAACACGGTATCGGCCAGTACAATGGATCATCAATTATTTCAGACAAATTGCGTCGTTTCTAATGCAAACATTATAAGAAACCACACGTGGAAAACGTGTATAATATATTCCGTCGAACCACCTAACAATTACAAACTGCAAAGGAACTGAAATTACATCCTCGCACAGCGGCGCATTCATCTCATAACTTTTTAACTTCACTACTTAATATTAACCTTTCCCCTTTTCGACTCTTTATGGAAGAGAATTCTTTATATTTCTAAAAACTCGTTAAACAAATTTAATTATACTTCGGAGTATTTAATATTAAAAAATAAAATATCGAGTGCTCGAATAATTCATTTTCCTTTGATTTTAAATTGCAAAACTCGAAGTCATTGTGTTGTTCCTGTACAATGAAACACTTAAGTATCGAATGATTTGTACTAGTTTCGATGAAATACAGAAACTCGTTCAAACAAATTATATTATACTTCGAGGTATTTAATATTAAAAAATAAAATACCGAGTACTCGAATAATTAATTTTCCTTTTACAGTAGTTTCGATGAAACACAGAAATAATTTACGTAATGAACAAAGAAAGAAGGAACTATTCAAAAATGAAACGGAACTCGAACGAGTCAGTTCATCGTTTCTGGTTAAGAGGGTAAAGGTCAATGCTTAAAAGAAATAAAATCAGTAATACGAAAATCGCCGACATAGTGATAAAGACATGAAAAAAGAGGCAAGAGTAACGCGATTACGAAGGGATCCGCATTAACCTAATAGGGATTGGGCAGTCGTTAGTTACCGGAGTGCGCGGAGAGGAATCGATCGGCGAAAAAAGAAAGGAAGGCGGCGGTAAACGACGCGAAAAGGGTGTCGCACAAAGCGGCAGGCAGCGTGTAACGCGAGCAATTGTGTATTTATTTGAATGGTTTCCCGGAGATTAGACGGTTTAAAAGGATTAAATTAGATTGTGTTTAACCAGTGGCCGAGAGAGGCAGGCACCACGCTGCTGGAAACGGTCCAGTGAATTTCCGGTTTCCAAGCTGGAAATTTACTCGTGCATCCCCCGGTTGCTCGCGGTTCGAAGCGCAAGCGTTCGGGATGTTCGGCCATTGACCTATCATCGAAGATCTCGCACCGTGAACTTGGTCCCTTTCGCCTGAACTTGGGATCAATAAATTATCCGTTAATCGCGTCGCCCGTAAACTATTGACGCTGCACGAAATCGGATCGAGTTTTATTGTAAACACCGAGGAATATCTTGTTTGTTGTGTCTACTTAGAATATAGTTTGGGAATAGTAATTTTGTAGTTCATTTTATATGTTGACGAGATTAATTACGCTGGATTAATTATTTTAGGTGCTTGAAATAGGTTAATTTCAATGTAGGAAAAATTATAGAATTATAAGAATTTGGAAATTGTGATGTATTTAAAATATAGTTTGGGAATAGTAATTTGTAGTTCATTTTATATGACAACGAGATTAAATACGTTGGATTAATTATTTCAGTTGCTTGAAATAGGTTAATTTCAATGATGTAGGACAAATTATAGATTTATGAGAATTTGGAAATTGTTTATTGCATCTACTTACAAACTAGTTTGGGAATAGCAATTTTGTAGTTCATTTTATATGATAACGAGATTAATTACGTTGGATTAATTATTTCAGTTGCTTGAAATAGGTTAATTTCAATGTTGTAGGAAAAATTATAGAATTATAAGAATTCAGAAATTGTGATGCAATGGAAGGTAACTTTTGCAGTTGATATTGACTTTCTTCGAATATTTCCGTCCATCTAAATGACAACGTTGACCGATGTTTATTAAGCGAATCGGCGCAGCAGCGATTAAACACGATCGAGAACAATTGATAATTGTTCGCGCGGGAAGAGTTGTAATGGGAAAGTTTTCTTCGGACCCGCACTCGAGGGAAAGAATGGCACGTTTAAATTTCCACTAATTAATTGCAGGGGATACTTACTGAAAGGATTTGTTAATCGCATCCTGCATTAAAGTTCCCGTGCAATTCGAATAATTGGAGTTGGGCAGAATTATTCTCGCTTTCTTTGCCGGCGGAAATTACTCTGTTTTATTTTAATAGGATTAATTTCGACGAAACGATTCGTCGGCCCGGGAATTAAACGATCGCGTAACGCTTCCCGATAAATCTGCATCAGGCCCGGCAAAGGAAATTTGTGCCGCTAATAAAGAACCGCGCTTATTTGGTTCGTGTTTGTAAAAACGCCGTGAACATCGACGAGAAAAAATGCGCGTTAAACTGCGCCCGATCCCATGCATCGTTTATAAAATCCTCGTTTATAAAACTTTACGAAATCCTGATATCGTTTTTCATTCGGCTCGCACATTTACAGCGTTTATCAGATACGTTGTAACTTACACGCAGTGTTCGGCGTTTTGCGCGACGATATATCAGTCTTATGGTAAAAAATTTGTTAGATATGCATAAACGAAACAGCGGGCCAGATCCGCCGGTGGCCGCGTGCGTGGACTATAATTTATTATCGCCGCAGTTATTTCGCTTCACCTTTTTTTTTTCAAATGTAAATGCAATAGGGGTGAATTTAAAAATAAGTTTCAGTGGAATTCAAGATATACGAGCAGCGAGATAATCAGTTGGACGCCAATATAAATCTTAAGCTTTTAAAATCCTTCCCATGGAATAAGAGAAATGTTTGCATTTCAATTTTGTGGATTTATACTTTGGTAACACTGATTACGCAGAGATGTAGACACGTATTTGTAATTGTTTCATTGATTGCTCTGCTTTGTTTCTGTTTGTTCGTTGCATTTTTGTAGGGCTGTCAAGGTTGAAGTAATATTTGTTCAATAATATAATGAAGACTGAAACGAAGTTTCCAGTAATTTTCGGAACGGAGTATTTTTAAGAATAGTTTCTTAATTTTAATTAGCATCTCGCGCTAATCCCGCGCCAGACTATACGCTCGCCTAAGAAAAATACACCACTCTAAAGCAACCTAACAAAAAGTTTCCGCGTTCCCCGGACGACATCCGGGCGTCATTCTACAGAACAGAAGTTTCGGAATTCTCCAAAGTTTCGCAAAGCGTGAGAACGAGCAAAGAGACGAACGCCGGATCTCAGTTCATTATTAACCCTCCACAGACCAAAGTGACTGCACTCCGTTGATCTATAATGCTGAATGTATGGAAAAGGATACACTTATATCCCTCTCGCCTCGAGTTCTTCCGTTCAAACCTTAGTCAACGAGTTTACACTGATTCATACACAATCATACACTTTCGTAAAAGAATTTCAGAGAACAAAAATCGAATATAATCTCATATCTTCGCTAATTATTTTAATCGACGAAGAATAAATTTTAAAAATAATACATTCGATTAAAATCTGAAGCTACCTTAACATTATTAACCCTGTGAACGAAGATTCTTTAAAATATACGAAACCTTCAGCAGGTGAAGTTAAATTATACATCAGTTGCTCAAATAATAGAAAGAAAGGAAATTACTCTTCCAAATACAAAAATTTGATCTCGCCGAAATGTCAAGACTCAAAGGATTAATATCCAAATATAAACGTTTCAGAAGCTTCCAAACATTTTTCCACACCACAAACACCTGATCCACTTACTAATCCTTTCCTCTACTCGTCAATATTCCCCTCCAGCATTTTAAACGCACAACTCAAACTTCCCCAAACCGTTCGATTCCAAGCGAATCCCAGCATCAAACGGAACTTCGAATACAACCATCCCGAATAACGAGCAAATCGATGGCGCAACAGATTCTTTCACGCGCCAGTAATTTAGAACGATTAGCCTCCCTGCAGAAACGATCGCTTCAATATTAACGAACACCGGCCGTCTGTTGTTCCGCCGTGTTCACCGAATTTCCGATACTCGGCATTCCGCCGGCTCTTTCGTTCCGAGTCCGCTCTTTCGCTGGGCTCTTCATTTATTCATTGTCCCGCACTTATACGCGACGCGGCCGCCGAAAAGGAAGGGACAAATGGGCCAGGACAGCGGGCAAGAAGATCGAACGCAAAACACACTTACCAAAGCTACCCCGCCCGCAACGTACACAGCCTCGGACGAGATTAACCTGCTTTCAGACGCCATCAAATATTTATCGATCCGGTGTCACCGGAGGCACGTTTCGCTTCGCTGGATCCCTGTTCCTTTTTTTCCCCTTTCTTTTTTGTTCTTCCTCGAGTTCCTTTTTTCAACGCGGATAACACGTTCCGCCGGTGACAGGGGTGGGGAGCGGCTAGAACGGAGTGGATGGGGTTTGCTTGGGTTCGCTGGTTTGTAACTCGGAATGATACATGGATGGCTATTGGGGGAATGCAAATTGAAAACCAATATCTACCCCCCCGGACCTGACCCTCGCCGGGAACAGCCGTGGATTGTCCCGTCCCGTCGCCACGAACCGGAGCCAGAAGTTTCGAGACAGAGGAATAAGTCGATACCCATTCTTCCCCAATCTTTCGATTCTTTTATCTACGCCCGTGATATTCTTGTTTCCTGAGTTTCTACGAATAGTGGAATAGTAGGATTCCTGCGCCGTCTTTCCTTCAGACGATCAGTTTTCTTGGGTATCTTATATTTCTTTGATGAGACGTGTTTTTGAAATGTGACAGATTTTTCTTGTGAAGTATTGGTATCGTTGATTAGGGGTCAATGAAAATTAGTGGGAGTTGTAAATAATATTCAATGGGATTGGAGGTTAAGAGTGATCTTTGTCTGATTGTTTCGTTTTTCTACTACCTAATGAATGGTTTTAAGTGGTTTGACGTATTCTTGTATAGTAGAATTCCTGCGCCATCTTTCCTTTAGACGATCAGTTTTCTTAAATATCTTATATTTCTTTGATGAGACGTGTTTTTGAAATGTGACAGATTTTTCTTGTGAAGTATTGATATCGTTGATTAGGGGTTAATGAAAATTAGTGGGAGTTGTAAATAATATTCAATGTGATTGGAGGTTAAGAGTGATCTTTGTCTGATTATCGTTCCCTGTTTCTGCTATCCAATGAATGTTTTTGAGTGGTTTGATGTTTTCTTGTAAGTTGTAGGTTTCGTGTTTGTTCACTGTAAATGTGATACATTATGCATCGAGGACAATGAGTACGAGAAGAAACCTCTTTGAATCTTGGAATTCGAGCGGGGTTTTCCTTCCAAGAAGAAATATGTGTTCCACGTTCTCTTTGCTCTTGCCCGCTGCTTCCTTTTCCCGAAGAATGTCCTTCTTTTTCGCCATTCAGCAAGATTGCGTTAAGAAAAGACTTTCGACGAATTGTCCGATCGCGAGGGACGTCTTGTATCAATGCCACTGTCCCGCGGACCTTCGAATTTTACTTCAACCTCCGGTCTCCCGAATTTCGGCATAAATTCCTGGCGATTTATTTTCAAACAACTGATTCATTTGTCTCTCGATGTTTTCGAAACGGAGCACGTTTCGAAAATTCTTCGCGAAACCTCTTACAACATTAAATAAAAGGATACGTAATTACAATACATCACGCATTACAATACAATTTACAATTCACAATAGTCTCAGGAAAGAAACTGATTCACAAGCTAACATAAAATAAAAGCACGCATTTTTACCAAAAATCTGAAACAACGATTTTTCATCTAGAACGCCGTAAATGACATAGCAAGAGCTACACTCTGTTCTAATCGCATTTCCCGTTAAAATTGGAATCCAAATTCCGAGTTTTAATTTCCATGAATCACCTCGATCGCGGACGGCAGTAGCATAATGATTAATAATCGCCGGGATCACGGTAACTCTCAATGAGTTAAACCGTCCGAAAACTGGAATCCCGTAAAAATGTCCGCGGTGGAGGGCGCGCGGGCGAACGAGCCGGGCGTTAAGTGGATTAGAAAATTAAACGGCGAAAAATTCGAACGGCGCGCCGCGACGGATGTTCGACGCGTAGAAACTTTGGGAACGTCAGACACGATTAACAGCCCGGGGAACGTAATTTCACTAAAAGCTGGAATAACGAGGCGCTGGATCCGTGGTGCGACGATCATCAAATTTTACGCCGTCCCCGACACGTACGACGACGGTGTTCTCAATTTTCGTTGTAATTAGTTGCGGCGCGACGCCTATCTCGCCCCTGTAACTCGATACGCGAAATCGATCAATGAAATTTCATCGTGTAAATCGTTCATCACGCTTTCCGCGGCTACGCGCCGACCGAAATTGTTCGAACCATCCTCCTATTACGGATATTTATTTACCGCCGGCACACATCGCAATCGAAAATTGTCCTATTACGAGGCGCTGATAGATTGATATCGATTAACGTTCACACCGTGGCCACTTTCTCTACCGTTAGTCGCTTACGCTGCTAATCTCTTAGAAGGTAATTAAGTATAATCCGATCCTTAACAGTAAAACTGGCACAGATCGAAACGACTTCCCGATTTCTTCCTATCGCTGCAATTAAAACGATAACAGACGTTTCTCTGAGAAATGATTAGAGAAATTGATTTAGCAATAGGTCCACTGAATTTTCAATCAGTCTCGATAGATGCACCCTTGGAGTTTCTATTTCAGAAAGTCAATTTAACTGCTCGGTAATTTTAATGTCAGATAATTTAATTAATCTTTAGAATAGTTTCAAATGCGAACAAATTCTTTAATCTTACGAATACTTTTGAAATCTCTTAATTCTTCATTTTATTCTGATTCTAATCAATTCTTATTACTCGAACTTATTCATTTCTAATTTGTCATATGTAGAAATCCTCTATAGTTCGATGACAGCGTCGGAATTTCGTTAATTACTCATAACGCGGAGGGGAAGTATTCGTTTTATTCCCGCTGCGATCCGCAGAAATGCATTTCACCTCGGTTCTCGCGACAACAGGTTAAACTGCGAGCCGTAAAGTCGCCGGCGCATCCAGGCTGCTGTTTGCCACGGAACGTTTGACTAAGGATTCCCGAAATTGGGTGTACGAACGGTGTCGTAAACGTGACGGAAGAGGTTCTCATCGGCAGCGTATTTGTTTATCTCTCAGTTTCGCGGACTCGTCCTTAGGAATCGCGTTGCCGCAGCTCGTATTAAAGTAAGTGGCTGAAACTTTCGCGAAGTATCTCTCTTCGTGCTCGCGTTCAGTTTCTCGGCTCTCTTCCTCCTCCTCCCATCCTCCTCCCCCTCTTCTCCCTCTTTCCCTGTTTCATTTTCTACCTTCCCGTCATTCGAATCCCCCTTTATTGCTCTTTACGTGTCTCCTCCAGTTTCTAAGACAGCAGGAAAGTTGCTAGAGTTTCGAGGAGCGGAGCAGCAACTAACGATAGCGTCGTTGAGAGCTGTTGCCCGATAAGCAAATTCAGGTACTTCGTACCATCCCCGATTTAATAATACGAGCAAAAAGTTCGATCGGAACTCGTAATGATCTTGCACGCTCCGCGGAAAGTACTCCGGGAAATAGGTTAATACGAGTGTTCGGATAGTTGTTCGCATGTTTACTGAAATTTTATTATATGCTCAGGATCTCCTTGAAAATACATTTGCAATGTAGAATACGATTCTGTTGCGCGGTACACCGTCTCTGAAGGAACCTGCAATTCAATAGGGGCGAGTGTATTTCGGTGTGTCCGACTAGTGCTCGCTGATTCTACTTTCTGTTCGCTAATTTTGTTAACTTTAAACCCACCGGGCGAGTGAAAATGACCCACCCTTGATTTCTTCCTGCGATCATTAACCCCTTGGCGTACTATTTACTTTCGTTGCTAAGCTCGTGTAATATTTTACTGTCGACAATTCGTAAGAAATACAACAAATAGTTGTTTGCTTTGATCCGTGGGTAATGAACAACGTTGATTCTTGCTAAATTAGTTTAGAAATCTTCATCACGAGTCTCGCTCGTCATTGTACGGCAAGGGTTAAGAAGATAATAGATATCTCTCTGAGAAATTATTCTAGATATTGTTTTAGCGATACACAAACTGAATTGTTAATCAATTGAAGCCTCGATAGGTTTAGTGTTAATAAATGATACATCGATTTCACCAAGTTTCTCAATAAGGAAGTATTCAGCCACTCGAGATTTTCTAAACGCAGTCACACTATTTTCCAAACATCGGCCGGTCCGTCGCAATACGACCTGGTCGCCCTTACGCACGCACAACAAACCATTCATCCTACAATGAATATTCTAGATACTACAATATTGTTATTAGAATTATAAACGATATTACTACAATAATGTTAATGCGCGAAATCGAGTGGCGACTGAGAGGCGCCGTAGAGCGCGAAGGGTTAACGAAGCACGAAATGGCACTTCTTTGTCAATTCATCCCTAAGAAACAGGGTCTTCTGAAAACAGTCCCGGCCGTTCAGATAATGGCCGACCGGTGGCATAACATCTTGATGTTCGCGTCGCCGTGTGCTCGCTGGTTGAACCGGCAGCTCGAAAAGTCTTCTGGTAAAACACTCGGCGGGCGAGGCTTTCAACGTCGCGGGAGACGGACGAACCTCTCCACCCTCGGCCTGGTCCGCGGCGCGTCTTCTTTCGCGATAAGAGCTTCTCTTCCCTCTGCCGAGGTGGTCTCCCGGTTATCACGTGATGCATCGCGGCGGTGGGGCCGAATGGAGTCCGCCTCCACGAGGGCAGCCTAATTACCCTTAATGAATGTGCCGCTTTAATTGAAAATGCTTCCCTACGTAAGCACGACTTTTAGTTTTCGGATCGAAGGTCTTCCTGACTTGCAAAAACCCCGGGACGAGCGCACAGAAATGGGGCGAAAGGGGGACGAAGAATTACGCGCCACTCGTCGGGGATCGAATACTTAGTGACCCGGCTCCTTTCCTCCGCTTCTTCTCATCTGTACTCTTTTTTCCTTAACCGCGCGATTTATTCGCGTGTGTTTTTTAGTCTCAACGACGCCTGATGGCTTCGCGTAATCCTCGGATAAACGAAGTGTTGGCGTCTGAGTGGAATTGCTCTCTTACGAGGAAAGCGACTGCGAATTGTGAGATACGAATTGCGAGACAGTTTCTTTATTCGATGGGTAGCTTATTTTGTTAGATATATTAAGAATTTGTAAGATGGACGTTGCGAAGCTTCGATATGGAAGTGAAATGTTAGGAAGTGAAATAATTAGATATAGGAGAGTCAGATCATTTGTATCCGTCAGTAGAGCATCGTATGATTTCCTTGTCTCCGTCATTCCTCGGATCACCCTCGTACATTTCAGTTTAGCTTACATCGGTCTCGGGATCAGGGAGATTTATCGAGAGGGAGACGAGAAAAAAAAGGACGAGAGTCAGCGAAGAAAGGATAATCGTGGTCCGACGGTCTTTCAAACGATAAAGAAACATCTTGTCGGCCATCCTTCTTCGGCGGTGGTCCGCGCGCGAGGGAAAACGAGGTTTCGATACGATTTACGAGCGATCGATCGAATCAGCCGCGAGCTTGCAAGCCTGCGGCCGAAGCTCGCGTTCCTCCTAACCTCAGACGATTCAGCCGGGCCGATTGTCTTTCGGTTGAATGCCGTGGCGGTCCCATCTTGTGGTCGGCCGGATGTATGAACCGAGGATCGTTTCGCTATTCGATCTCTAACTCTTTGTTCGATTCGGAACAGTCGGGAGTGCGGGTCGTGGGAGGTGGCCGAAGGGGGTGGCGACGACCACGACGGGGACGCCGTCGTCGCGCGGCACGCCGACGTCTACGATCGAGGACCGTCGGACAATGGCACGGCTGACGCGAGCGTCTCGGCCATTGTGGACGTTAACGTTGCCATTATTATTATCGAGACTCGGGACTTTTGATCGCTGGGGATCGATACTTCGAGGGGTATCGTAATTACAGGGATAGGAGGTTGTATGGTGTAGAGTGTATGATGGCGAATTGAAATCTCGGAGTTGAACAATGTTGAGATCAGAAGCTTTGGGGTTTGGAAATGTTTGCGTTTCGAGGTTTCGAGGTTTGTGGATTTGTAGATTTGTAGATTTGTAGATTTCTGGATTTCTAGATTTCTAGATTTCTAGATTCCTAGATTTCCAGATTTCTGATTCTTAGATTCTTAATTCCCAGATTTGTAGATTTCTGGATTTCTAGATTTCTAAATTTCTAGATTCCTAGATTCCTAGATTTTTAGATTCCTAGATTTCCAGATTTCCAGATTTCTGATTCCTAGATTTCTAGATTTCTAGATTTCTGGATTTCTAGACTCCTAGATTTCTAGATTCCCAGATTCCTAGATTCCTAGATTTCCAGATTTCTGATTCTTAGATTTTTGATTCCTAGATTTCTGATTTCTAGATTTCTGGATTTCGGATTCCTAGATTTCTAGATTCCTAGATTTTTAGATTTTTAGATTTCTAGATTCCTAGATTTCTAGATTTCTAGATTCCTAGATTCCTAGATTTCTAGATTTGAAGGTTTGAAAATTTGAAAATTTCATATTTTCTAGATTTCATAATTTCATAATTTTATAAATTCATAATTTCATAATTTCATAATTTCATAATTTCATAATTTCATAATTTCATGATTTCATAATTTCATAATTTCATAATTTCATAATTTCATAATTTCATGATTTCATCATTTCAAAATTTCAAAATTTCATAAATCTTTAAATCCCAAAATCTCGAGATCAGAAGCTTAATTTTAGATTTCAATTAACGACACTATCTAGTAGTTACCTGCTCAACATGTTCAAGAGTGTCAACAATTTCGAGAACTAAATAGATCAAACGTGCTAGGACCATTCAGATCCACTGAATACTTCAATAATAGAAGAAGATTCTGAATCTTAAGTTTAGAATAAAAGTTTCCAAGATTCCAAGACGTATAATTAATTAAGAAGCAATATTTCAGAAGGACTAAGACAGGAATCACGATATCGAGCTTCCAGGACTGCAAGGATAAATTTTACCCGCGCAAATGTCCAAAAGTTTAAAGTTGCACAGCTCTCGTCACTTGGAGTCTTAACGGCGCGTTCCATTTGCATTAAAAGTAATATCGCCGAAATAAATGTCCTCATTACAGACAGCAGTCGACCCCGACCCCGGGTCGGTCGGCTAAATTTTAATTGAGACCGACTGGCGTCGGGATCCTGTTCCCGAAACTCGACTTCCTGCTACAACATTCACCCGAGATGAAGTTTCCATTAGCCCCGTCGAGTGGAAGGATCAGATCTATCCTCTCGGGAGTATCTTCCCAAAAAATAATCTATTCTTGATGACGAATAAAATCAGCGAAAAGTATCTAAATATACACTGACCCACGAAGGTGTTAAAATCAATATATTCATCATCGAAACGTCACCGGATAATTTAATGCCAAATAAAATTCAATTGATACGAGATTCACAGAACTTCTTTTCGACACACTATTACGATACCGTATAAAATAATAAACATATCTATTTTCTTACCAATTAACCCTTTGCACTCCGAATTTCTTTTGCCTCTTCCTCGATAACTCTGTATTATTACGATATTTCACTTGAAATGCTTCCAATCATTTGAAAAAATAGATTATAAATAATCTTACTAGTAATATTGAAAATAACATAATAATCTATTCGAAAAATATCTTGACAAAGGAGCACACCTGCGAATAAAACTGATATCGAGTCTCGACATGGGAGCTCAAAGAGATAATGAAATACCATGAAACGTATTAAAAAAATATTAATTAAATTGCCACCAGTTCTTATAATCCAAGTATTCGAACAGTATGATCAATTTCCACGATTTATCCGCGCTAATCAAGACTCGCGTTCTTGTATATTGTTTTTAAATCATTTCTCGTCGGCTAACGTGGACCGTACGCCGTCGTGAAAGTTCCTCGTGCCTGGTAGACGCAATTAAAACGAGGTTAATGGATCCCGAAAGGATACGCGCATATATTCGTCCATTTCCTCCGCGTCTTCCTTGTTTCAGTCGAGCTTCGAGCATGACCGCAAGCCTCGGCAACGAATTGTGCGCCGGCAATTCCGAGCGCTCAACTGATCCTGAGAAATAATCTCGTCCCGGGGTAGGATGAATAACTTCGTCCACTTTACCAACAGCCACGGCATGTTTTGCGCCCGGTTCATGACAGTTTGTAATATTCGCTCGCTCTCCGACCTTGCCTGCCTGCTTGCTCCGCGGTTACCGGCGATTTTTATAACGTAAATATGTTTGCTGCGGTTGAAGCGCAATTACGAATTTCTCCGGTTCAACGATGGCCCACTGTGATGCGGCTGCAATCGCGTTTCAAGGACTGGGGTCGTGCGTCTTTTCGCCCTTTGCACTCCGGAGCGTCTCGTCGCCAATTCATTTGACACAGAAAAATAGTAGAGTTTGATATTTAACCCTTTCCACAAGTTTTTTTTCATTCGTATTACCAGCAACTCGAAGCAATTTCAGTGGAAAGTCATTGTTGTATGCTATTGTTGTTTTTTAATCGATTATGGATACAAATGTTACGATATATAAAAAACAAAAAATTATGAAATGAATATCCTATAGACAATAGTTTTTACGATTTGTCTCTGTTCTTATGTTATGAACTGAAAACTATTTGCATTGTCTCCGTAGATTCTAGGAGCCCTCGAGTGCAAGGGGTTAATATCAAACTTTGCGCAACGCGTCAATATATAAATCAGTATTGAAAGAAAGTCAATTTCTCGACAAGTCGATTTCAGAAAATGTTGTTTCCAATGGAAAACGTCTGAAGTGCAAAGGGTTGAAGTTATCGACGTTCTGGTACGATTTGTCGTTGACAATTCAGTAGATTCTTGTTTGGAAGGGTTGTTAATTACGGAATTCGGTGATTATTCGAAGGATTGAATTTTATAGTGAACAGTTTCTATTTTCTAAGAATAAGTAAATTCTCGTTTTGGTTTGGTTCATAGAATCATCCCTTGAAAGTCCGCCCCGCAAACGACCCTGTATTTCTGTTCGACGATCGCGAACGGCTCTTTGTGCAGCTCGTTATTTACTTCTCATTTCAACTTCCTTGACAGGTGTTTCATACGAATATCCCGTGCAGAGTACGCGATCCTCGTTTCCAGTGCCGCCTACGTAGATAAAGGTTATGTCACGTTCTATTGAATGACAGTTCACTTCAATCACGCCGATGCTGACGATGAAAAGTATCGAAAGCGATTCGCTCGGTACGAGAACGAGCGAGACTTGTAAAACACGCTATTTTATTTTCCGCCGCGCCCCCTTTTATAGCTACTAAGAGGGATACAGGGAAATATAAAAATTTCGTTGCAAAAGCAGTAAGAGCCAGCAAAAAGAAGCATATAAAATTCCCTGTACTATCCGATGCTTCCTTTGAATCGACGATCATTCCATCCAAGTGTTCAATTTCAAATTTAACACTGGAACTACCGTACCAGTTAAAATCACTGGTTTCCGTTTCCTTGTCCCGCAATTACCGATATCTTCGAAACATTGAATATTCCAAACGATCTTGAAGATAAATAGTTCCACTTGAATAATGACTATCTGAAGAAACAGAAAATAATCTACAATATTTATAGAGATTACATATCAGTCGTATTAAATATTCCATAGTTCTAGTGCTAACCCTTTGAACTCTGCAGGCTCCAATATTGCACAAGTTATAATATTAAATATTTTAACCCTTTGAAATGTACAAAAACCTAAATTATATATCAATTGCTTAATTGATAGAAAAAAAGAAAATTACATTCTGATCTCTTGCTGTTCGACTAATTAGATCATTCGTCCACGACTTGGTCTTCCAAATCTGAACAGTTCATCTCACTGAAATGCCGACATCCGCCCGCAAAGGGTTAATGAATCTTAAAGAAACTACCCCAAAATTATTCGATTCTCCACATCCAAATTTTGCATTGAAAAGGAAAATAAAAGATCGAAGAAATTTTATAGCATTTCTCATTTTCACTAGGAATACTATAAAAATTAGTCGCAGTTGCTGATAGATTACAAAACAACCTGGAAAGGGTTAACGCGTCAATTCTAGTCATATATCGAACAATCACGCCAATAATTCCAAACAACCACAAAACAAACATCGGTCGTGACATCAAGAGTTATTCACACATCGAACAAACACACCGGACACAATGATCCCAGAAAAAGACCATTCGCGCAGCAATAACGGCCGGTTCACCGCAGCCATAAGTCGCGACAGGGTATTACCTAATCCAACCCCGATCTCGGGAAGTAAACTCGTTCCGGGGTCTTGAAACTTAGTTCGTTTTAGCGAAAGTTCCCGGGAAGTTTCTCAATACTTCGTGCATACTCGGTTTTTGCCTTTTCCAGCCACGCGGCCCCTGTAATTTCACGGAACTTGGATTGTCTGCGAAAATTTTGATTGCCCGTCGACGACGTCCGTCGCCCGCACATCCGCTCGCGGCTTTTAACACGTTGAACGCCGCGGGAGTCAACGGCGACCCCCGCCCAAATTCAGTCACTGTAATTCTCTCAATTAAACGATGATTATATGAAAACATTCCTGTATTGTAAATGACGCTATCTAATGCGGTGTCACTCGGCAGAACAAACCTGCGATAATAGCAACGCAATTCAATGAAATCATTTAACCCTTTGCACTCGAGAGGCGCCTCTCACTCACCAATTGATTATACAGTAAAACTATAAAATTTGACACTTAATATTAAACTTTTATAATGCATCAATTTGAGAAGTATTCAAACAAAATAGCTTTGTCCCCCAATTTAAGTGTGATTTCTCGTCGAGTTAGTTTCACAAAATTTCCTCTCTATCTCATCAGAAGACAATATTTCTAATGAAAAACTTCCGAGTGCAAAGGGTTAATATTGTACTTTTTTCATTTCGCATATTCTGCATTTTAACCATTTGAGTGCTGAGGAGCGCTATAGCGGAGGCGCTTCTGTTTATCAGTATCAATTATAATTTTCTTACTATATTTTACAAGAAATGAATCAAAGTAAATTTATTTGAATAAATGTTATTTCTTGATAAATTTTTGTAATAACACAATATTTATGATCTCATTAGATTAGACTCTTATTAATTTTTTTGCATATCAGTCACTTCCGCATTTTTGGTAAATATCCACAAAAGTTGTTTAGCATACAGACGGTTAAAATCGTGCGGCGTTCAACGTGTTAACCCTTTGCAGACGAAATTTTTGTATTTGGAAGACTAACTCGCAAACAAGTGCTTTAATTAATCAAACATCAAGCAATCGGCACGTACTTCCCTTTCTTTCTATTATTTAAGCGACCGATGTATAATTTAGCTTCATCCCCTAAAGATTCTGTATATTTTAAAGAATCCTCGTTCGCAAAGGGTTAAACGCAGCAGGAATCACGACGCACGTTTTTCGACTCCAGTCGGCCGGGGTCCGCGTTAACGGACAGGCATAAACGTTGAGCGTTCCGCGTGATCAGAAAAGTAATTCCATCCCGGGCGAACAGTGAACGCTTCCGTCGGGCCTTTGAAAACGCGCGACGCGTCTCGCTGCCGGATGTTGTTGTTGTTATTTGCTCCGGGCTATTTCGGAAATTGACAATAACCGCGTTATGCTCGCGTACGTTTCGTGCTCCTAGCGACGCTTCGACGAAGATCATAAGCAGTTCTGCTAGATAATCTAAAGAACTTTGCGCGAACGAAATCCCCTATCTGCTCTCGTTACGATCACTGTTTAATGTGCAACATGTTTCTATCTTGGGAATTCTTTAGAAGATTGTCGAAGCGTTCTGAAAATATGAAATGTAACTTTGATTTAAATTCGTTATGTGTCTTACGGTGATTTTACTCTTATTACGATTAGTGATTAATATTACTATAATTGTAATAATATAATATAATAATATATAATATAATATAATAATATATAATGTAATAATATATAATATAATATAATAATATATAATATAATATAACATCAGTATCTCAATCTTGGATGAGGCGAACAGAATGATTAACTTGCCTTATTGAATGAAAATTACTCGATCCCTTTGAATTCAAATTTAATATTATTCTATTATCAATTGTTATACTCTGGAGCAAAGGTTGATATGGAATATACCGCCAAATCAGTTCCTTTCCTCAATAAATTTTCATCAATAAAAGTTGCGATTAATTCAGAGATTTAGTCTGGCACGAACAACTTTTACCTCTTCCACACAGATGTGTACACAAAATTTCACTTATTAATAATTTGCATAGAGTGATACATTTCAAAGTATTTCAGTATGCACAATACAAAAAGATTATCGCTGTTCATTCGTCATTAAGAATTTTCAAACGAAAGCTTCTCAAAGTGGCACGTCTTTCCAGCGCGAGAGGTTAAAGCTATAAAAATTTAGTAATTCGATCATCACGATTGTCAAGTCGACGGTACATTCTGCGACGTTAGTGCCTGCAAATCGTGTTAGCGTACATTCAGCTGGTCCAACGGGATTTGTCGCGCAAAGAAATATTTCGCTGTTGATTCCGGACGCGGCCGCTTATCCCAATAATTTCAGTCGCCCGACGGGATCCCGAGGAACTCGAGGAGCACCGTTCTCCTCTGCGGCAATCCCGCGGAGTCGCCGGCCGAAGTCATTTCACGAGGTGGCTCTCTCGCCTGCACGAAAACATCCCTGATATACTCGGCGGACGACGAGTCTCGGATAAAATGCTGACGTTGTTTCGACGGGGATGCACTCGCGCGAACAATGCGCCGGCACGCATGTTGAATTTCAAGGAATCCCGTGTTCCACGAAGGATCCCCGCGAAATGGAGAAGACATACGTGCTGGCACGGCGATGATAGTTTCCACTAGAGAGTTTGCCGGTGTTCGGACGCGATAGCCGGCGATTCGCGGTGTTTCGGAGGTGGAATCGAGCAGTTTGCTCGGCGAGCGTTTAATTTCAGGTGATCTTCCGGCCGATTAATTTTCCCTAATTTTCACTGGATCCTTTGCGTTTGAATTTTAATATTCTGTTCAGTCGGATGAAGCGAACTGTATTTTCGTTGGCAGAATAGAAGTAGACATATTAAAATGTTACTAAGAAGAAGTGATAATGAAGGTTTGTATTTTAGTTTTGTGAACGAGGAATATTCTTATATCGTTTTACTTTACATTATACGAAAATCATGATCTCGATTGAAAATCACATTTTACTTGACTTCTTCATCGAAGGGAATAAATTTCTTAGAGTCAAAATAAGAGCTTCGTTCTTTTATTTATCTTTCAGTTGATTTAAAGGGTTGTGACCTCAGCGGAGAGATTCTACCAAAGGTTGGATGGATAGGAAAAAGATTAAAGAACAAGGGAATGTTTAAAAATAAAACAGAATAAGAAATAAGGGTTGAGAGAGGATTTTATAGAACCAGAGTGAAAGATAGTTTTTGACACATGTCAAGAGTGGGGATTTTCCACGCGGAACGTAATACTGTGCGCCGGTGTTATATCTCGGATTCTCATCCTGGGCCTCTTACGAAGGACGATATTTAAGTTATGAATATTTGCCGACGCACGATATGAGGTTTGTGCTTTTCAAGCCCCTAAGTATAGAAACCGGCGCACGGTGGGCTGAGGCAGGGATGGGGGGCAGAGTTACATCTTCCCGGAGATACAAACATCTTATCTGTCGCGACATTGAAGATGTGCTAGGTGGGAAAATTGTATTTGATCGTCTCGACTTTGTTTCTTCAAAGAAACATTAATCAGTTTCCTTATTAAAGAAATATGTACAAAAAGAATTAATCTTGAGTAACATAACCTATTATTTCTACTTTTCTTTACATTTAATAACTACTTCTTTCAGTCTATTTATTGTATACAACGCGTTTATTATATTGAAGACACTGAAGATGTGCTAGGAGGAAAATTGTATTTGATCGTCTCGACACTATTTATTCAAAGAAACATTAATCAGTTTCCTTATTAAAGAAATATATACGAAAAAGATTAATCTTGAGTGAAATAATTAATTATTTCAACTTTTCCTTCCATTTAATAACTTCGTCTATTTATTACACGCGTGTTTATTATAAAATTACTTCATTCACCACGGATAAATATTGATTAATCAGATTATTCATTGATCATAGAATTTTTCGCTTCTCGCTGAAATCAAAGTCGCGATTTTTCGCACCGAATTCAGAGAAGTTTCCCTCGGAAGCGTAGCCACTCCGATCTTGTCAGAAATTCCGGTTACGCTCCCGTTGCGCCGGCAATAATGCGATCGAGCATCGTCTATATTTATGAATGTTGAAGTTATCCTCGGCGAGCTCCGCAGCCCGGAAAATTCAGATGTACCTCTGAAAGTGGATCGAACGGGGCGGTTAATTAAAACTTTTCTCGGGAATTTCTTCGGATTACTTGCACTCGATCCCGCCGTTCCGTTTGCGATAGTAACGATTTCGACGTTATTAAACCGCGCGTCGATCTTTGCCGGGCCGGAACTTCGAAAATCCAAGTTCGATTGTTTAGCCGGCGCACGATAATCCGAGGCACTTCGAAACTATGAAAACGCGAGCACCGGTTGGAATGAAACAAGGAATCCTGATACGAAACATGGAAACGTTCGTTTCATTGACTTCCTGACTTATGTGTCGAAAGTTTTCAAACAGAATTTAATAAACATAAACATTATTCGATATTTTCGAATCGGAATGAAATATTATTCGAATAATATCAATTATTATACTTTACACTAGACCTTCATCAAATTATTATTTATGGGATAGTCGTATCGCTCGTATAGTGGAGAGAAAATCACAGGTCAAGAGGTGAACATATTGTGCAATAATAATTGTTAAGGTTTCTGCAATATTACTTACGTCGACTGCTACACTATTTCATAGAGCAAAATATACAAAATGGAGGAAATAAAATATTAAATCGTTTCGCCTAGCTAAATATCACTGCATATTAGCATTATGTATAATATGGAAATGTTTGCCAACAATCATCAATCGAGCGAACTAAAATTCAAGTAATCCGAGATGAATAGTGTTAAAAATAATTATGAATGATTTGTTATCACAGTTCCTTCCACGCTATTATTTACTTAGCAAACTTCCCGATTCGATCATCGTGACATCAATCCCCTCCAAGCGATTCGACAGCTTCGATCATCGATGACCATCGTCGCAGGCAACACGTTAACGAAATGTAGACGCGTCTTTCCGGGAGAAAGGACAATTTCCGTAGATCGACGTTGTATAGCGAGGCGGACGGAGTTTTCCGCGTTTTTCCGTGACGTTACCTCATTATTTTTCACCGACCTGAAACAACAAACTCCGAGCGGAGGTGTACGCTTTGTTCCCCTGCGCGCTTCTTCTGTCTATATGAAATCGATTTAAGCGCTGCTCGTTATAAATTTCCTTGTTAGAGAACTGCCAGTATGCGCACTTGCTTCTCTGTTTAATAATTTCTGGACTCTCGACTTTTTTCGATTTCCGTTGCTTGGATCCGGGGAACGGTGTGCTTCGAGCTTACATACTTTACAATAATCGCATCATAGTGTACAATAGTTTACAATTATTATAGAATTATTCTGTGAATCACATTTCATTCTTCTCGTAAATAATCAATGACAAACATGAAAACCTGAATACTTCTGTAACAGAATTTCATTATTACTGGACCGAAGCGAGGAATATTCTGAATACCGTTACTGTTAGTTGTAATAGTTCACAATTATTATATAATTATTTTGTGAATCACATTTCATTCTTCATGTAAATAATCAATGCGATAAACATTGAAACCTGAATACTTCTGTAACAGAAGATTATTACTAGACCGAAGCGAGAAATATTCTGAGTACTGTTAGTGCTTCATTTTACCGTGCCTTCTATATTTGTAAACGCGGCCAACGAAAGTCAGGGCAACAACCCCAAAGCGGATTCAGCATTTCATATCGAATCTGCGCGAAGAAAACCGCAAGCGGAACGTCCAAGAAAATCACACCCGGAAATTTCCGAATTTCCCGTGCATAGTTGATGCCGTAAATTCGAGTAAATTCAACTCGCCTGGCCCCGCATTGTTTAAACGAGTTCCCCCGTCGCCTCGAGTTCCCACACCCTTAAAGGCTAAACTCTCCATATTGAAATTTCCGCATTGTTGAGTGACGTCTTTCAAGACTCGATTAAACGCCGCCCGTTCCGGCTACCTTCCAAATAATGGAGAATCTCAGACGTTACCTTTCAGACCTGTCACGTTGCCGAATAAATAACACGCGGAAATCCGGTCTGGCTGCGAAACGAAACTAAAAGTTACAAGCAAACTGGTAAACAGAGAATTTGAAAAGAAGGAATTTTCAAAATAAAATTTTGAAGTCTTTATGAGAAAGACAGAAGAGCAGAGAGGAAAATGGCGACGCGGAGATAATATTCGAAAAATGACTGAGGCGGTTATCGAGGCTGATTCTTCGGGCTTAATTTTTTTCCTGTGGTTCCCCATAATCCTTTCATCCCCTGGAACCTGCTCGTGACGCCATTCCTATGCTTACAGCTTCTTCCCTTGTCTCGTGGAAACAGGGCGATGCTGCGAATGAAAAAGAAGCCCTTTAATGGAGCTTCTCTCCCCTTTCACTTTGCACCCTTCCTTGTCACTATTCATATGCGAGCTACCCAACCCCTCGAATCCCCAGTCTCGTGGTTTAACCGTTCGTCTCCCATTTGTTTTGGACATTCTGTACACGCGCACGTCCGTCAAGCCTCTTTTTTCATGGAAAATTGCGAGGTTCTTGAAGGGAGTTCGCATAATTTCAGGAATTTCCGGTAATGCGCGATTCGCGAGATGATGCTGATGTTTAGAGGATTATTTCGTGAATAGAATTCTAAATGTTTTCGCGATTAGCGATATTGAAACTGAAGAATGACAGTATTTTATTTCCTTATCGATAGATTCTTTAGATTACGATGTAAAGAATGGAATTTTGCGAAGCTTGTCTTGACTTTGTCGAGTTTCGCATAAATTGTGCGCGTATGAACATTATTGCAAGGATTATCTGTTGTAATAGAACGATTTTTAAGAGCTTCAACCATGTCAACCCCTTCTGAGTTACGAGATCGTGTCGAGGTAGTTTCCAGCTTATTCTTGCCGGTCGCCTCGAGTTCAAGGAAAAATTGTTCCAGCCCGAAGAAATTTAATTAATTACAGGGCTCCGTTTCTTTCGCTCTAGGTCCTTCACATGTTCCCGCGTTATTCATTCAACTTTAAACCCCTTTGAACAGCCGCTTTGCGGTTTAACCAGTTCTCTTGTAGCCGGATCAGCTTGTAATCCTAAGACGTCAGAGAAATTCCCTTTCCGGCCATATAATCTTTCTCCACCAAACAAACCTCCAGTCGAAAGGCGGTTCTGTTTCTTTCCTACTCCACCCGGAAATACCCTTTTTGCCTGCGCTTCGCATAACGTTTCCTCAGTCCTTCTTCTCTGCATGTAAACGTGCTTCTCGTATAATTCATTCAATTTCCCTTTAACATCGAAAGTAAACTCGCACGCAACGCATTTCCCCGTTGAAGCGTTCGAACGTCCAATTTTCAAACTTTATTTCCTGACCCAGTCTTCGTCCAATCAAAGCTACCGATAAAAACCGCCAACGAAACCGAGAGCCCAATCTCCCCGAAGTCTATACAACACTATAAGCACGGGGTGTATAACAAACATTTCATAGCAGCTTCGAAAAATCGGCGGAAAAACGTGCGTCCGCCGATATCAAAAGAACACAGAGCTATCTCGCTTCCGCTCCGCGTCAAACGTTTGTCACCGGGCCGCGTTATCGAAATTCGCGTTCGAACGGCCGCGCGGGAACTCCTCGAAGCACGGCGCAAAGGTTCGTTTGAAAATCCGTTTCCGAGACAAAAGGTGGTCATTCGACGAGCCCCCCGGATTCCCCGGGAATATTCGGTTTGATATAGCGGCTCCCTACTCCGGTCCATTAGATGGACAAATATATCTCAGTATTTCGCGACGAGAACGATGGCGTGCCTCTTCTTGTCAATCCTTTTTTCGCGGCCGGCCGTCGAACTATTGTCCGAGCAACCGCCTTTGCCTCTGCTGCGGTTCCCGCCGCGGTTCGGTCGAAAGTTTCGCCGGCCGGCTAACAAGATGTCAGATAACAAATGCTAAAATATTTATACCGGGCGTGTCGGAATAAAAGTACGGCTCTTGGTGGACCTATTGGCCGGTTCCCTTCGAATCTCTCTCCCCCCCTCTCTCTTTCTTTCTCTCTTTCCCTCAACTGCCTCGTCAAACTGGATGGAAGAGTGGGAAGGGCTTCATCCCGGCGAGGCATCGTGTTTAAGCTCTTCCGTTTGTTTGTTCCGCTGGGACGCACTCCGTCTCCGTAGCTCGGAGCTACGCTGTCAGGAAAGATTCCCCGGACTCCCTCCCCCGTCCTTCGATATTCTCATATATTTTGTTTATTCGTATCGGACGACCGGAATGCGGGATTGTTTGGAGTTTCGTCGTATGGGACGTGGAATGAAAAGATATTATGTTGATTCAAGCATTTTCGGGAATCCTTTGGTCGGTCTTCCGGGCGAGTTTCTATTAGAAAATGTTTGGAAATCGATTGTTCTGGTATTATATACTTATGGGAAGTGTCTCTTTCATGGGAAATTGGATAGAGTATATTGGTTGTAGGGTTATTTTAATAAATTGAACTTCTCGGAGGCTATCGTAGGTTGAAGCATCTTAAATACTCGATGTAAAGCTTCTTGCAACTGACACCCTCGGTTTTCTTAACAAAATCCGATGCATCGCTGAAAAAACGTTAAATCTCTATGAAAACTTGCATCTCTTACATTCAGCCCTTTGCACTGGGAAGCTTTTCACTAGAAATACTCGACACTTTCCGAATAGACGCACTATTCGAAACGAAGTAATGAGAAGCAAGCTATTTTATATAAATGTGTCACATATTAATGCATTATACGAAACTTAACTCTTTGCACTTGAGAGGTGCCTCTCGCTTACCAATTGATTATATAGTAAAACTATAAAACTTGATACTTAACCATTTGCGGACGAAGATTTTTGAGAATATTGAAGATTCTTTCTCTAGGAAACTAAATTACATGTGAAAATTTTAAATACTGCAAATACTGCAAACGAAGGTAACTACAGATCGTTGTTTTGTTATTTAGTGAAATAAATTACTTGTTTGTAACCTGCTAATATAGGTATTTACCAATGCCCTATGTCGTCAATATTAAGTCCTCAAAGGGTTAATATTAAACTTCCTATAATGCATCAATTTGAGAAATATTCAAACAAAATCGCTTTGTTCCTCGATGTGTGATTTCTCAGCAAGTTCACAAAATATCCCATCTCATCAGAAGACGTTAAAATATTTCCAATGAAAACCTTCCGAGTGCAAAGGGTTAATACTATATATAACACTTTGTAATTTAATGATATCAAATCAAATAACCGAGAGTCACCTCTCGCAAAGGGTTAGTTAACATGCAAATTTCTTAATTCATATATACGTTCTCATTAATTCATTTCAAAGAACACCGTCTATATTTAATCAGAGAACATTAACTATTTCTAGCGAAACACTTTCGAGCGAAGTCAAGTCGTTCAACCTTCCCAAAAGAACGATTCACAGAACGAAAGTGGATCTTGTTGCACAAGTAAATTCGCCCGAAGAAAAGTAACGGTGGGTCGGGTCGGGAACGTACACGTGACACTTGGATTTCCTGGCGTGGGCGTGTAAGCGTAACGCGCTCCTCCTTCGAGCGTCGTCGCGCGGTATTTAATCTTGCGTCCCGTTAAACGCCGGATGGAATTAAAACGAGCGGCCACGCGGTGGACGTACAAATGAAAGCGTCCCGCCCACGGCTTTATCCGAGCGGTTTTTTCATCCCCGCTTCCCGCCGCGGCGGCTCCCGGCGGTCTAGTATCGCTGAATGTAATAATAAGAGAGACCCACGAAAATTGCGCACAATACGCGCCGCGAGCGGAAGGTAAACGCGCTTAAAAATCTCCGGAAACCAGGTCCGTGTTTAAAGAACCGCTCCGCGAGTCTTCCCTTGTCTTAACGGCGCGCAGCTATTTTTTTTCTCCATCTCCGTCCTTTCTCCCGCCGCAGCGAGCGTAATTGCGAGCGAAAGCTCCGAGAGGCTGCGTGATTCTGTTAATCAGAAAGCGAGAACGCCTCTCGCGGTTCGAGCGTGGTCCGACGCGAAAGAGAATGATCGTTGCACTTTAATTTGGGGATTCGCGTTTCAACGGGAACGTTGCACTCTTCGTAATGACATTGTATTTTATTGTGATAGACAGCGTTTTAACACATTGCGCACCGGTAACGAGAAATCTCGTTTTTCTGTGAAGACACTTAGCTGTAACTTCGTTAATTACCACGGCATTGAGGGAAATATAAAATTCAATTCGAATTGATTGTTTGTTTAAAATATATTACATAACAATATATCTGAGTTTTTCTATGTATAGTGGTATAAGTTGAT
This sequence comes from Nomia melanderi, assembly GCF_051020985.1. Lineage (NCBI taxonomy): Eukaryota > Metazoa > Arthropoda > Insecta > Hymenoptera > Halictidae > Nomia > Nomia melanderi. The sequence continues at coordinate 11,856,462 of NC_135007.1, forward strand.
CTCACTGAAAATTGCCATCACAATTCGGTTTTCTGAAAATTAGCCGGTACGCAGTGTGTTAATCGCGTTGAGAATAATGAAGTTTGACGCGAACGGAGGCCTGTGTCAAAAATGGAATTGCTTTTATGAGAATATCGCAGTACTTCCTCTAATACCTTTTCAATACACTCAAATTCGAGTATTAACACTGCCACGAAAAATTTCAGAATTTTATGTATCGGTTTTTCTTTTGTAGCGAAGGTAGAAAGGAATGATCACTTCTTTTTTGGCATAGCGATCATTAGATTACATTATTATTTATTTACGTACGCTATTGGACATTGTCATTCGACGTTAGTTGTCTGACAAATTATAACTGTTTTCAATTAATTCGGAAGCTCCCATCGGTGACCACCGTGGCGGTCAACGTGTTAAAGAATTGCCACTGGAATCCTTAGATTAACAATTAAAAAACCAGAAAGAAGTTGTTTGTGAGAATTTGGCAATACTTCCTCTAATACCTTTTCAGTATACTCAAATTCGAGTATCAAAGAATTCCCGCCGGAATCCTTAGATTGACAACGAAAAAGCCAGAAGAAATCTTTTAAACGATGCGTTACATACGAACGTTCCTACAGTTCCCCCGAAAATGAATGAAACCCGAAAACAGTTCGCTATCTCGAACAAAATCGTATATCCGAGTGCGCAATCGTGCGGAAGCAACGGCAACAGTACCGAAACTATTCGAACGGACACGTACCGCGATAATTCTCCCGAAGGATCGCATCGAATCGCCGTGGGATCGTTAGGGCCGCTCGTTACAATTTTCACGAAACGGAATAAACCGTCCGCGACGATAAAGCGAACGGGGACGAACCGGCCGCGTGGGCGTCCGACTCGTGTCGGCCCCTCTCGCCCGTCGTATTCTCCCGCCGGCCCCGTTCGAATCCTTCTAATTAGAGTCCAATTCGACGAGAGCAACGAGGTCGTTTCGCGGGGGGAAATTTTCCCCGGCTGCGGCCGAATTTCCTTTTAATTCTCGTCCCCGAATCATCCGGCGGTTCCTCGCGCCAGAAACTACGGCTTCCCTACACCGCAATTTGTCTTCCACCGGGTCGTCCCTCTCTTTTCTCTCGTCTCCCCCTATTTCGTGGCCGGACGACTATCCTCCGCCGGCGGGACCTTCTCGTTAAGTGACTTTCGGTTTAGTCTTCATTTGGCACTAAACGCGAGCCCCTCGGGGGAAACGCGGGGCAACTCGCCCGTCTCGCTCCACCCCTCTCCTTTTACTTTCTTCCGCAGAATCGTAATCGACCGTTAACGGTCCTCGACGGTTTCGTAATTCGTATAATTCCGGACGGCCGAGACACGTCGACCTACTGATCCGACATACTTCGATATCGCCGGGAATGTCTGGGTCTTCCCTTTTTAACGCGGCCACTGCCGATGACGTGCTCTCGCGTCATTGTGAATTCATGATTGATGTTGCGTTTATTCGTGTACGTTTTGTTGTATGGTTGTTGTAAGGTGATTGTGCAGTTAATGCGTTGACAGCCGAAGATCTGCCACTTTTCGCTTAGCAACTCATTGCCTTTTATTCTGTTTATTTTATTTTGTTGCTTGGTAAGTCTTGAAGTGGGGTTATTTGCATTCGTAGAATGTGGTTCTTGTTTTTGCGAAACAAAGTTTTTAATCGAATTAATTGGATGAGTTTAATTTAAGATAATGGAAGAGATATATATATTAGAATAACAACCTTTCTATCTTAACAGTACTTTAAGACTGTATCCTTCATTCTTCAATTTTTGGCGAAAAGAAACGAATATCTAGAATGTATCAGAATAACAATCATTATTCCAATCACACGCATGATTGCCTTGTCTAAGTGAATAATGCAATCGACTTCATTCATTACCAAATAATATTTTTCGTTCGAGTAATGAACATACAAGTTGTATAATTTAAGTCTTCACTTCCATTAATATATCCACTTCACTTTATTTTGACTGATTTTTTATTAAAATCTCCATATTCTATGAATTACAATAACAAACGGTAATTATAATAACGGATTATATGTTTTAGTTGACTGTAATAATAAATAATATAGATATCATGAAGGTGGGGGTGAATATTAAATACGCAGAGATTTATTTGTAGATTCCTGGGAGTTAAACAGATGGTAATTGCAGCTATTCTTTCCTTCAGGCTTTTCCCTTTGTTCCCAGTTATTCGTTTACGCTATCTTGTATTTGCTTTATCGCCGCGTTACTCGACTTGTCCGCGACGCGGCGTAATAATTCAGACGGTTCCCACCATTCAGAAATGCCGACGTGGAAGTATGTAATCGAGACTGATCTCGGCTGGCTGAGTGGAATTCTTATCGGCGGTAACGCAGATTCTCCTCGAGCAGAATCCGAGCGAGCAGGAAGCGAACGTCGACGGGATATGATTTATTTGACACGCGAAATATAGCGGTGGCACGTCTCCGGAGCCGCTGCGATTTAATTAATTGAAGGGAGTGCCGCGCTCCTCCTCCGTAACGCGTTTTAACGGTTGTTAGCTTCTATGCCGGATAAAAAGACGAACGTTGACTGCCAACTGGAACAGAAATCGCTGCGAAAACACGGCGAACGTCTGAAATTCTCAGTAACAATGAAAAAAATCAAATATATCTCGTGTGCTCAATGACACTGATTAACGCTGACCTAATTTCTAACTGAAAACTTCGATTCCTTAATAATAAAAGAAAAACGAAGATATGGTTACTGATCTTAGACATCAAAAACAAAAACCAAATGACACAAAAATGTTCAATTCTAAAACCTTCCTTCATTCGTTAAAAACAGAGTTCCTTTCGATCTATTTCACGCGATCTACATTCCAAACGAACGCCCATCCAAATTCCCTTTTAACAACATTCCTTCGACGGAGCGATACTCCAATGCAAAGCTGCCAACAGTCCGAAACTTCGGGGACCACGAAAGAGAATTGATTACTAAAGAATCTCCCGAATCGAGAATTCCAATTGCGCAATTCGAGTAGCCGCGCTGCACAGAGGGAGGACGCGAAGAGGAAGAAATATCCGTGGAAACAAGATCGAACGGGTTATCCAGCTGCGCTCGCCGGTCCCCTTTGATTTATCAATTTTCGATCGACGAGCGTCGTCCTTCCGGTCAGACGGATCTTCCTTTATCGCGTCGAGGAACCGGCTGGCGGGACGGCTCGGGTCGGGTCGGTTTTCAGGTCGGCCGCCGCGGATCGGTTGAAAAATGACCGGCCGGCCCCCGCCGGGCCGTCAAGTGCCATTACACCGGACGCGGATAGGTTACATTTTTAATTTCCTCGTTCGGCCGTTTTGACGGGACATCGATAATGGTTATCGTGCCCGGGGCCCGATACATCGTCGCCCGGGTTTCAGGCGAATTCACTTATACGCCCGATGGGTATGTCTATATAAGCGGAACGTGACACACGATCGAGATTAATGAACGGCCGCGCGGAAGGGTCTTGAGGGGATTCGAGGCAGGGGCCGCGCGACCGGCTATCGCGAATTTATCGCCGCGAAAATAAAGCGAGCGGGAAAATGAAATCGATATCGCGTCCCGACGCCTTTCCAGCGACGAGCGTCCCGTTCGCGCGTCTGCTCCGCCGCGGAGGGGAAAAGGAATTAGAAATGGAGCGCGGGGATGCGTGGTGTAGGTCAGTGGGTAGTAGAATTGGACGATACCGGTGAATATCGGTATAGAGAATGTTAAATGGGAAGTTTCCGATGAGCTTGAACCCTTTGCGCTCGGAAGTTTCTCACTGGAAATATTTAACGTTTTTTTGGTAAAACTAGATGATACTCTGAAACACTTATTTGAGTATCTCACGCATCGAGGTGTTCAAAGCACTAAATATCAGATTTCATAGTTTTACAATTTTACAGTTTCACATTTCACAGTTTTAGTGTTAAGTTTGATGCTTGACGTTCTTGGAGAATTTGGTATTGCTGGAGGCTTGTCTTCGCGAAAGTGTTTGAAGTGGTATTCGATGGTTGCTGTATAAAACAGTAAATTGTAAAGCTACAGAAGTCGATCGTTACAGAGTCCCACGAGAACATTGTCTTCGATGTACAGTTCAGATAGAATCATATCAAACACGAATATCAATTCGCATCGATGCAGAGCAACCGCAATCTAAACATCAAATATTTACATAAAAACCACCCATCCCATCGAAACAACCGTCAGCCAAAGAATTGCCGCATGAATCCGTAACAACTCGTTCCACGAGAATCCCCGAAAATCGCCGGAACCCCGTAACCGTGCGCGCAATAAACAAGACAAAAGGTAGACAAAGAGTGGAAAAAATCGCGAATGAAAAGACCCGCGGGGGGTGGGGGGCGGCGGTCGGTCGGCTAACAATTGGAATCCTTTCGTAGCGGAGAACGAGGATCAGGCATCGGCGCGGCAAATTATCCCGCGGGACGAACTATCTCGCCGCGGCGAGATAAAAGGGGGGAAGGGGCGGCCGATACAACGGCGGGACACTTGCTACTTTTTCCTGTACGCGCGTCCTTTTCAAAAAGCCACGACCGGTCACAATGGGTCGAGTGTTGTCGCAGTTGCTACGCCAGCAATAAACGGTACATCAACCGTGGCCGGGTACGCCAGATAACAAGCTCTATTGCAACGAAAGGGGAGCCCGGTCCCTCCTAGCGGCGACGCACACGGCGACGTGTGTACGCGCACACGCGCGCGCGACCGCATGCAAACAGGCTCGCCCGCTGATATATTCTTGCGCCACGGCCTCCGCGCACGTTCTTGCACACGCTCGTCCGCCGTCGCGCGCGTGTGAGCGCACCACGGGCGTACAAACGCTTACCGACCGCGTCCACGGATCCTGGAATCCGGTATGTCCAAGGGTGTATTGTTGATTGCGGACGACGATCGGAAATGAACCGATCATCCGGGGCCACCGGCGAATCTGTCGCTTGGACCTGACGCACCGTGTCGCCGATAGATATCACGGCCGGCAGCCTCCACTTTCCACGAGCCGCGTCTCTCTCCCTTCCTCCGCAGCCCCGATGATGCCGGACCCTCTCGGATCGGCCGCGTCTGGCCCCCGACCGACTTTATTCACTTGCGCGACCGATCCCATTCAACGCCGCGACCTGTCGCCTGGGCGAACGAGCTTGTAGGTGCAGCTTCTTTTCAAACCGCGATGACTCGCTCAGTGCTGAAGGGCTGTTAGTGGTTTAAGGGTTTGTTGGAGTAATTTCAGCTATTTTCGGATATTCGGAGGTTGTCTGTTTTTGTGAATGGTATTGGCTCGGTGTTTGCGCTGGTTATTGAGACACTAAATGATGAAGGCCTTTATTAAGATAAAAATGGTATTCTATTTTCTGATTATAATGTAGTCTCCTGCTTTGGAGTATTCTCGAGAGTGAGAAATGTTTAATGAACACGCGCAGGGGATACCTCCAACTGGGGAATGTTCGAAAATAGATGCCGGTGACTTATTCACTAGACGTGTCGCTTGGCAAGCGTCGAAGACAGGAATACATCAAACCTACACTCCGGTGACGGTAAATATAGCGAAATATTTTATGAAAATCCATCGCTCGTCCATAAATTATACGGTGTATCCTACGGAACGCGGACCAGTGAATACAATTATGTCATGAATCCCAGCTTCGATCATTCGAATTCACCGTCAACGACAGCTAAATCGAATCCAATGAATTGTTATCCACTTCCGAACGAGACTTTCCAGAGTATGAATTTATTAAGGTCCGAACATATTCTCCGCAAATGGCGATATCATCGTTCAAGTTACCGCCGCGCCGTCCGCTCTATAGTATCCCATGTTCATTCCGCCGGTTTGCGATACTTGCCCGATAACTTCGGAACAACACGGGGCAAGTAAACGCGGAACGGGATAAAGGAAGTTCGATTGAAGATTTCCCGAACATTCTTATCCCATCCGCAGCGGCGCCGGCCGCTCCGCTCCCGGCGCTACAAGGAAATAATAAATAAAAGTTTGAGCGAAAACTTTGGTTTTAAAATGATATTAGTCGGCGGCGGGTATCGGGAGCCGGGCCGCGGAGCTCGGCTCCGCCGATGCGCGGGTGCAAAGTAATGATAAACTTCCGAACAAGTCTGCGCGCGGCCGCCGTCTGCGAACCTTTTCCTCCGCCTTTTTATTTCGCCGCCTTTCCTTCGCGGGCCCTCCCGGTGTTCGGCGGCCGACAACTTTCACGCCTCTCCCACGGATCACATGTTCCCGGGAATCCGACCACTTTACCGTTCCCCGCGGGAGCCTTCGATTTTCCGCGAGCAGACTGGTGATTCATTCATGTACCGAAAGGTCTTACCTCTACGGCTCCCGACTCTTGATTCAGATTAATGACTATCCTCGATGTGACCTTCCGGAAAATCTGCTGTTGCTAGGATTTCGGTCTGGTTTAGTAGCTTCTCGGGGATTTCTTGATCGTTTCGCGAATTATCCGGGAGTAAGTTGAAATTTTTTTAAATGTAAGGAGGAAGATGGAATTACAGTGGATGTTGGATTTTTAAATTTTGTATTGTAGACGCATTATTTGAAACGAAGTAGTGAGAAACAAAGCTATTTTATGTAACGTATTAATGCATTATGCGAAACTTAACCGTTTGCACTCGAGAGGTGCCTCTCACTCACCAATTGATTTCATACAGTGAAACTATAAAATCTGATACTTAATATTAAACTTCGTACAATGCATCAATTTGAGAAATATTCGAACAAAATAACTTTGTTCCTCGATGTGTGATTTCTCATCAAGTTAGTTTCACAAAATATCCCATCTCATCAGAAGACGTTAAAATATTTCTAACGAAGAACTTCCGAGTGCAAAGGGTTAATACTACATGTAACACTTTGTAATTTTGTGACATCGAATCAAATGACTGAGAGTCACCTCGCAAAGGGTTATTAGCATGCAAATATTTCATTCTCGGGGATTTTTTGATATTTTCGCGAATTATCTGGGAGTAGGTTGTAGATGCCTGTGAAATTTGTTTAAATGTAACGATGAAGATGGAATTACAATGGGAGATATTAGATTTTTAATTTTGTATTATTGAATAAAAATGTTTTGATGCTCTAAGTTGCTTGGTTAGAGGAAAGAGTTTCATTTCGTAAATGGAAATTCCATTAAACGTCTTTAAAAGTTCCATTTCCTGGAGTTTCAAATCGTTGTGAATGCTACAGCGAATTTCGCGTTTGGAAACGTCAGAGTTTAATTGATTGACGTTAACAGAAAACCCCGCGAAATGATACGAGTGCGCAGCGTTGGAATATACAGGAAGTAGAAACAGCGAGTCACGAACAGACAGAGCTGATCTTATTCCCCAGCACGCGCACGGAGAATTTTCACGAATATCTCGGAAACGAAGTGTCGTATGAACAAATTGTATTACACAATTTTAGTCCACCTCTTCATGTAGATTCACCTTCTTAACCTCTGCACTCCGATAAAGTGTAACAGGCGTTATATAAATTTATCACCTGCGGTTGCCTTTCTTTTCGCTTCACGTTTCTTCCTCATACTACAGTTATTCACTGTGATCTTTCAGCTTAAGTCCCATTTACACTCGATTCTTGGTAAAAGGGAAACGTAGGAATTTTACATTATTTTACCATAGACACGTTCACGTTGAAGAAAATAACACGATCATTGTACCATGGATACTTATAATTTCTTTATTCTAATTCTCTCATCAATGGACACAGAAACATCAATTAACGTCTATTTAACTTACATAGACTAAACATCGCAGCTCCACTAAAAACGCAATAAAAAACATTGTTTTATAGTCAATAGAATCAAGTTACTATGAAACTTTATAGTTACATTGGATCATTACTGTCAGATTATATAGTTTTACTGGATTATTACCATTAAATTTTATAGTTTCGCGGTTATCTTCACTGCCTTCGTCGACTACTTTTCCCCGGTATCAAAGCTACGATGCAAACGCGGCCTCACGCGCCTCCCCTCCCTTCGCCTCAAGATCTACCGAGTACCCATAAGAATTCCGGCGTTGCAAAATATTGCTACTTTGGGACTTCTCACGCGCAGATGCAATGCCATAAATTCCTTTTTATTTTCGTCCGGTTATGGCTCTCATTTTTCCTTTTATTAAATCCTTTTCCCATTCCCGCCATCTCCTTAAAAATCGTTTTCTCGTCGGGGCTGTGCAACACCTGTGAAACAATTCCTCTCTTTGGCGGTTTTTAGGTCCTCCTCGGCGTAAGCCTTAAATTACGTTTCCACTGCTCTCGCACGCGGCCGCGCTTCCCGTAAGCCACTCGCCGCACGCGAGATTTCAACTTACTAACCTGCTTTCCGGTTTCTTTATCGTCACCGGGCTTGCTTTATTTTCTTCCGTTTACCATCGGCGATATCTGTGGTCTCGGGAACTGTCATCTGATTTGTTAACCGGTTAACTGTGAAATTTGGGAAAAACCTCTGGTTCTGCGCAATAAAATCGAAAAATGGAGCGTGTACTCGAACGCAGGGCGAATGCAGTACATTTTAATGAAAGGTCAAAGAAGAATTACATGTTTATGTGAAAAAATGAATTCATCGCTGAAAGAGTTAGTATTATGTAAAGCTTCACGATGACGTGTATACTCGTCACAGTTAAGTTAATGCGACAGATGGATAGCAGGATTGTTGGTAAATTTTGAAATGGTTTCTCGGTAGTTTTGTTGCAATTAGAAACTTTCTTTTTGCATGTGACTGCGTGTAACGGGTATTTTAGTAGTAAGAATAATAAGACTCGTGGTTTACGTAACATTTGAGAAGATCTGGCTGGCTATCCTTTTGAAACCCGACAGGATCGAGTATATTCGTCAGAAGCCTTATAATTTAAGTGGAGAGAGTGAACTGAATAAAGCTGAGATGCTCGTTACTTCAAGCACATGCATGTTTGAACATTCTCTTTTGAGTTTTTTCCTTTTTTTTAGAAAATTTGTTGAGCTGCCTGGGTTTCGTTTAGATCTTTAGAACTAGAATATGGAATCTTGTGTTAATTAGAAGTTTTGTTAAGTGATGATGTGCTTCATAGAATGATGTATGTATTTTATTAAATGAAAATAATTCAGGGCTGATAAAGTGGGACCGTACGAACCGGACAAGAAATTATGATCAGACTTTAGTAACATTCTTCAATAATTCATCTCTTAAAACGGAACAAAAGTAAATCTTACATTAAGCTACACGAAACTTTTCATTTTCTCGCAGATTCTTTGCTTGCCTGCTACAACTATAAATTTATAAACATAGTTTACTTAGTTTGTCGAAGATGGAACATACTTTTCTAGGAACTTGTTCATCATGATCTCCCAAAATGAGTAACTTTCGCAACCTGTTACAAACACGTATAAATTTTCCATTTTAGTTCGGTACTAACTGTGTTCAGAAATTCAGTTTAAAAATTACCAACTTTTAGAAGTTCGAAGATAAAAAATTGCCAACGCTTAGAAATTCAGAGATAAAAAATTGTCAACGTTTAGAAATTCAAAGCTTAAAAATTACGAATGCATAGAAGTTCAAAGTTTAAATATTTCCAATGCTTAGAAATTCAAAGTTCAAAAATTGCCAACGTTTACAAATTTGAAGATAGAAAATTGTCAACGCATAGAAATTCAAAGCTTAAAAATTACCAACGCTTAGAAATTCAAAGCTTAAAAATTGCCAACGTTTAGGAATTCAAAGTTCAAAAATTGCTTACGAGCAAAAGGTGAAGAAGTTAGTAATATCCAGGCTTCTTTCCTGATACAGTGTCACTGTCTCGTTAACGAAACAACCGAGCGAAAACGGCGCCAGACGAAAACCGTCACTCGTCAGACTTCCCAATCATTAGTCATGCGAATTCGCAGCCCGTGCGCCGGTTTACGCATACAATGTGTAATGAGTGATGTTCCTGGTACTTTGCTAATTGCGTCGTGCCAGTAGACACCGCGTTGGCCCGGCCTCATTGTCAGGAAATATTGTTTCACGTAGGAACGACACCGCGGACGTCTCGGCGTTCTGCTTTTCAGCCTGGCCCGGTTCGACGCTTTTCACCGTCGCTTCCGCGACCATTTTTATCAGATTTCTATAGACTTTATATAGAATCGTCTCATTGGTCACACATCAAGGGAACGCTTTTAAACACGAACCATTGTTTCGTCTGTGATAAACGGACGTTCCTAGAATTTCCTTCGATTTATATCGTTTCCATTATGCTCTTCTTTTTACTTATATTTAAAACATGAAATTTCTACTATATAAGCTCATAATACACTAATTTTCTATGCAACGAAAAGACAAGTGCAACATAATGAAGAATTTATGAAACATAATTTATACAACATTAATTATAAAACTTCATACGTTTACTTCAAACTTGATTACATCAAACCGAGACAGATTCAAGCTTCGTTACAGAAAATCAATTTTAATAATTAACCGTTTGTATACTAAACAACTTTGTGGATATTTACCAAAAATGCGAAAGTGATTGGGTGTGTATGCAAAAAAATTAAGAGTAGTTATCTAATGAGATCACAAATATTGTGTTATTACAAAAAAATATCAAAAAATAACATTTATTCAAATTTACTTTGATTTATTTCCTGAAAAGCATAGTAAGACAATTATAATTGATACTGATAAACAGAAGCGCCTCCACGCTCTCCGCAATTTTTGCACAGCACAAGAACAGCTCTACAGCGCTCCTCAGCACTGAAACGGTTAAACTCAATTTAAAATGCACATGTTACGATTGAATTCCATTCATATGTTTCATTCTACAGCTACTTATATTGCTAATCTAAGCTTCTCCCCGACAAAAGGGAGCTGGAATTTCTTAATATCCCACACACGAAGGTATTTCGCAATTACCTCGACCGACTGTTCCCCAAAAATCACCGAACTTCCCGCCCGCCCCCGTGCAATTTGCCTAATGTTATTAGTTTTTCCATTTCGACGGACAGTCTGCTCGGCGATGAATCGTTAAAAATTAATCCGGTCCAGGAATTCCCGGCTCCCGAAGAAACTTTTAACGAAATAAAGCCCGAGCACGCATCGCGAGCTGCGCAGCACCGCGCGGAGGGGCAAAAAAATCGAGGAATTAATTATTTCGCCCGGCGAACTCCTCGCGATCCGCCGTGTCGTTCCGCGCGAAGGTTGACGTATAATCTCCCGAGTCCCCGGAATTTAATATTATATTTATTAGCGTGGCGTCATTAATCATCTTGACATCTATCGCGACCCACCTCGGACCGACATTCTTTCGCGACGCCGCCTCCGCCCCCGTCTTCCCTCCTCCGCCTTCTTTGCCCGCCGTTGTTCCCCGTGATCACGAATCTGTGTCCGTATTGAACATTCCAGTGGAAATTGGCCGGCGTCCTGTGTTCTGGAAACGGCGAGTGATAAGAGCAGAACGCACCTCGGATTACGGCATTGACCTGCTCGCGAACGCGTCCTCTTTATTGAATCCTCCTGGAATCGCTCCTATGAAATAGTAGTTGCACGCGCTGCTTTTTATTAAAACCCTTAGACATCGCGGACTTCGAAATGAAACATTTTGGTAATTTCTATTTAACCCCTTGGCCTACGAGTGAGACTCGTGAAGATTTCCAACGTGATTCGACAAATATGTATAGTATTCAGTTCATTCGAATTCGAAGTAAATATTATTCCTCTATAATCAACTATTATACTTAAAAGGAAATATAGGTGTAACATATGATTAGAATTTTTCTCTTTTTCTAATAAACTATTAATGACAAAGTAGTATCGATCAGAGTTGAGAAAGAAATCTTAGGGTTAAAAAGTTTCAGTTTTCTGGCGATTGCGATGATTCTTTGAATTTCGGAAATGTAACTTGCATATTAAACTCGCAATCTATTAGTGAAATTTATATTTCATGTATAATCAGATATCTAAAATCTAGAATCTATAGAAGCATAATTGATCGATAAAGATTCTATTAACCCCTTGCACTATTCATCTTTCAAGCACGATCAACGTGACTACTTTCCAATTAATGATTCATTCAAAAGATCTGGGAACGCTCCACATCCACGTCACCTAACCGATATTAATTAATAACAGAAGAATAATGACTAATCTGAATACAAAAGAATATCATGTACGCTCATTAAACTCATCGAAATCTTCGCAAGCCTAATTATTATAAGGTCAACGAGGAACAATAGAAAAGTGTTACGCTTTCACGTCACACAATTAATTAAGACAAAACAACAGACCTTAATCTTTTCCCGGAGATCACCGGTTAGAGGACGCGTCATCGAGGGAGAAGGAAGGACACGCGTCGGAAGACGTGTTGTTGATAATTAGGAAACTTGCCTGATTAAACGCGGCCACGTCAAAAAGGATCCCGCGAGATGGTGTCTGGTGATCCGGTTTCGTTCGATCGGTGGCACCGCGGCGGCGACGGGGACGCCGTCGATCCCGTCCCAGATTTCGCCCCTCTGACGCGCGTGTAATTTTGAATTACGACGCCTCGCGCGACGTCGCCTCGTCTACGTGACTGTGAAATTACCGTTCATGAATCATGCCATCGGTGCGCCGCGATCCGCCGGCCGTGTCTCCGCGCGCGCCGATTAGAATCGATCCGATCGATTTGCGGCGGTAACTCGTGGAACCCCTCGATAAGGTCTTCTCTCTCTTTTTTTTCCATCGCGTCGCTCTAAATTCCAGGATGACGTGTTTCATCGGGCGGCTTTCGATTTTCTGCCACGCTCCGTTCCGTCGCAGCGGATCGCGTCGATAACGCGCGATCGCGATCGGCGCCCATCGATTCGGAACGCGTGTTTCTGTTGCGAATTGTTTGTTGGAAAGCTAAGCGACGAGGAAATGTGTTCCTCGCGGTGCGTAGATCGTTCGATTGCTGGGGAAATCGAGATTTTGGAGATTGAAGCTATGCTTCGGCGAAGTTTGACGTATCAATATGATTCCATTCGATTGTCTTAGACAATTAACACGTCGAATGCCGCACAATTTCATAGTACGAAGTACTCGAAATGGAAAAAGTATAATATTAAATCATTCGATTGAATTGCATTGTTATTATTGTAGGTTCACCTAGCTGAATGTCACCATATTAGCTAGCATTACTTAGTATAGAAATGTTTTCAAGTAATCATGGTTTAATTGAGTGAACTACAGTAATTCGATTTGGGAGTCACCGGTGACCCCTATTCAACGTGTTAATTTTATACTTGATATTTGTAATAAAACTGTAATAAAGGATATTTCAGGTATAGTCGAATGAAATGTTTTCGAAAGAATTACGTCGACAATGCCGATCGAAACGAAGAATCGGCGTCGACTAATTATCTTAGAGAACGCGCGTACCCCGAGTTGAACTTCGAACGTTAACAGTTTGGTTAACACACGGGCAGAGTATATTTCTGCGCGTGCAGGTGCGCCATTGTCGGAAATTTAGGATTCCGTGGACACCGTGAATGGTCCGACGAGCCGCGAGTTCGTTAGTTAACGTAGGCGGTCTGATTTCTAACGCGTATAACCGCGGTAGCTATCATTTGTTCGGCAACGAGAGGACCGTAAATACTAAGCCGGCAATACGGGCCGGCAACAATAAGTAATTGTGCTTCATCATGGCGGATCACGAGCGCCCGCGCGCGCGTAGGGCTAATTGTGACCGGCCAGTTTTGCAAACGGGCTAACAAGTCGGCCGGCCGGCGGAGGATCGAAATTGTCGCTCATGAATCATTCCGTCGCGACGATGTAATTCGGTAAATGCGACCGGCCGTCGATCGGCTACTTTCTGATGGATTGCTGGCGAGGGATTTCATGGAGTAGCGACAATTACCGCGAAAACTCGGTCACCGGATTCTCTCCTAAATCCGCGTCGACGCCATTCAAGGATACGCTCGACGGTTCTCCGCGTTTCCGGCGATCCTTCGACAACCGGTTTGATGGGGGTTTGGTTTTAAATTGTGCTGGGTCGCTTGTGATCCTGTATTGAACGACGGAGGTGTAATGATCGAATTTCTGCAAAATTATTCTCTTCTGATAATGAAATTCGAGAAACATTCTTCTGACGTTTGAAACGTAGATTGTTCTATTCACACGGGAGTGAACATTGAAATTCAAAGTACGCTCAGATGGTTCCGTTAGGCAACGAAAATGCGAATCTATGCAAGAACTGTCTTTTGATGTTTGAAACGGATACGCGATTATTTTGTTATTGCGAGGATGGGAATTAGAGTTGAATGTTGTGCTTTTTCATTTCGTTGGACAAACTGAATCCACTTTTTTTAAGCAAAATTTATGCCTGTTTGGTTGGGGACGCTTCCATTTAACAGGATTTCATGACTATTTTCTGGCTAATTACCGAAACTTCGGGAGGGGATCGAGTTCCGCGGTGGAAGTTTAAAACTGGCTTTGAGTTCGGTTGCGGTTAAAAAGATCGCCCTCGGTAATATAAGTTAGCGGAACTTTTAATATTAAACGGCATATAAAATGATTGTGAGGCCGGACCTGTCCCGCCGTGATTTTCCCTGCCTTCTCTAAATCAATTTCATAATCGTCCTAAGGCAACTTAAAATTCAAAGCGACTTTAACTTATAATGCTAATTCCGGCATTTCAACTGTCGGCGAGGCCCGCTCGGGGCCATGGTTTCTCTGTAATCAGAATTGTGTTAGGAACTGTTCCGATGATTCTCTCTGGCGCTGAATGAAACCGGAAATATAGAGAATTATTCCATTCGTCGCGTGGCACACTATTCCTACGCCACAAAAGTTGATAAAAATGATTTTAACTATGAATTTATTTTAGTGTACTTTATTGTATTGGTCCTAGAACAATAGAGTTTCAGATCTTGGAAATTAAAATTTCCAAAACAGAGTTAAAATACGTGTTCCAAGAATTGCATCAATTAGAAATTCACGTAAACTTTCACCAAGTTATATTTGTGAAATTTAATATCCGTTGAATTGATGGGTTTCGTAAATCTAGTAGTTTTAATCTACTAGTTTCTAGATTAAGAGGAACTTAATGAATTTCAGGGATTTACAATGATTTTTCTAACGTGTCGTCGAGAGTTTCACATCTTGGAAATTAAAGCTTCTAAAACGAAGAGTTAGAATACGTGTTCCAATAATTGCACGAACTGAAAACTGACGTAAACTTTTGCCAGGTAAAATTTATGAAATTTAATATGCATTGGATTAATGGGTTTCGTAAATCTAGTAGTTTCAAGCTACTAGTTTCTAGATTAAGAGGAACTTAACGAATTTCAGGGGTTTATAACGATTTTCCTAACGTGTCGTTAAAGGAGAGTAGTTCCGGCGTTCCTCGAAACGTTGACAGAGTCGATTTAAGAAACCAGCTCGCCGTAATTGTTATTCGATCCAGGGAATTTACCGGGGGTAAATAAAATTCGAAAGTTTCTGAAGTTGGCTCGTGCTCGGTCCGAGTCCACCACGTAAACGTGAAGAGGTCCTTAAATCTTGTCGGGCCGCGACATTTCGGTCGATCAGCATTTCAATCGGCGTCTTTCCTCTTCTGCACGATCATATCCTAGGCATGTAACGGGTGGAATTTAAATTTAGTGCCGGCGACTGCCCGAATCGATGTTCTTTCCGTATGTTCCCGTGAATCATTCGAGAATACTTCAAAATACTTTGATTTGGGTATTATGAAATTTAAAATAGTGCTGCAACAATATTAATAGAATAAAATAACGACAATACAAATGATTATGCCTATTTTAATATATATCACACTGTAGTGTATAACATTTTGGGAAAGAACTTTTTTGTTTTCATTGAAATCAAGAGAATTCCTGATAATATTCGATCGGTAATTAACGTTAATAAGCAAAGAATGATACAGTTTATTGCCCGAACTAAAAGCTATTCCCGGGAATTTCCAGTAAAAGCGGGATCCCATTCACATTTCACGTCCGCTGGTTCAAATCGATTAACTTTCGCGGTTGAGACTGTGTACCGTCTATTATCTTAATTGAAAACAGTCGGCTAAGTTCACTGGAATTGCGAGATTAACTGCAAACAGGCTTCTTTGTTCTTGGTTCCATTACAGAATAGTAAGGATAATACGTTACCGGTCCTCCATTTCAGCTATTACACGCTCGCAAAATATCTCTGGCCCCCGCCATCATTAATATCAAATTGAGATTCAACCGTAAATCCTCGAAAATTCATCTCTAAAAGACTCAAACTACAATCCCCGCGAAACAACAAGCACGCATTTCTCGCGGCGAACTCTTCCCACAGCACTCCTCCAATTAAACTCTAAAACCACTAAACACCAAGAGCCACAATCGCAATATCGCCGCAAGATCCGCGAGCGAACACGTCAAATGCGGAACACATTAAAAATCAAAGTCCACGATTACAATGCCGCCACAAGAGCCACGACCAAACGCGTCAAATACCAAACACAGTCGCTAAACACGGAACGCCGCAATTTCAACGGCACGCGTCCATAAGATTCGCGACGAACCACGTCAAACGGCGAATCGCGAGAACCGATGCTCGCGATAAAAACGGAGCGTCCCGAAGCTGGTTTCTCCGTCGACGAATCCGAAACTCCTCGACGGGCAACAGCCGGCAAGTCAAACAGCGACCGGAACTTTTCTTCGGCCGATAATTCTCTTTCCTTATGGCCCGCGGAACGTACCGGTGCCATCGAGTTTGATAACCCATCGAAAGTTCACGGTTCCATATTAATCGATCAGCGAGCCAGCGCAGAGGCACAAACTCGGCGGCGGGCACTTGCCGATATTGGGCTTTCTAATTGGTCACGCGGAAGCCGGGGAATTGTTCCTTTTGTGGCCCGATTCGCCCGGTTAATTGACGAAAGTTTCACATGGCGACCGGCGAACACCTTCGATGGCGAGGTCCGCCGGGTAACGAGAACGTGTATCACGATCGCGGTCCCCTTAATTGTTTCCCTGGGCGGGCTCGCAATAAGCACCGGGAACCGGCGGATGAGTCTCGGCCCTTTCCTCGCCGCAGAGCCGGCTTCCGCGGCGTTTCTTTTCATAAAAGTAAATGAACTCGTCGCACGTGATCGGACTGAATTATTGCCGGCGCCCGGTGAAAAGGTTGATTGAAAGTCTCGGCGGATCAGGCGCTGACGAGCGGCCGTCTTAATGGCCGATCTCGCGCCGGCACGGAACTTATGGGACTCCCGCCACCGGAAACCAATCACTGCGCTGGTCGAGGGCTTTTTCTCGCAGAAATTAATTCTCAAGTTTTCATGATCGCGGCCGGCCTCGAGGATTGAGAACTTTTCCAGGCGTCGGGTTCTACTGAGGTTCAAGTGTCTTTTCGGTGTTGCATGGTTCGAACGGGCTTCTGAGTTTTGCTTTCGGTGACGAGGTATTTTAATGTGTTCGATTAGTTATAGGAGCTTCGAGGAATTAAGGTTATATTGATTTAGAATCGAAGGGAATTCTGTTTTTATTATTGGTTTAGCAACTTTTGGTAGAGCAGTTGCGAGACAAACGCGAAACGGAATTTCTCTCTTTGTCTCTGTGTACCGTTCGTGCCGCAACGCGGTATGATGTCGCTTACACAATGTCCACAATCTGCGTTAAAAACCGCCGCGCGTCCCATCCAATAATTCTTTGTTTAGAATTCATACGTTTTTGGAATCGCGTTCGATCGACGCAGTCGAGGAAACCTTTGACACACTTCGGAAATCCGAAATTTCCCGGCGCCGGACGCTGGGATCTCCCGTAGATGTTCCATTTTGTTCGGTAAATGCCGAAACTCGATCTGCGTTAAAAAAAAAAGAGAAGAAAGGAGGCGGAAAAAAAAACGGGGAAAAAAATCGAGGAACGCGCGCGAGCCCCGGATTCATGAACAAATCTGGTGTGTCCGGAATGAAAGGTGCAGAGGGATTCGCGCGTAGCAGAACGTTTGAAGCCGCTGATACGTGGCAAAACTCGGTGTGGAAATTTGAAATCGTACCGGTCCCGAAGCCAGGATAATCCGAAGTGGCCACAATACAGCAGTTGATGTATGGCGGGTTGGACAGCGCATTGGTCAACTTGACGCGGATATATTGCACGGCCTATATTACTACTTCAGTTCGGACTGCATGTCTGCTTGTCTACTAGCAACGCACGTGGACCACGCCACAGATGCACTTTATATTCGCGTGAAACTCTCACCCGCTAATCAATAATTCCGAGGTGGCAATAGATTGTTGCCCGGCACCGTGGGAGCTGCATTCTTCTGTCGTTAAAACACTTTTCATTAATTAACCCTTTGCGCACGAATGGCGACGGTCAGCGACCGTTTGATTGGATACACTATAAAATTTAATATTTGACACTTTGACGTAGGTGACGTCTTGTTGATGCAAATGACGTCTATAGCAGTCCTATATTTTTAGTTTTATAAAACAATTAAAAGAATCTCTAAATCCTTTAGCCTTCTTTTAATGATTGTTGAAGTAAAACAGTTACTCCAGAAAACTCCAACAAAAATAATTCGTAGCCATTATGAAGTGTGTTGTTTTTGTTCTTGTATCTTTCAATTTTGTGTTACATTAGAAAAGAATGTAAATGGAAATCATGTGCAAGATAAAGTTATGTTACTTTCAAAAAATATCGTTAGATACCGAAACGTCTATAGCCGCCTTTTGCGTATCAGAGAAATCGAAGCTGTGAAAAACAGATGACGACTATAGACATCTACCTTTTCTAAGGAAAATTTATTAAAAAATACAATAATTTTCATCTGAATGAAATCTTGATCGAACTCCCCAAGAACCAACTAATTGACAAAAAAAGGAGTGTGTTTTGAAGCACTCACCGATTTCAAAATGGGCGTCAACGTGTTAAAGACATTGAATTAGCAATACGCAAACTGAATTGTATTCAATTAAAATCTCATTACATAGATTAGTGTTTAACCCTTTGCACGTGAAACTATAAAATCTGACATTTAATGTTGAACGTTGTATAATTGAATATATTTGCTGCGTGTTTCTGTGGTTCTTTTACGTTCCTGTTGAATTCAATTGATTCCTTTCAGTTCGTTCGAATAATTAAATGCACTTTTTGCTGCATTCCTGTCGCTCCTCGTTTCTTTCGTTACATGTAATCGTATCTTGTCCAATTACCAATGAATTCGATTCAACAGATGTTTAATTATTCGATCGAGTTAGAGAGGAATCATAGATGTCTCGTTTGATCGTCCGTGAAGAATATTTCATTAGACGCGAACGCGTATTTGTACTCGATGTTAACAGTTCTTCGAATTCTCCGAGCAATGTTCCTTTACGCCTCTTTCATTAAACCGCCCAGTCGTTCGTTTTATTCTATCATCACGCTTTTTATTTCATTCTGTTTCATTCGCGGTGTTTACTCCCCCATAACGTCCAAGGCCAGCGTTCATATCACTCTATGCAATAAGGGATCTCTCTTTATGGTACAGTAAAAGTTTATTAAATTAGAGGAACGCTTCACGCGATCAACGAAATGCGACATACAGTCGTTTGAACTATCGGCAGCCTTGCTTCTCATTCGATGGTGCACATTTGACATTTTGTTTCGATATTCGTCACTCACTTTGACGACACGATGAACCTTAAGACATCACTGTTATCCATTCTTTTATATCGCAGAAAACATAGTGAAACTGAAATTTATAATATTATGTAAAAAACAGAATAAGCTAATTAGAAGTTTTTAATTAAAATGCTTTATACGAGCAGTAGCTTGAATTCCTTTAAAAGAGAAATCTTTAGAAATAGAGATAATGTAGGATTGTAACTATTATAACCATTAACTTGATATTCTTTAAAAATTAAACTTAAACCACTTTGGATGTGTGGAAAATCGAATAATTTTAGGGCAGTTTCTTTAAGATTCATTAAAATATTTAACCCTTTGCACTCGAGCGGCGCCGTTCAATCGCCATTTGATTTGACCGAACAAAATAATCAAATTTAGAATCCAATATCAAATTTTAAATAATGTATCGACGCATGGAACATCGAAATAAACTAGTTCTGTCACTTCACTTATAAAAGATATTTCTATCTTATAAAAAAAGATAATTTATATTTGTTTGGAAAAATATTCTCCAGTGCAAAGGGTTAATATTATAACTGGTGCAATATTGGAGTCTACAGAGTTCAAAGGGTTGAATGAACAAACGAAAACGTAGAGTTGTAAATCCGGTGATTCGATCGGTTCCCGGCACGGCGAGCGTTAAATGGGTAGATCTTCGATGTTTCTCGTTCGGTTGTCCCGAATACAGTTCGATCCGCCTTACGCAATGATACGATCCCGGTCGCAAATATTAATTTGACGCGGCGCCACGAATAACTATGCAATTTCGCGAACGGTGGGCAATTTATTGCATCGTAGATCAAATGCGTCTGCCGGCTCGCGATCACTGGAACCGACTGCCTCTGTTTATCGCTTTCTAATTGACAGTGAACAGCTGACGGTGTGCGTAATTGCGTCACGAAAGAGCCGAATTCTCATTCGATACGGTTCGCGTCACTTGGATCGATCAAACGGGAGCAAAATTTAATGACAGACACGGAATTCCTTCTAAAAGAAGAGAAAAAAAACAAAAGAACACCAAACTGTATCTAATCCATTTCCTGGCAAGTGCATCACATTTTTCCTTTTAATAATACAATATTTTAATTGAAATATATCAACAGCTTACCAAATTAAAGAGGAACACATGAAGAATATATTTTATTTACAAGAAGCTCAGAAGAATAATGAATAGTAATTAACAAATAATAATTAACGGTAACATCGAAGTCTAAATGTATCGAACGAGAATAATACTAATCAAAAGTAGCTAATAAACAGTAATAATTTGCAATATTGAAATCGAGTGTTAGACGATAGTAACATATATTAATTAATAAAATAGTAATAGTAAAATACAACGTGCACAACGAGAGGAATAGCAATTAGTATTAACACGTTGAATGCATTGGATTCACCGGTGACCCCCAACCAAATCGAATTACTATAGTTCACTCGATTAAACGATGGTTATTTGAAACCATTCCTATATTACAAATAATGCTATCTAATTTCGTGAAATTCAACTAGATGAACGTGCAATAATAATACAATTCAATCAAACGATTTGATATCATATTTTTTTCATTTCGTGCATTTTACGGTATGAAATCGTGCGGCATTCGACGTGCTAACAAAAGAATATTAAGAATTAAACCACTTGATATATAATATAAAAGCTTCCAAATGGAATTGGTTCAAAAAATTCACTATTATCATCTCGAACCATTCGTTTCCCAAAGTAATTAACTCACCAACATCGGCGAAATCAATGCGCACGAAGCAGCGATCAAGTGTCTCGACTCCGGAATTCGAAAAAAAAGCTTGAAAAGCCGAAAGATCGATCACTTTGGGTAGCGGAAGAATTTCGCAGATTCTCCAGGGACTTCCGAAAACAATTTCATTTACTTCCCATCGATCCTCGTCGATGAAGAGCGGGCGAAACTGAAGCGGGGCGGGTCGGAACGAGTGGAAAGTGGAAGTTTAGAACGGTAGCGTCGTTTGAGGCTGCGAAACGTGGCGCGGTTACCGGGCGGGCTGCAGCTGCAGCTGCAACCGGACTTCCTGGAAGAGGTTCACGGCTCCGCCCGGTAATTGGAGACTTTTAACGATCCGAGCCAGCTTTCGAGCTACCACTCCGTATCTGTTTCTCGCGGAAGAGACAACGCTGGAAAAAAGAGGAAGACGGGTCCCCTATAGTGTAGTAGGCGATTAATGAAACATAGGGCAACGAGAGAACATGTTTATACATTTAAACAGTCACGGAGGACACGCAAAGGAAGAACTTCGATGCCTCGAGCGTTGACATAGAGCGACTTAACCCTTTGCGGACGAAGTTCGAAATGCGCGCAACTATCGACGACAGAAACAATTGCGCCGCTAAGAGATGACGCACGAAAGAAGTTTCTAGAAGGTAGCTAAGGTAGACTTTGAAGTCACACATCAATATACCGGGCTGGATTGATTTATTTAATTTTTTATTGCAAAATGACGAACGACATAAAATAATTAATCAACTTAATCTTTTGTGCACACAGGCGTTTACGTTCAACGTCATTGTAACTTCAAAGTTACAAACTATATTCGTTTCAATGAAATTATTAAAACTACTGAATACATTGTTGATTTGTGTTTATATGTTGATATTTATTAATTTCATTCGGCATAAATTTTATTATAATCACGAAACAGAATTCGGCCCATAGAGGGTTAGCACGTTTAATGTGTAAGAAAATATGTTTGTATCGAGACGAACTTTGTGCTGACGACGAAATAAATTATTACTGACCAAATGAATCCTTATAAATGTCATACGATTTCATAGCGCAAAATACACGAAATGAAAAAAATCAGATATCGAATCATTTGATTGTATTGTATCGTTATTGCACGTTCGTCTAGCTGAATGTCACTGCGTTAGATAGCAAACGATCATCGTTCAATCGAGTGAACCATAGTAATTCACTTCGGTTGGTCACCAGTGATCCCCATTGAACGCGTTAGGAGATATTTCCTTAAGTGTCTGCCGCACTTTAACAAACGACCGCGCAAGTGCAGATTACGTTGTTTGTCGCACAAAGCAGTTTATCACGATTTCAAGCTGAACGTACCTCCTCCGGGTGGAGCGTAAAGTATGATATTAAGAGAATGCACGGAGTCCTCTGTTGCGAAAGGTTCCGGATTACTGCTGATCCAGTGCTTATGCTGTACATTAAAATTCTTATGAATTTAACGCCCCGCCCCATCCGCGCCGGCCGTGAGCTTCAAATTTACTCTCCGTCTATGCAAATGAAAATTAACGTTCTTCCTCTTAACGCTTTCGCGAGGACAAATTTCCGGCGAATTCTGCGTCATCACTTCCACCTGGAAGTACCATGGAAAAGGGAACGGGGAGGGGGAGAGGAAAAAACGAGCGCTTTCGCGGAAGCTGGTGGACGATCGCGGCTCGCATTAACTTTCCGCTTAAAGCTGTCCCGCGAAGTTAGCTGGTCGGTGCCAATACTTTCCTTCGCGGAGATAGAAGCGACTCCTACGACGGAACACCGCATCGAACACGGTCGCGGAACGATGTCGGTTCCGGGAATCCCCGGTATCACGTATGCCATTATTATTTCGGGAATATTAAAAATGTAATGTAACATTTCCATAGAATCGCCGGAATATTCGGGGGAATTTCATTGGCAATTTTCGGGGGAGCCGTCTCGCGGAGTCGAATTTCTCGCGCGCGATATTCGCGGAACGCTCTGTCTTTGTCGGGAGTTAATTAACGTTTGATGAACCGCGTACTTGCCGTGAATCCCCGCGAAAAAAATGATAACCGGCAAGGAAAAAAATACGGTCGTCCGCGTTTCAGCGGGCTGAAACTGACGGTCCGTTCACGTGAGGCCGAGCTTCGGGACGTGTCCGCGCGTTTTCTATCTCTACAATTGCCAACTATGGGATCTCGGCGCGGACGAGCGAGTTCTGCCGCGTGTTCCGGCACGTTCGCTGAATTATAGAAATAAAAATTGACTAGCGGCCGAGTTTTATCGCGTTCCGCCGATCTCCATTGTCGGGCAGTTGTGTTTTGTCGGCCGGCGTCCACTGTTTTCCGTGCGGCCGCCGCGGTGATGAAAACTCGGCTGCGCTGGGACTATCGATAACAAAAGTCGGATAATGTATGAGCTCGCCTGTCTCGGACCCGAGCGATTCGCAAGCGGGATTTTTACTTTTGTTCTTAAACTGCAGAACTTAACTCTTTGCGCTCTGAAGGTGACCGAGAGTCACCATTCGATTTGATGTAAAATTATAAAGCCTTACACACAATGTTAACACGTTCAAAATTGCTTAAATAAATTACAATAAGAAAACTGATGTCGAATAAAAATACTTAGTAACATAAACAGCTAGATGATAGTGTGATACGTGTACTGCGATACCGAGTCATTAATTATTTCTAATACCATTTACTTATTATTATTAAACCAGATTTACGGAACGAGTCAATCTGACTCATATTAAATTTTCTAAGCATTAATTAGTAAATATTTGTGTCGATTTTAATTAACGCAGTTCTGCAAATATATATCCTAATTGTCTTAAACCTCTAATTTCTAAGATCTAACTGAATAACAATTTTTCCAAGAACAATAGATCAAACTCTATACTAAATGTCAGTAAATCTAGTATTAACCCTTTGCACTCGAGAATATTTTTCTCAATAAATATTCATAATTTTTTACTGAAATGTCAATCATATTTTTTGCAATTAACATAAAGAAATACCTTGCATAAATTAACCGACAGAACTATATTATTTCGATGTTATGTGTTCGTACATTATATAAAATTTAACATTGAATTTCCAATTTTCCAATTTTCTCGGGTCAAATAAAATGGCGACTAAAAGGCGCCTCTCGAGTGCAAAGGGTTAATCTCAGATAACCGTTACAATTCATCTACAATAATTACCAACTCCCCTCGAATATATTACACAACCATCTCTCCCATCATATTCCAGAACGGAAGCCCCGAATCCGAAGCTCCAAAGAAAAATATTTGTGCACCGAACAGTCGCGACACACCAAAGAACGATCCATTTACACAGGAGACGAGAGTAGTCGGTAAGAGCACTCATTCGCAAAGTGGTTAATACAGTACCCGAGTCCCCCATTCGGCGGCGTAAAAGGTGAAATACACGATAGGGTATCATCTCCCTTTAAAATTCCCCGGCGTTCCGTTCCGAGCGTCTCCGCCCTTCCCGAAGAAGCGCAGTGCAGCGGTTCACTAAATCACTGGGCTGGTTCTTATTGGCCCTACCCGTTCCACGGGCAGTCCGGGGAACCGGAGCTGTCCTGTGCCGCGAAACCCCGCAGGAACAAAAAGGGTCGAGCCGAAGGACCCGACCGTGGAAAGCTCAGACCTGTCCTACCCCAACGTTAAAAACTGTGCGGCTCGGCCCTTGTTCTTCCCCTTCCTCCTCCCCGACTAAGGCGATTTTCGCGGCTGGATCCCTGCCAGCGATCCGGGACGAAGCGCCGTTTACGGTCAACCCTTCGATTCCATTCTTACGGCTAATTAAATTTTTACGTCTCGCGTCTGATATGCGAGCGCCGCGTCCTCTCGCGCGTCCACCTAACGCCGCTGCGTAAAGAGGGCTCAGACACCTATTTTCATGACGCGATCGAATTTCGTGTTGCGCCGGGCTCGTCCCTTGAGGACTATATCGATCGGATGTGCGGCGATTTTGTGTTAACGCGTTGCGTACCGACTAAGTTTCAGAAAACTGAATTGTGACGGCGATTTTCAGTGAGGTCGACTTGTATCGCTGTACATAGGAAAACTCAGATTTTAATCCTTTGAACTCTGTGGGCTTCAATATTGCACCAGGAATGATATTAGATATTTTAATGAATCTTAAAGAAACTACCCTACAATTATTAGATCTTTCACATATCCAAATTTTGCACTAAGGAAAATGAAGGATCGAAGAAATGTTATAGCATTTTTTATTGTCGCTAGGGATACAAATTAGTTGCAGTTGCTGATCTCAAGTGGAAAGTGGGAGATCTCTTTCGGTTGGCTAAGTGTTAACGAGCAGGTTTGATGAACAATTTGAGATACTCTGGACTTAGGTTTGAGGTATCTGATCTTCAAGTTTCTGGTTTAGTTTTGTGGTTGTTGTGTTAGGGAAAAGTGATGGTACAATGGTTTGCAAAGTGAAATGTGGTTTGGATTGTTTCTAGCTTTTGAGTGGATGTTTTGAAATGTCACTGGTAGGTTGTTGGATAATTACTGGTATCATGTTTCAATGTTTTTTTATTGCTATAAGGGGATTTTGTGTTAGTAAGATTTCATCTCCTTTCCTGTAAATTTGAGGCAGTTCAAGAGTAGTTGGGTAATTAAGTAATAGAATTTGGAATTAACCTAAGTATCGTTAATGGTTGTGCAGCAGATAATAGAGGCTCGGAAGTTTTCCAGCTCAATAGACAGTTGCAAATAATAAATGGCTCGGTACCTTCGACATTTCCATTTATTCCATCCACTTCCTCAGGTCCTTCTTAGCGGTATTTCCTATTACTTCAAAGCGGCCGGTTGATAAGATGATTTTCCCTCTTGGATCGCTGCCAGTACTTCAGGGCATCCCTCCTTCAGAAGTTCGTTTCGATTTTCTTCCGAAGTTCAGCCTCATCTTTCCGTGGCTGCGCCCTACTGGGAAATTTCACGTTGGTCTTATTATTAATTTATCTATAGCTTACTTTCGATTTAATAATCGCTCGCGAAAGAATCTGATATTCCCTTTGTTTACCCTACAGTTGCGGAAGATGGTGCAAATTTCTTGAATAAGTACCATCGAAGCATAATGAATAGTAATTAATAAATAATAATTAATGGGAACATCAAATTCAAAATGTATCAAACAAGAATAATACTAATCAAAAGTAACTAATAAACAGTAATAATTTGAAATATTAAAATCGAACGTTAGACGACAAAAACAGTAACATATATTAATTAATAAAACAGTAATACTAAAATAGAACGTGTACAACGAGAGTAATAACAATTAGTATTAACACGTCGAATTCCATGGGGGTCACCGGTGACCTCAACCAAATCGAATTACTATAGTTCACTCGATTAAACGATGGTCATTTGAAACCATATATTGTATGCTACAAATAATGCTATCTAATTTCGTGACATTCAACTAGATGAACGCGCAATAATAATACAATTCAATCGAATGATTTGACATCATATTTTTCTCACTTTGTGTATTTCATGGTATGAAATCGTGTGGCGTTCAACGTGTTAATGAATAATCAGTATACGAGTAGTAACAATAAAATCGGCTCGTGCCGGGTGATCGTTATCAGAAATCATTCGGCAACCGGCAACTTCCGGTGTTACAGCTCGAGTCGGACGCCGGGACCGGCGTCGCGGATTAAAGTAATCCGGCGAACGTAAAATTACGATGACGAGGTGATGAGATCGGGGAAAGTTTAATGGGAAACGTCACCTCCAACGGTGGCTCGGTATAAAAGGCCGCGTCTACCAGCCACGAAACAGTCCTGGCAGGGAGTTAATTCAGCTCCGTGAATGGCCACTATCTCCTCTACCTTCGAGGGTGGTTAAGTCGTCTATGAGTCTCACGGTTTAACGATCGCGCCTACCCGAAGATACCCGACTTTTCCCTCTTTCGTCCCATAAGCGATCACCTTTAATACTATCTACCGAGTACACCGCGATTCTTGATAATCCTGGACGTTCTGAATAATATCGATGCACTTTTGATCATATAGACTTAGCTGGCTGATCTTCCCACAGTTTTTCAGGGAAACTAAATCAGCACTTCACTAGGTGAAAGCTACGTGAAAGTAGATTAGAAATTAGTAAAAATTTCAATCTGGAAGAGGTCGAATCAAAAAATTCTGTTGACTATTATTGCTTAGAGGTTGAAGATGACTATACTACTTCTTTTAACCCTTTGCACTCCAAAAAGTCACTAGAAATATTCAATTTATTTTTATGAGATATGGATGACATTTTTTTAAACTAACTTAACGAGGAATCTATTCACAACATAAGGGAAACAATGGTATTTTATTTCCACATTGCACGTATCAACAGATTACTCAAGACTTAATGTTAAGTACGCAATTTTACAATTCGGATGCACCTTTGGAGTGCAAAGGGTTAATAATGCGTTCTCTTTGTGTTCCTAACGAATAGCTTGTAATGATCTAAAATTGCTAGTAATTATTGTTATTACTAGCACTAATACATTTATTTGTTCTTCAGTGATACATTGAACAAGAACGACGTAACAGTCTAGATAACATGCAAGTTGATTTTCTGCGATTTTTCATGACCTCAAGTCAAAACAAACAATTAAAACAAACGTAGGCAATGGGTTAATAAAATCGCTGAATAAATAGTGCGACACATCGTCCAGTCATCTAAACAACCGAAGACGCTTGATACCAGGACCGACGAGGTCCAATCGTCTTCACGGTGTAGTCGCATTCCCTCCGGATCTAGGAAAGTCTTCGAAATTCCCTAGTATCTCTAACTAATCCATTCGCCGTGCTTTGCGGACGTTAACAAGACGTCGTGAGAGTCGAACGGGCCACGGCGGTAAACACTTGCCGCTTTGTCGGACGTTTATCCGGCCGGGCCGGGCCCGGTCGAAGGAGGGAACGCCGGGAACCGGGTCGCCAAGAGTCAGAATAATCGAAAGCGACAAACGCAATTAATTAAGCTCGATTGCACGTTGCTGCGTTAAGTAACATTGCCTAATGAGAGAAATCATTAGAGCCGAGAAACAAAGGCGGGACACGCTCCGGCCTCTCGCTTCGTCGAATTTACGCCGTCCCCGCCTCGCCCCTCGCCGCGGCGTTCTCCTCGCTTAAGACGGAACGCATTCATCCCCCGTTTAATTGCAGCCTCATCGCCTACTCGAAGAATTCCGCCGCAAGAACCGATAGAATTCCTGACGCGTGTAATTTGCGGGCCGGTCCCGAGCCACGAATGTACCACTCGTTATAATTGTATGAGCGCGACCGGTGTTTAGTCGTAATTGTCGCGATAACGATTGGGAATCGCTGGGGTTAATAGGGCGAATTCGTTAGCGGCCAATTCCCGGCGTTATTTCGCGGAACGTTGCTTTTCTCGTAATAGCATTAGCATTGCTAGTAATAGTCTAATGTAGAGGCGGCTTTAACTGTTGCTCGCTGCTGGATGTCGCGTAGAGAACTAATTTTGGGGAGAACTGAATATGACAGTGAACTTGGGGTTTTAATTCTCTGTTTCTTTATTGCTGTGACTGCTGCTGGGAAACGTTCGATTTGTTTTTTGGAATTGATTCACAGACGTTAATTAGTAATTTCACTGTACTGTTCGCAGAGAAGTTTATTTGTCAGAAATTAGAGCTTCGAAGCCGTAGAATTAGAATACGTGTTCGTACGGTAGCATCGGAGAAGACTGACAGAAGCGTTCACCAACTGTTTAGAAAGTCTAATGTCCGCCGAAACTATTTTTCAGTAAACCCAGCGTTGACAGTAATCCGCCAGAACAAAACGGCTTTCACGGTGGAACTTGTAAAACTCCGCGACACGATCCAGATTATTTCGATCGGGGGAGCAAGTCTCGGACGAACTTTAATATCACCGTAACGGTCCCTTTATGATTGATACTGTCATTATCGGAAGCCGCGATCGGCCATCGAAAAACTTGGTTCGAACCGAGGAGGCCGCGGCCGAACGACTTTCACGAGTGCGCGTGCCGTAGAGCCCCGGGATCGTAAAAAGACTTTTACGTACCTGCCTTCCGAGACGTCGACGACGACGACGACGGCGGAGCGTAATCTGCGAGGAGTTCCCGGTGGGTTCGACCTCTATTATGCGACGGGAACCCCCGGTACGGATTTCGGAACTCCCGCGCATAATTCGGCGGATCCGGAGGCCGCAGTCCCGATGGAAACGGCTATTTCCCGGTGAAGTTTCAACGACGGTGAACGGATTAACGATCATTTTTAGACGCGAGAAGTATTTTCCGACGTGTTCCGACTGGGCAAGACGAACATTTGACTTGTTGGTGTGTTGACGTGTGAAAATCGGTCGTTTGTCGAGCGTTGGAAGATGTTTGAACGAAATTTTTGAGAAGTAGTTAGCTGTTGATCAATATTATTCAATATGATGTGGGTGTTTGAGAGAATGAACATTTGTTTGGGTAGTAATCTTCTATTGACGTGTGAAAATCGATCGTTTCGAGTGTTGGAAGATGTTTTAATGAAATTTTTGAGAAGCAGGTAGCTGTTGATCAACATTAATTCAATATTTTGTGGGTGTTTGCGAGAGTGAACATTTGTTTGGGTAGTAATCTTCTGTTGACGTGTGAAAATCGTTCGTTTCGAGTGTTGAAAGATGTTTTAATGAAATTTTTGAGAAGTGGCTGGCTATTGATTGACATTAACCCCTTGGCGTACTATTTACTTTCGTTACTAAGCTCCTGTAATATTTTACTATCGACAATTTGGAAGAAATGCAACAAAATTTTCCATTCTACTTCAAGTGGAAATTTTATTTGAACATAATACATTGATAATAGCAAAATATATGTTTCTTTTGATCCGTGGGTAATAAATAACAATGATGTTAAATTAGTCTTCATCACGAGTGTCACTCGTCATAGTACGGCAAGGGGTTAATTCAATATTGTATGAGTGTTTGCGAGAATAAGCATTCGTTTGGATAGGAGTGTTAGAATATTTACAAATTTTTCTAGACTTGGTTTTCGAATTTGAAATGATTAAGAATGTAATTGAGAATTTGTTGATGCTGGGTTTAGTAGCTAGAGAAGAAAACGGAATATTTCTTTGTGAAGTTTCGATAAATGAGGGATCATATATTATAAAAATGAATGTAAGCAAAAATCCGATAAATCTCAATGAACTTTTATACGTTCGGTAACGATCCGAGGCGTGTATAGAAGAATGGATTCTGCGGATGGCAGAGGAACGAAGGCGGGAAGAATTTATTCTAATAGGAACAGTAATTGAATTACTCCGGACCTTGGGGTTCCATAAATTTACCATCGACACACGGTCGGAACCATCCCAGCACTCCTGGGAAGGCCAATTAAGGGGTTATGGTAACGCGGCTTTATGGACTTAGAGTGGATTCCTACTAGAATACATTAACGATACCGCAATTATTCCTGTTACGTCTGACCCAGAGAGCGAAAGGTCACGATTCCTGAATTGAAATTCGACGGGAAATTATGTTTTGCAGACGGAACAGCTATCTTGGATGCCGGACTAATGGTACACGAAGGGAATAGCAATTTCAATCTGAAGTGGCTTAAGGGCGGTTTACGGTTTCCACGTATTTAGTTTCAATAATGCGTGCTACTGAATACCTTTCGATGGATTATTCACGAGAGTCATTCATACCAATACACCTGAAAATTCATCTTTCTATGGATAATTATATTTTCATACTTCGATAATGAAACGGCACGTTGAATTATACATATTTCAAAAACGAGACATATAAAATTTAACAAATAAATCGTAATTCTTCATTTCTTAATATTAAACATTTTGTAACAATTTTTCCTTCGGTGACTAATTATATCTTATGTTTATTGTTTCAGGTGAGCATTCAATTGACTTTATGGACTGGGGTTTAAGTGCAGCTTTTAGTAAGTAATTTTGACATTTCATGGAACTTTTGATCGATACAAAGGGATGAAGTTCCTTTATGTGAAGTTTATGGGATTTTCGTCGGCAAGTAGAGGAACGTTCCTCGAAATTACTATGATTTCAGACGAGGTTGTAAGCACTGTTTCGTACAAGCCTCGCGCGAGGTACTCGCGCAGTGTAATTCAAGATATTGTTCAGCCACATTGAACCGTGGTTGTAATACCTACTATAACCAATGTCCATAGCAATTTGCTATGTTTGGCGAACCATAAACGTGCTTTCTGGAACCTTGAATTGATTGAGCTGCGATTCAACCTGGAATCGCCCGTTTGAGAGGCGAACACATTTAATCGGCGAACATGTGACTATCGTACGCAACAACAAACTATCAGTCCCATTTAGTAATTGAATTTTAACCCGTCAGATCCACTTACGACGATGAAGATCAAAAGTAATTAGAACATCAATTAGAATATACAAGACGATCTACTAAAATTGCCCTCGCAATACAAAATACTAAAAACAGAAGTAATCAACGAATTTCCATTCAACATCTCCTTAACAAATCTCCAATTACCTCAACCGCGAATAAAACAAATGGATATAATCCTTCAAACTTCCAAAACATTCCATTTTACTCGTCACTTCCTAACACCCGTTACATGACCCACAACTGCAAAATCAAAAACCTAATATCCCACGACGATGCAACGCCACGTTCTCCCAAGCAAAACATCGGAGATCAAAGGCACCGCCTTTAACCCACATACGCTCTTCAATTCATCCACACACTCCACATATGATTAAAATCCAAGTGAAACCCCATGTACTACCAACAAAGTATCCACAAAATTGCCAAGTTCAAATTGCCCTGCACAAAACGGCACTGCAATTAATTAACACGTTCCAGCGTCACATATTTGTAACGATATTTAACATAATCCTATATTTAATATAATGAAAATGAAATGAGTCGTGGTCATCGATGACTCGTTTCAGCTTCATTTTTCCAATATTTTGTTTAAATTTATTGGATCGAAGAAAATATAATTGCGACCACCGAAATGAGGTAGCGAAGTATATATATAGTACTTTTTAACAAATATATATAGTACTCAGTTCATGCGAATTCGAAGTAAATATTATTCCTCTATAATCAACTATTATACTTAAAAGGAAATATAGGTATAACATATGATTAGAATTTTTCTCTTCTTCCAATAAGTCATTAATGACAAAGTAGCCGTATCGGGCAGTATTGAGAAAGAAATCATAGGTCAAAAGGTCAACACATTCAGTGCCATGGGAGTCACCGGTGACCCCCAATCAAATCGACTTACTTTAGTTCGCTCAATTAAACGATGATTATTCGAAAATATTTCTATATTATAAATAATGCCACCTACTGCGGTGACGTTCAGCTAGATGTACATGCAATTATAATAATGCAGTTCAATCGAATGATTTAATATTTGATTTCTTCCATTTCGTGTATTTTGCGCCATCAAATCGTTCGGCATTCAACGTGTTAACCCTAATTATAATTTTCTTGCTATATTCTTCAAGAAATAAGTCAAAGTAAATTTATTTGAATAAATGTTATTTCTTTGATATTTCTCTGTAATAACATAATATTTGTTATCTCATTAGATACGTACTCTTATTAATTTTTTTACATACACACCCAATCACTTCCGCATTTCTGGTAAATATCCACAAAAGTTCAGCATCCAAACGGTTAAAAACGAATGGGAATGCGCGAGAGACATTCCAGACATTTTGTGAGACACATTCGGCGAGTGATAGTTGAGAGAGACATTTGACCGAGACTTTGGGCGAGACCGCGTGATTGGCGAGCGAGCGTCCAGAGATCTGTACAAATATTACCACTCGTACGGTATAATTCCTACAACATCGATGGTTCGTCCGGGAATATGCTACAATATCAACGAATGTCGGTGTACTCGCTGCAGAATTCATCCGAGATCGAAATTACGACGTGAACGCGTACCATTCGACGGTGCTAGAAGTTTGGTATCCTCGCAACCGATAGGCGACGCGTGTCTGTGTAGATGGACACTCTCCTCTCTTCCAGCCAGGCCTCCCCCTCCCCCGCCGGGGGTGCTCGGTACGTAGAGTTTACGACACGGTGCTTTTAGCGTCCTCTAACAGTCTGCCAGCAATCACATTAGTCGCCCGGCCCGTCGGTTGCCATATTTAACGGTGGACCAAGTTCCAAAGCGACGGATGTCCGGGTCGTTGGTCCAATCACACGGCCCTCTCCGACCGCCGGCAGAGACGATCAAGGTACGCGCTACAATTTCTACTATCCCCTCTACTTAGAGTGCATTCCGGCCTCATGCCGCACACGGTGGATCCCCTTCTGCTTTTCTTGCGCAAACTTCGAGCCGGACCGAGGCTCCCACGGTTTTAACCGGACTCAACGGGTTAGCAAAGGGATCCAATGTTGATCCGGGCCGTCCTCTTTTTTTCCTTCCCCGACCATGGTTGGCGGCTTTGTTGCGTTCCGCCGTGGGCTAGCGAAGACGCGCCGAAGGTGGAACTTTGAACTTAGGCGAACTGGGAATTTGCGAGGAGTTCGGTCCAGTGTTTGCCTTCGGTGAAGCGCGAGAAAGGGTTTGGGGACCTGCTCCGGCTGATGTCTTTTGTATCGGATTAGGGGTTCGTTAGGGGTTTGCGGTTACCTTGGAATTCTGAGCGATCAGTTTTTCTTGGAGTAGTTCGAGGGATCTGAATATTGCTTGATGTTCGAACCTCGTGTGATTCGCTTCGATTTCGATTCGAGTTTTCTGTGGCTGAAGGTGTTAGAGATTGATGAGATCAAGAAACCTTTTTGAGACTATTATCTAATAGATCAAACTTCTTTTTTGGTTAGAGTAGGAGGAACTACAAATTCTGTTTATTCTTGAGAATATCTCATTATTGAAGCAAAATGATCAAAGCCATTCATTGTAAGAAGAAAGCTATTCAATTTCATTTGCGACAAACCTTAAGCATTAACAAATTTCCGATAATAGAAGATCACACTCCTTTCTTGGTTAGAGTAGGAGGAACTACAAATTCTGTTTATTCTTGAGAATATCTCATTATTGAAGCAAAGATGATCAAAGCCATTCATTGTAAGAAGAAAGCTATTCAGTTTCATTTGCGACAAACCTTATGCATTAACAAATTTCCAATAAATGAACTATTATTATTAGTAATATTCAAAGGGAAGAGTTACTAAATTGTCGTATCGATTCAAAAAATGTCGCAAATTCCTTTACCGATTCAAAAGATGTCCACTGACGTAACAAGATTGGTATAAATTTGATCCAAAAGAGGGTGTCGAGAGAGCAAAGTGGGGATGTTTCGGCCGCGTAGGATGCGGAAGTGTTCCTCGGGGCGGTATCCGGTCGGCGGACCGTGGTTTTTCGCACGTAGCGAACGCAATACGCGGCGTTACATAATGTTGTGGCGAGTCGTCGAGTTGCGCCGAGTGCCAGGCCTCCATTGTGGATTCTCATCGCGGTCCAAATGTTTGCCCTCTTACTCCTGCTTTCGGCCACTTCAACTGGCAAGCTTTCGACCCTTTCTCGCGCCGACACTTCACTCTCGTCGCTGGGCTGGCTGTACAAAAGAAAGCCAGCGAAAGTACCCGAAGCGGCGTGCACGCGCGCGAGCGCCGGCCTTGCACGTGTTAATTCTCGCACGGTTTACTGTTCATGCGTTGCCACGTTCGCGTGCTCGACGGCCGAGTAGTTCATTTGAAATATGCACCACTTTCGACGCTCGTTTCGCCTCGAAGACAATACCAGGCGAGCGAAATTAACAGGAACTAGCCGGACGAGTGTTTCCTCGGCGGATCGTTAGCGATACTTTGTAGGAAAATGGAAGTGTTCGCTGAGATTTGCGTTCTATGTTAACCCTTTGAACTCTGTGGGCTCCAATATTGCACCAGTTATAATATTAACACGTTGTATGCCATGAGGGCCATCGGTGACCCCTAACCAAACCGAATTTCTGTAATTCAATCAATTAAACGGCGATTATTTAAAAATATTTCTATATTATAAACAATGCTACCTAATGTGGTGATGTTCGGCTAGATGAACGTGCAATAATAATAACGCAATTCAATCATATGATTCAACACTATAATTTTTCCATTTTGTGTATTTTTCTCTATGAAATCGTGCGGCGTTCAACGTGTTAAATATTTTAATGAGTCTTAAAGAAACTACCCTGAAATTATTAGATTCTTGACACATACAAGTTTTGCACTGAGAAGGAAAATAAATTAAGTCAGTTCTCATTTTCGCTAGGAGTACCATAAAAATTAGTTGCAGTTGTTGATAGATTACAAAACAATCTGGAATGCTGAGGGTTAATCCCCTTGCTTCATGGGATTTCTGAATGAATGGTTACATTGTTTGATAAAGGGAAACGGGCTGTGTTAATCGTTTTCCTGTTTGATTTCATTTATTATTTGCGCGCGTTAAATACATTTTATGCATGATAGATGAAGATGAAAGTGAATGATCAAGCTTGTCTATCGATGTCTGTTTGACTGTTTATTGTATACGAGAAATGAGCATGTGTAATGCATTCTGTGTCTACGAAACGTTTGCCTCCATGGAATTTTGTTTAAATTGTGAATCCGTAATGCAAGGGAAGTTTCGCGAGTATAAACATAACGTGAATAAACAAAGGGAAACTGGGAGTGTATGGAAAATTGTGGTCGAGCCAAATGCCAGGTCAAACCGTGTCAATCACGAGCATAATTGAATATGACGTGCACCATGCCCGAAGCTGCGTTCATGTTTATAAATATTAATTGTAAAGGTAACATTTACCTGTCGCAGTAATTTAATCTAAATTAGCACATGCTCGTGTATTCAGCCAATAACAGGAACGCGAAACAAACGATGTCACTGCATCTGCAAATGTACACATTAAGTGCAAACAGTGAATTATTTCCAAAGCACTCGATACAATTTCATTTAAAACGTCGATTGTCCAATAAACTAATATATTCGATTTAACTAATTAACGCGTCATTTCAAATCTACAATCTTCACACCACGGTCACGTGTACATTTGAAATATCACCAAAAAACTACTAAATAGACTAATAACAATATTCTCATATTACTCCCAAATCTGGTAAAAAATTTTCAATATTGAAAAAACAGCAGTCTATAGTCCAATCATAATATTTCCATATCATTCCCGAATCTAAAAGTATTGACACAATAAACCCGCCAGAAAATCGAAGGGAACAAACTGATGCTACCTCCGTGCAATTTAAACTGCTCGATAATTGCACCGATGATTGAATGGTTGAATAGTTGGACTGTTGAATAGCCTAATAGTTGAATAGCTGAATAGCTGAATAGCTGAATAGTTGAATAGCTAAATAGTTGAATAGTTGAGTGGTTGGATAGTTGAACAGTTTAATAATTGAATGGTTGAATAGTTGGACAGTTGAATACTTTGGTAGTTGGACAGATGAACAGCTGAATAAGTGAATAGGTGAATAGGTGAATAGGTGAATAGGTGAATAGGTGAATAGGTGAATCGCTGAATAGTTGAATAATTGAATAGTTGAATAATTGAATAGTTGAGTGGTTGGATAGTTGAGCAATTTAATAATTAAATGGTTGAATAGTTGGAAAATTGAATATTTTGACAGTTGAACAGTTGAAAAGTTGAAAAGTTGAATATTTGAACAATTGAATAATTGAATGGTTGAATAGTTGGATAGTTGAACAATTTAATAATTAAATGGTTGAATAGTTGG
Source organism: Nomia melanderi (assembly GCF_051020985.1). Classification (NCBI taxonomy): domain Eukaryota; kingdom Metazoa; phylum Arthropoda; class Insecta; order Hymenoptera; family Halictidae; genus Nomia; species Nomia melanderi. The sequence continues at coordinate 11,893,532 of NC_135007.1, forward strand.
AAAATTGAATATTTTGACAGTTGAACAGTTGAAAAGTTGAATATTTGAACAATTGAATAATTGAATGGTTAGAAAGTTGAACAGTTTAATAATTGAATAGTTGAGTATTTGGGCAGTTGAACAGTCAAACAGTTGAATAGTTGACTAATTGAATAACTCAATAGTTTAATAGTTGAATGGTTAGGCAGTCGAATACTTGGATAGTTGACCAGTTGGATACTTCGATACTTGAATATTTGAATACTCGAATACAATATTCCAATACCTAACATCCGAATACCCGGATATTTAGATACTTGCATATTTAAATAGCCAAATAGATAATAAAACAGTTACAGTTAACAAAATAAAACCGCCGGAAAATCGAAGGGAAACGAACAAACTGGCGCTATCTCCGTACGATTTAAACCGGTCGATAATTGCGCCGATGATTAGATTTCCGAACACGTTCGTAGATGCATCCGATAGATTCCGTATGTCCTTTTAACAGGGCGCGGTGGCGAAGCGAAAGCATGGCGGAGTGACGCTGCGACCTGCCCCATAAATTCGCAGATAATGATCGCAGTACGTCTGCGTCCATGGGATCTACGGTTCGCTATGGGACCCATAACTTATCCGCCACCGTATAGACGGGCTCACGTTGTTCCCGCGGCCCGGCCGATAATGTATACGCGGTAGCTGCGCTCTGTATGGAACGAATCCGTGCCGGATTTATGAAACGAATGGGGAATCCGAGATAGTTTCGCGGACGTATCGCGGCATAGCTCCTTTTCATCGAATCCCCCGGCCCGTTTGAGACATCCACGCAAGACGCACACCCACGGCGCGATAATTATTTCATGCTAGGCAAACGTTTCGAGTATGATTGATCGTCCAGGAACGCGGCGAGCAAGGAAACCGGCGATCGCACCGAGCTGGAGGAGAAACTATTGTACACAGACGTGTTTTCGGTAAGCGGATAATATTTATTAGTAGCTCGCAGATGCTTCCGCAAGTTTCCACCAGTAAGTTTCTGAACTGTATGGGAATAATATGTGTGTTTTTATTAAGACAGAATTCACTAGGATCTTAACTGACGCGATTACTCTTAATATTACTTTCTTAAATAAAGTTACTTTTCATTGTTCTTTGTTACTACATTATCAAGAGAGCGACGTGAAATTCCATTACCCGACACATTCAGAAGATTGCTATATTAATATTTCATGAAATTGGATCAAGATTGACATTCGATTAAGCACTCGATTATACGTACCGCACGTTCGCACGAAGAAGCGGCCGATTAAAATGCATTTTTGTAATAAGTATAAAACTGAATGTCAATCTTCAAGCACGTAACGCTCCACCTATCGGAACCTCCAATTATTCGGCGAACGAGACGCGCGTATCGTAATCTAGAAAGAAGGAGCACATTACACGAGGCTCGTTTCATTTGATAAAAGCAGCGATGCTCTCGCCGGCGACAGCATTATCGGGAGGGGGTGGGGTCGGATGATCTGTAAAAGTCATGGAACAGCGGGGATTCAACGGCGGATAAGGATCACGCGTGCATAAAAGCGGCCGGAAGGAGGGAGGAGTCGAAAAGAGTGAACCGCGGCGTTATCTGCTGCTTTCTGGTTAATTAAATTTGTATTTGTTTCGCTCTGGCGACAGTCCAGGATGATCCGGCTGTATCCGTTCGTCGATCCCCCGACAGACCGTAAGTACGGTCGAATGCGAGAGTCTACCTATCGTGGAAGATTTCGCCGGCGGGGCGGCAGGGAAATCCTTTAATCCCGGAGGAACGTTGTCCTTCCCATGGACCACTTTGTCAACTTACTTGCGAGGGGCAACTTTCGGCGAGCCAGCCGCACCTTTGCTCGCGGATACCACCCTCCCCCTTCGATATCGGGGGAGCTCAACTTCCGTGGCAGATTAAATATTTACCGGGAGGAGGCTTGAAAGGGTGGGGGATCGAATCAATCGACGCTCTTTTTGTTCGTGATGCTGCCATGGGTTACCTTGCGAAAAGCTCAAACGCGACGATGTAGGTGTGTACGTTCGTCTCTTAGGATTCCCAACGGATTCCACGTGAGCCGAGAAAATCCGAATGGGAATATTTATTAATTTCGAGATGTGTGATAATTTGGAGCTGGGAGTTTGGTTGTCGGATAGTTGGATAGAGGAATAGCTGAGTAGCTGAAAAGTTGAATAGTTGAATAATTGAATGGTTGAGTGGTTGGATAGTTGAACAGTTTAATAATTGAATGAATTGGGAGTTGGGTCGTTGGATAGTTGGATAGAGGAATAGCTGAGTAGCTGAAAAGTTGAACAGTTGAATAATCGAATGGTTGAGTGGTAGGATAGTTGAATAGTTTAATAATTGAATGGTTGAATAGTTGGACAATTGAATACTTTGATAGTTGAACAGTTTAAAAGTTGAATATTTGAATAATTGAATATTTGAATAATTGAATAATTGAATAATTGAATAATTGAATAATTGAATAATTGAGTGATTGCATAATTGAATAATTGAATGGTTGAATGGCTGGATAGTTGGACAATTGAATACTTTGATAGTTGAACAGTTGAACAGTTGAATATTTGAATATTTGAATAATTGAATAATTGAATAATTGAATAATTGAATAATTGAACAATTGAATGGTTGAATGGCTGGATAGTTGAACAGTTTAATAATTGAATAGTTGAATAGTTGGACAGTTGCGTACTTTGATACTTGAACAGTTGAAAAGTTGAATAGTTGAATACTTGAGCAGTTGAACAGTTGACTAATTGAACAATTGAATACTTCAATAGTTGAATGGTTAAGCAGTGGAATACTTTGATAGTTAACCAGTTGGATACTTCCATATTTGCATAGCTAAATAGACAATTAATACAACAGTTACATCAATAATCGAACAAAACTACATAAAATCAACCTGTTAAAAAAACCATCACTCATTTCCAATATTCAGAATTAAATTATCACTCGACCATTTCGGTTTACCAAGAATGTTTTCGAAATTTCAACTATCGATTCAATGTACAGCATTAAAAAAGCTATCGCAGCAGTTTCCTTTTGTTGCCGAAAACTTTCCGCCGAGTATCCCGGCAACTTTTAAACGCTATGGAAACTCCTAAACTCGAGATCCCGTAAGAGTCCCGCCCCCTTCTCCTCTCCGCTCCCCGCCCGTTAAAGGTTCAAGCACCTTTCATAAAAGTTCTCCACGACAAGGGACTAGATAATTTGCTCGAATGTTTCCATTTTCTCATTCTCATTGTTGTTGCCGTGAAATCCCGGGTTTCGGGCGCGCGCCATCCCACGCCGGCAAGAATTCCGCGCCGCGGGAACGTATTTCCCGCAAGAATGGTCGTCGAGCATCCGTGATGTTTACCGTTTCATTCGTCGGTATCAAGTAAAGCGTTTCATGTACCGCATTCTAAGAGAATTCTTCTAGGGTTCTACCCGCGGTGATTCTTCAACCCTCGGACAAAGCCGTGCTCGCTGTAACTATCCGGTGTTTAATAAAACGCGGGAGTAATTTCCCCGGAAAATCTGGCGAACGCCAGTACTGTAGCGGTCGTATGACTAGACTGTTTTTTTTACGTTCCTTATTATGTAGCTAATTAATATTTAAAGAGCATTTTTATTTCAAAAGTAAGGTACTTTTCTATATTATATTATTCCCTACATGGTGAATTCTTTAGAAAGTATATTATTTAAAAGTACCAGATAAATTATAGCAATCGATATTTAAAAATCGAGTAATTTTTACTTCATAAGCAAGGTACTTTTCTATATTATATTATTCCCTACATGATGAATTCTTTAGGAAGTATATTATTTAAAAGTACCAGATAAATTATAGCAATCGATATTTAAAGATCGAGTAATTTTTACTTCAAAATTAGGTGCTCTATATATTATCGTTTCCTACACGACGAATTCCTTAAATATCTCCCTTAACAGTACTTCATATAAATTCCTGCAGAGCATTATGTTTTACTAGAATATCAAATTCAGGTGCACCCAGTAATGTAATTCCGAATTGTCTGACATTTCATTGAAGTCCTCCGCCCGAAGAAATCTTCGATACCACGACAACCTGCGATAAGGTGCTTCAATTGAAGCTGTCCCGGCATCGGAAGTACGGAAGAAAGGGAATAGAAAAGATAAAGAAACGAAGATAACCCTTTGTCTTTCGGAAGAGAAGACACGGCGGATGATGACCCGGGCGGCACCGAAAGTCTCGGTGAACATCGAAAGTTAATTACAGCTTACTATCTCAATCGTCGCCGGAACTCCGCGGGCTTTTTCTTGCCGGCCCGTGTCGTTAAAGGTTTTATGTCCTCTTTCATTGTCGCCTTGCGGTGGAAAAATCCACGGGAAACGGGGACGAGGCTCGTCGTGTCCTCATCCTTTCATCCCGAGACAAATTTCGTTCTTTATTGCGCGGATATAAAACAGCGCGAAAATGACGTGCCGACGACTGTAATGGAATCCCTAATGAATCAATTCCCCGCGAAAACAATTCAACACGCTTTGTCGAGCCGATAAACGCAACTCGTAAAATTCATCGCGCGAGTCGTTCGATCCTGTTCACGCAACGGCTCGTTACCTGGGAATGATTCGTTCGATACAACGGAATCTCGAAATTTGAGATTTTCTTGGCAAATCGGTGACATTGAAATGAAATTTCGTTCAGTGCGGCTCGTAAAAATAGAGCTTTATGCTCGGAGGAAATTTAATTAGAAAGTTCTGTTGACTTTTATGCCACTCGTTCGGTGTCTTTTAAACTGAGTTCAATGTTCGTTAGAAACTTCGCGACGTTTGTTTGTGAATTCTCGATTTGTCATTGGGAATGAGAAGTAGGAATGAGGTGCGAGGCAATGAAAATGGGAAAAATTTGAATGCGTAACGATGCCCATTAGGATACACCGTTATTGGCAAACGGGACGGCCTGCTGTGTTACATATGAAAGCGACTGATTGTTACGCCCGTATTAATGGCCGCGGAACGCTTAACGCCGGAATCCATGGGTGGTTTTCCGTGTTTAGATTTAATTCTCGCCCTGGCCGCGGGCCAAAGAATCCCGACGTTCAAACCGGTTTCGCTCGAAAATGTAACACTTGTTATATCAACACTGTTCCGTCCACATTTTAACGCGGCTGGACATATTTAAATCATCCCGGAATAATACGCTTGAATCCGGATCGCGGACGTTTATGTAAATTCAGATTTCAATAATCTCGTCCCGGAAAACAGACATTAAACGGATATTCATTCCCGCCATTAAGAATCCTATTAAATCGAGGATAATACAAATACGGTGTGTAATGAGACTCAAGTTCCCGTTCGGTTTTGTTCCCCGCGTTCGTACACATTATCGGTGCATACAGTTCGTAAGGTCATTCAGAATTATCCACGTGATTGACTCACGTATTAACTAAACTCGTTCCAAGTGAAACCATTCATTACAATTCTGTCGACTTCCCGAGTCTTTCGAACTTACAAAAACAAATTTCACCTGTAGCTCACTTTCGCACCGCGTACCCTACACAAACGAATCACACGAAAAATCCACGTTCGAAGTGGCGAAAGCAACGAACACAATAGCATTACAAAACATTCACCTGCATAACTAACTACCAACCAACTCACATTTCACCGACGGAGCCAAAAAATTTCAAAACCCCCCGTCGAAACGTCGATACCTCGCATCAAGACAACATCGAAAATCCTTCCATCAAATTCCACAATGAAAAAACCAACGTTCTACGAAACTGACTCGTAACCAATATACATCCCACCGGCGTGGCTTCAAAATTACAAAATTCCCAATCTCCCGTCAAACTGTCGATACTCGCGGCGGCAAGACAACATCGAAAATCCTTCTATCAAATTCCAAAACGAGCCAGAAAACGGGGGGAAAAAAGGAGCACGTTGCGGCAATAAATCTTCCAGCAACGTCGCGGACAACAGGGACGGTTCCCTTTATATCGTGTAGCAAGAATTCCACCAGAAAGCCGCGGTCCTTTTTTTTTTGCGCGATAGCAGCGCGGCCACGGAGCCACCGGGGGCTTTTGTGTCGAGGCTCCTTGGACGGTCGCCAGGCTGGAAATGAAATCTAAGCAGGGGGAACGGATTTTTGCCCGTCGGAATATTTCCGTGCGGTGCATTAACCGCTTACGTGTCCGTCGACGGAGTTCGGCTGCGAGAACTTCCGTTTCCGGCCGGATCGGAAAGCCCGGGCGGCCGGCCGGGCCGGTCCGTCGACGCGGTTCCTCGAGAAATATGGAAAAGCTGTTGCTGGCCGCCGGTGTTTACGGCCGCGGGATGCATCTACGTGACTGAACAACCCCCTGCAATAACGCACGATAGATGTAGTCCGACGAAATGAATTCTTGGCACCGCGAATATGGCCGCCGTCCGTGCTGCCTCCGTCCTTTGTTCCCGCTTGATCCCGCGCTTCGTTGTCCCGGGCTCTACCGAAGACGGGAGAAGCGAGTTGTTGCGTAGTTAGAAATATTGCCTCGACTTTGGTTGCATATTACTTTAGCCGACACTATGTAGAAGTGATTTCGTTATTGTTAAATCCGCTGTAGACTCTATTGAATAGTTGATTCCGAGAACGCTCGGTTGAACCAACGGAACTGGATACTGTAATTTATGTTCGATCCAGTGATTTCGTTTCGAAGCAACAAGCATGATGCTTCTGTAATGTAGTATAAATCGGATGGAAGCAAATAGATTCTAATTAATGTATGGTTATGTGAGTAGAGATGATTTGAATGTATTCAGGTTACATGGTGAAAAGCGTCTGCACAGTGGAAAGTGGGAACGGTGAAGCTAATATTACATGCTAGCAGGGTCAAGGGACTCTCTTCGACATAATTAAACTCGTAATATCATCGCGCGGTATCAAAGCCGACCGACTCGGTCGTTTAATTTATCGACACCGGTGCACGTCAAGAATCGTTTGTCGCGGATTCCGCAGAAGGCCGGCCCGGCGCGCTAACGAGGGCATCGTGTCAACGACAGATTACACGAATTCGCAGCGGACGGTGTATCGCAATTATAATTAAGCGGCGGCCAATCGTTATCGCGTTCTTCGACCGATTGCTTTGCGGAATGAAGTAGCGAATGCATCGAACACGGCTCGCCCCCCCTACCCCGGTTTAATTAATAACACCGTACAGCATACTAGGAATTTAGTTGAATTTATGCCCGAAATTCGCTGCGGTGAAATACTGCGCGCGCTGCCCGCCTCGCTAGAATGGAACGCACTGTCGCCCGGTTAGTTATAAATTATATATGCCGCCTCTCTAATTAACAGTTAGCGCGAACAACGATGTACGCGTCGCGTTTGACTTTTGCTCGTTTACAAACAAATATGACCGGCATTGTTACAACTCCGACCGGCTTGTTTTTTGGTAGAATTCGCCTGCGACGATCCCCGTTTCCGACGCGGCCTCGTCGCTGATTTTATACGAACGATATCTGACTATTTTTATAACCAGATAATTAGTGTATCGAAACGGGGGAACTGTTTATTAATTAGAAATGTTTATTCATTTCTCTCCGTTGTGCCAATTTGTTCGTAATTATTCCTGACATTTATTCCGCCCTTCACGTTTTACATGGGACCATAGCCGCGCGGAGATCTACAAACAATCATCATGCATTAATTCGAATTTATTATTGCAATAATTGTAATAATCATAACAACGGATCCTGAGTGTTTTAATGCGCCCTTCGCCGATAGCCAATTTCGCGTTTCCAATACGTTCGGGTTCGCCAATAATCAATTACCGAAAATACAGCTTTCACCTCGCGATTGAACGCAACAAACGATATCCAAAATTTCACGTTCCAAACTTCAATCTTCAAATTCGACAACCTACGCAACTTAGATTCAATACTCACTTATAATGGCTACGAATTATTTTTGTTGGAGTTTTCTGGAGTAATTGTTTTACTTCAACAATCATTAAAAGAAGGCTAAAGGATTTAGAGGGTAATAAATTCAACAGTGATATCCATTTTTTTGATTGCTTTATAATACTAAAAATATAGAACTGCTATAGACGTTGTTTACATCTACAAGCACACGCAATGGACGTCTATATACGTCATTCACGTCAACGTGTTAATAATTGCTCAGAGAAACAGCCGTTCTTAATAATTGCAAAAAGAAGGAATCAAGGTAGTTTTACTGTTAAACCCTGCTAATAGCAAAACAATCTTCCACTTCAAACCTCGTGCAACAAACAACTCTAATCCTCATCAAACCTTCGCAAATCTCACTGATCATCGCACGGCGAGGGTTTCGAAGGACCAACGGATTAATACTGATAGGGTGTGGTCACTATTTGGTCATTATTTGCACTAGATGCTATGATTCTGTTGCGAAGGACCGCTCAATAATTGCAAACGGATTTGAGACCGTAATAATTGCAGGACACGTGACGTGGAGTAACACTATTTATCGTTTAAGATGTGGTTACACAGAATTTGTGAGCTTGTGAACGCGTGTGTATGGTTGTGTAACGGAAACTAAACTCTGGTCGATAATACGTAAATATATTCATCAACATAAATATGATTTTTGGTCGATGTTATTTCTACGACTGTTGATACTGGGTTAAATTGCTGCTCACGCGAGCCGATGTCAACTGCCTCGTAGAAGAAAAAAGGCGGCATATTTATAGTAAAATCGAGCATCTGCCGATCGACCAATCAGCGCGACCTTACCGGCCACGCATCGATCGGTCGCCCGATTTAGAGTCGCTTTTCCTTTGTTTCTTCGGCTACCGCGGCGATGAGTGCCCGAACGTCGCTATTAGGCGCGTAACGCTAACTCCAACAAATACAAAACCCGACTACCCCAGCATCGTTCGCGGTCCATTGGCCACGATGCTGCGCGAGAAATTATTGGCGAGCCGGGGTCGTTTAATTCGCTCGATGCCAGGATAACGTTTCACTATTTAGTAAATCGGAGTTCAGAAGTTTGAATCGGCTGCCATCGCTGCCGGGCGTAGTAAGGAAACGAACGGCGAGATCGGGAGAGATAGAGACCGAGGAGGGAGGAGAGGGGATCGGTTCTTCGAGGAGAATTTCGATTGCGCGTCTTCGCCGGCAACATTGCTCCCTCATGTCGAGGATGCTCGAATCTGTGCGTCAGATCCTGAACCTTCGAGGACCGCCCGATGATATTCCAGCTCCGTGAATTTCTGGCTCCCTCTTCCCCTCTCTTCCCCTCTCTCCCTACCCTCTCTCTCTTGCTATTGAGACGACGGACTCGCCGCGGGAGACGTTGAGTTTAAGGTGACAATTTCTCGCGCGGAATTCGCGCTCCGGGAACTTCCCGATGTTTCCTTGATAATTGTTTGAAAGAAGTTTCCGCCGCCGCCGCCGCCGTCACCGCGCGGAATGACAGTGGGAATTTGGCTGTAAATTCGCGTTGAACGGCGCGGCGTGCTTGGACTTGTAATTTCGGTGTCCTCCGGTTCGGGTTTGTTATTTCGTTACGCTTTTCGGTATACCTGGCGGTGTTAATTGGATTCTCCGCTTTTGTCGCGTGTTCGAGTGTGGGGAATGTAATTAAATGGAGTCGTGATGAGGTTCGTTGCGAGTCTTTTTATGGTGTTCCGGATTTCACTTCTTTTGTGACTTACATCCGGCAAGGGAATCGGTGCTTGTTGTTTAGGTTATTTTATTCGTAATTGGTATAGCAAGTTCGCGGAGGTTGTCTAAAGTGAATTTCGCTTTTAAGAACTGTATCTGATGCGTTGTCTCTTTGTCCGATGTGGTTCGCTTCGTTCGTGATTGGTTCCTCGCGAAGGTTAACCCTCTCAGTCACTACTCAATTGGTGCATAAAAATTGTAAAATTTCGTGTTTAACATTAAGTCTTGATTAATCTGTCGATACTATTATTTATTATAGTTATTAGTCGATACTGTACTATTTCGTGAATAGATTCCTCGTGAAGTTAGTTTAGAAAAATGTCATCTATATCTCATAAAAATAAACTGAATATTTCTAGTGATAAATTTTTGGAGTGCAGAGGGTTAATATTCGAAAGGAACTTCGTTTTTCGAGTAACTGGATATTATATTTCTATCCGAGATATGGATTTACTTTCTCTAGAGGAAGTCTAGGTAGATTGTATGAATATTTTCTGATAAAAACGGCTTGGTTCAATGAAAATACACTGTGAACGTATAAATATCCATAATCCACCGATGAATTATAAATTCTATGTTTATGGCTCTCAAATGAGAATTTCAACTTCAGCTCCATTGGGTGGTACGCATTTTTATTCCAGTGAAGATGCATAAGCGCTAATAATGCGGATATCCTGTACCGATCCCGCGGAGAGTGCTCTAAATAAACAATTTTTTTCGTACGGCGTACGCGCAGGAAACAATCCCTAGTATATCTTACGTCAGTTTAGGCAACACATATTTGGCAAGATTTCTCGGGGGGATACCAGCGCGCAGGAAATGAAGCTTTAACGTTTTCCTTGTGCTGGAAATTGCAAGTATGCAATCAATAATGCATTACCTCTGCAGCGGCGCATCATACTTTACGATCACTGTATTCTTTACCATCGTTTATCTCGATCGCCCTTACCTCTCAAGTATTAATAAATTTTTTATGCCACCTTTTATCTTACACTTCCCCTTTATCCCGGTGTTCCCGTGCTTAAAGCGAAAAAATTATTCATTGTCTATTATTTAACATTGTTGCGGCCGAGAGCGGTCATTATTTAGTCCGCCCTACTTTCGAAGTAGGCATCTATCTTTATAGGGAATTTTTCCGAAGTTCCCTACGTTACTTACTATCGTTCTCCATAAACTCGATGTAGCCCCGTAACTCTCGCTACCGTTTCCTAACACTTCGTATCGGTTTCCATTTTCAAATTAATATATCCTTGATCGCCCGATACTATTAACCAGTTAACTGTGACGTCATGGAGAAGTTGCAGGATTTTGTGTCACGATGAGTATACTCGTCAAACCCAGTTAACTGGTTAATCGACCGATCAGCGACACTGATCTCTAGAAAATCCACTTATCATAGAGCCACGTTCTGATCCGAAGTTTTAACTCACTGCATCCCGATGCAGATTAAATGCAGCTGTTTATCCTCGCTGTAAATTTGCATCGTCCAATCGATCCTCGCGCGAAACGAATATTCTAACTCACAAAAACAGCACTTAATCAGAGACTTGTACAATAAAAATCTTCTCTCGTTTCCAGGGAAATCGCTTCATTTAGAAATGTCTTCGTTTAAAATTCCTCATTTAGAATTCTCCATATTTCCAGTCGAACGAGTCAAAAAAAGGAAGTCTCGTATTTCTCTGCGGGAGCCGTGCATTCGCAGATCTCTTAAATCTGTCGCGTTTCAACGAGAACTCCACTGCCCCGTTATCGAAGTTCCTTATTAACCAGAACAAACCGCAGATTCGTTTCCCCCTGTTATTCCGCGGTGGGAAAAATTCAGGAAGATTTTTGGAAATTACGGGGACGTGGATTGCATATGAAAGAGGCAGGCCGGATAGCGGAAATCACAGGGGGGACACGGCGGTAGCGTTCGGCTCATGCGTGGCGAGAAATTACGAGGAGTATCCGCGCGGCGAGGACGAAAATCCTGGCGCAGGGGAGCAGCGATTGGTCGGCGCGTTCGCTGTCGGGCCACGATAATTGTCCGGTGATCTGAACCCGCGATTTCCGCGGATATTAACCCGAAGTTAATGCGATTTCGCGGTCGCGCGGATAGACCAATCACGCGGCAGCTTCGCCCGGCATCCTCGATATTAACTGCCGGTTATTTTATTAAAAACGACGATCGCGGTAAGAAATGGATATTTTACGTTCACGGCGAGTTAACCGGTGAACTATGATCGCGTCTGTTAACCGGTTGTACACTGCAATCGATTTATTTTTACGTTTCGAGTTTGCTGTAGCTTCGGGCTTGTCGGAATAATATAGAGTGTGAGTACTTTGTTTGACACTGGAACTACCTAATTTAATATAACTGACATGTAATCCCTCTAAAATTTATGAGAAAAGATTATTTTCGGTTTCTTCGTACGTCGATTATATTTAAGTGAAACTATTTTCGAAATTATTCCGAATATTCGATGCTTTTGAGATATTAATAATTGCAATGTAAGAAAAGCGAAACCAGTGATTTTGATTTGTACGATAGTTCTAGTGTTATTTGGGGAATAGATAATTGTAGTATTATAAATTGAAATTAAGTTTGGAAGGTGATGTAAGGGTATTTGGGTTGCGTAGAGTTTTCGTGAAAATGATGTTCGAATATTTGATTTTGTAGTTAGCGAGTTGGAGGAATGTTTAGAATGTTATGAAATTCAGGTAGGAATTAAGAGATTTCGTTTGTATCTCTAATGTTCTAAATGCAAGTGGAAGCTTTGATGCAACGTAGGTGCTCGAAAGTATTCAGCCATAGGAACTATTGGCCCGGAAGGCTCGCTCTAACGATATTATGAGCTTGTGAATCGGAATACATGATACAATGATGTTGAACGGTACGTTGCATTGGAAATTAATGAAATGCAGCTGTATCGTTGCGTCTGCTCACGATAGTTGCTTGCTTGGAACACGCCGGATAGGCTGATGAATTTATACAAGAGCCCGGAGCAGACTATCGGTGCGGATATACAGGGTGTCGCTCGAATCCTCGCATTCTGTGCATATAAGTGTCTTTGGTTCATGAATGAAACATTCGTTTTTATACTGGTATACTTATCTTGGAATTCATTACGTATCATTGTTTATATGAACGAAGAAAAATTTACATTTTGGTTAACAACATTCTTCACTTTTAAGTTGTATCAATTTCCAACATCACACATCGTATATACAAATGTATTAATTAAACTGATTAATATTTACAAGAACCACATCGTTGGACACTCAATGGAAACCTTCAGAACCCTTTCCCCATTACTACACAAATAAATAAATCACTGTATATAATTACCTTTCCCATCACAACACAGATACATAAATCATTCTACACAACTACCTTTCCCATCACAACACAAATAAATAAATCACTGTACATAATAATTACCTTTCCCATCACAACACAGATAAATAGATCCCTCTACACAACTACCTTTCCCATCACAACACAAATAAATAAATCACTCTACACAACTACATTTCCCATCACAACAAAAATAAATAAATCACTCCACACAACTACCTGTCCCATCACAACACAAATAAGTAAATCACTCTACACAACTACCTGTCCCATCACAACACAAATAAATAAAACACTCCATACAATAATCACCTCGCCGAATCGCTACAAGCAAAACACGTTAGAAAACACTCCTCAAAGCTCCTCTCTCCAAACTGGAAGTTCCAAGATCGATCAATACCACCGATCCTCGCACCCTCGCGCCCCCTTAAAAATCCCAAACGAAACGTTTCCCGGCAGCATTGTTCAAGGTAATCGCCGACAGTCACGATCGCATCCAGACGCGAAATCCTCGCGCTCTTCTTATTGTTCCGCCTCTCGCCTCGGGACGCAGCCTGCAGCTGGAGCACCGGTTTCCGGTTCCCCCCTCGCCGCCGCACGTTTGCTCACCTGTTCACACACCGTGGCGCACCACGTGCACGACCAAGCAGCCCCGAAATTACCGTATTACATAATAACCCGCGGTTCTTTCGCCGGGTTGCGCTCGCAAATTAATTTACCGCCCGGCGACGCCGACGGCGCGCGAACCCGGCCATTTTTTGCTCGACCCCCGTCCGCGGAGAAACTTGCGTTTACTTGTCGTCAATTTCCGGACCTTGCTCACGACCCGGCTGAACGCCGCGCGGCCGATGAAAGTGCTCACAGGTGCGAGAAATCTTGCGAGGAGACGCGTCAAACAATGTACCAAGTAATTTCGGTTTAGTGAACCGGTCACAGCCGCTTCGATTCGTTACTCGAGTGTTCGGCGTTATGGGAATTCGGGTTTTTGAACATTGCTGAGAGAAGCGGAAGATTTTTTCAGATGTACCTGACCCTCGATTTACATGGTATATTGGTTCCTCGAAAATGTAGATTGAAATCGTACAATTCGAATTCACTTAGCGTAAAATTACAAGAAACTACCAATATAAATATATCTTTCAATTCTTTTTCTTCCTACCTGTTTTTTTTTCAGCTTCCTTCTTACTAACGATTTTTTTAGAATAGTCTGTTCTGTTAATAGTCATTTGTTGGTTGTAATATTGCAAGAAAAGAATTAATGTACTTTTTGCGTTTCTTCAACTATGTTAAACCGAAGTCCTGTAATTCGAAAGATTGAAAATTCTGCTTGAATATTTGGTTTGCCTAATTTGCAGTATAGTCGTTATCCTCTAGCTTTCCGAATATAAACTGAATTCGACGTACGCGTAAGTAGAATAACTCAATATAACTCTCGACAAGATATTAACAGAGAAGCTACATGTTCTAGTTACCCGAGTGGAATAAGACAGTATATACTCAGACTGTAGGAAAATAATGTTGTAAGTTTGTACTAACGTACCAGGTCGACTGTGCTGTAGGTAATTTAATGCGTGAAATGTTTATTCGTGCAAATAAAACAAGAATAAAATTATTCTTGAAAACTGCATTAAATATTCTAATATATTACATGATATACAATCTCAGCAGTCTATCTTCTATTAACCCCTTGCCTTATAATAACACGCGAGACTCGTGGAGAAGGTTGTAAACAGAACTTAATAAATATAAATATAAGTCAATTATTGTGAATACAAATGAAATATCCTTTTGTCATCAATTATTATAATTTAAAGCAAACATAGGCATGGAATATACCGAAAATTTGTCTCTCTTTTCAATAAATTATTAATGGCAAAGTAGTAGTGTCGATCATAGTTGAAAAATAAATCGTAGGGCAAAGGGTTAAACTTCTCACAAGTCAAATCGAAGTTCACTCGATACCATTAAAAAACAATAATACAATATTATTAAACATCCACAAGAAACCAAAATATATCCCAAACCATTTTACCCTTAATCTTCGTTCCACTGATCAACAAATCCGAAATTGCTTCTCGATGATCGAAAGCAGCCTACCTTCTATTAAACATCTGACAAATCAAATCGAAGTTCACTTGATACCATTAAAAAACAATAATAAAACAATACTATTAACCACTTGCGTTTCTGTCCCAAAATTTTCAATGATGCCTCTCATACATCAATAATCTTGTTGCATTACGCCTATTAGATTACTTTGAAATGTATCACTCGATACAGAATGATCAACAAACAGAACAAGTGTACACATCAGCGTAAAATAGGTAAAAACAAAATTCATCACAGGAGACTGCCAAATTTCTGAATTCATTTCCAGCGCAAAAACATCCACAAGAAAGCAAAATGTATCCCAAAACATTTCACCATCAATCTTCGTTCTGATCAAACAAATCCCCCGAAATTGCTTCCCGATGATCGAAACACCGGTCGCCTATAAACTTCACTGGACATCACCGCTTCATCAATTCGCCGTGCATGAAACAATTTCGCCTTAACGACGGCGGAAGGTGCAGCTGCACCCCGAAGACGAATTCCCTGTACCGATTACCGTTCAGCGTAGACCTTACAAGCGTATAGCGGCTGATCGTAACGTCCAGCATAGCTTACTTCGAGTTTCCGAGATCCTCGTACTTTGAACACATATCGTCGCGACGAGGTAATAACGCGGAGGTCGCCGACCTCTTTGTTGTCTACAGGAGACACGAAAGGATCGAAGAATCCTACACGCACTTCCCTCTTGCAAGAAGAATCTCTGATAAAACTGATCGCGATGTTCCTTCGTGAAATTAATCAAATCGACCAGTATCCCGAGATTGAAATACCAGGGAATTATTCGGTTCCTTCCGCGCTCGATATTCTAACTTCCACCATAACGATGAACGCTCCCTCTCTCTCCACGGTTTAAATAACTTTCATACACCCGGGAATAGTCTGTGTAATGAGAAAACAAAATGGAGCTACGCGCGTGATTATACAATTCAATCAGTAGATCACACAACTCCAATTTTACCATCGGTTAACATCGCGAACGAAACTGCCGGTTGACTTTGACGCTGCCAAACCGGGAATAACATACACCGTTTATCGGGAATTCGGAATTGCTCTGTGCAATTAAACGAGCTTGAGTCAACCGGCTTGAGTAGTAGCAAATAGTTGCCTCAATTTATCCAAAATGAGAGCGCTGTTGAAAATTACTTGAAATTCTCGAAGAACCTAAACCAATATGTTTCATTTCAAAGTTCGATTAAATTCATTGAATATAAATTAACCGAAACCTACGAAAATTCATCGGAAATGAAAAACGTCGAGGCAATGGCAGTCGCTAATCACCTGGTCGATATGAATTAATATATATAAAATAATGAAAAATCAATTAATCGTTCCATCCGCGATTCAATTCGGAGAATATGGAACCCAGATTTTCCCTGAAATTCACGATTGAGTTAGATTTTCGAGAGAAACTCGTTGATTCCCCGGCAAAAGCGAATCACCGCGGAACAGTGCAACCGCACGCATCACGTATTGGGTAACTTACGCTCGGTTAGCGCGACGATAGCTCGCGGAACGCGTCTCGAGGCGAGGAGATTATTCAACGTGCTCCTTGCTAGCAATTCCGAAACTCCCGACAACTGGCGCTCGAAAGTCACCGCGCACGCACGTTTCTCCGTTTTCGTTTCCGCTGGAAGTTGCGATCTCCGGATCCGCGTTCGCGATTCTTTGCGAGGCGCGCCAGTTAATAATCGAGCTTGCACTTCGACGCCGATAAACGCGTAATTACATCACACGAGTTCATTAAGCCCGCGGATTCTGTGTCGCAATTATAACTTCGGCGCTGAGTATTATGGGCACTAACCTGGGTTTACGCTGCCGGCGCGTGGGATAATTTCAGTTCGAAAATATTCGAGCGTGTATCCCTTAGTAAATCCCGCTCGCGAGTCGCTTTGATGCTTTCGGAATAGATTCGGCAAGGAAGTACGCATCTCCTATTTAACACGTTGACTGCTAAATAAACACTCACTGAAACTCTCATACAAGCGGAACAGTTCTCTCAATAGAAACCAAAAAGTCAAGATTTTTCGTAACAATTGCACTACTGTCACTTCTATGTTGATTGCATCTAACTAAATTCGGTTCCCTCGATACGCCACCGAGAAAATTCATTTGATGAAATTGAAATTCAAGTTGATGTATTGTTTAGGTTAAGGTGACGTAGCAGTGAAAGTGATGATGCCGAAAGCATTGTATCTGACACTAGATCTACCGAGTCAAACTGACTGTCTCGTATTTTTCTGTAAGTCCAACTGTGTGTTTATTGATTGATGTTTGTATATTACTGAATAAATTTTTTTAGTCATTTCTTATATGTATTAGCTGTTGGATATCTTTAAAAGAATTTAGGAGGTCATTTCGATTTATCCAATAGTTCGGTTAACACTAGGTTTACACTTATTGTACACTTTCACAGTTCCTAGGAAAATCGTTCATCTATTTGTATCTTGATAATTAGAAATTCAAAAATATAGATTCATATTCGTGTGATTCCATCAACGCAAACGTTTACGAAATAATTATAAAACTCAATATGCTTGAAATTTACGGGTTCTGCGAACGTTCGAACCCTAAAGCGTTCTCAGAACCACCTCACAGACTACCGAAACATTTCAAAAATCAACAAATTGAAAGCTTCGAGAATCGAAGGATTAAAAGTATCATAAACTCCTTACATTTCGAACAACTGGAATATTTCTGTTTACGAGCCGCCCTGCGGATTGCCCCGGGAAGACGCGATTTCTCGCGGGTCCACTCATCAGCATTAATCACACGGCAGGCGGGTGGGCGGGCGAGAAGCTCTTAAAGACTTTCGTAAGTCGCGGGGAATGCTTTATGCAGACGGCCGAGGAAGCCGTCTTTCTTCGCGGCGGGCCGCACAAAGGACAACCATATTGCTGCCAGCGAACATGATTACAGGAAAGGGCCCGGGAACGCGAGGACTGGCAACTTAGAACGAAGTTAACTTTACGCGTGGAAAGTTGCGGGCCACGGGTGCCCGAGTGCATTTCACCTTTCCTCGGGCTCGCGGAGTATACTTATTTCTTCGGGGGATAGTGTTCCTCGCGGGGAAATACGCCTCCGTTTGATGCGTCCGCGGCGGGAGGCAGCGATTATTTTCTCGGCGTACGCGCCGCCCGGAAGCCATTCGATCCCGTAACGCGGGAGCCGCGTTATTATGCGTTTGTTATGTTAATCACCGGCATGACAGCCAGGTGAAACGACGCGACGCAACTGTTATGCTAACTTCGGGGCCGGGGACGCCCGCCACGCGAAACGGGGCTCTCTCCGCGCTGGAACTTCAATGACAGTGGCCGCGGGGAGATCAAAAACGCGGCGTATTAACCGAGTAATTTCCCTCCGAATGATTATTACCGGGGAAATGAGTCTAATTGTTCGGGTACTTTCTCTCTAGAAACTCTGGGAACATCGGATAACCGCGGGAATATAATTTTTCCGTGTTCTAATCGTCCTCTGTTTTTTCAGAGTCGAGTGTCAGTGGCATTGTGGGGTCCGTTGGGATAATTTGGGGAATTATTGGGTACTGGGGACAATGGGTGTTATTAGGATTTTGGATTCTTTTTGGAAGAGGATGAAATTGGGGATTGTTGATGAGTCTGGGTGAAGTCTAGAGTTAGTTACACGTTGCGTAGCAATTTCTAGAAAACTGAGTTGTGCGGATGGCGATTTTCAGTGAAATTAAAGTACATCATTCAACAACTGAAATATCATATTGTCATATGTTTTTGGTTCTGGATTTGGATTCTTTATGGAAGAGGATGAAATTGGGGATTGTTGATGAGTCTGGGTGCAGTCTAGGGTTAGTTACACATTGCGTAGCAATTTCTAGAAAACTGAGTTGTGCGGATGGCTATTTTCAGTGAAATCAACTTCCATCGTAGAACAACCGAAATATCATATTGTTATGTAATATATTTCAAATAGATGATCAGTTACAATAAGATTTAATATTTCTTTGAGTGCTGCAATAATTAACAGAGTTGCAAGCCAAATGTCTTTACACAAAACCGATATTTCTCTATCTATATGTGTTAAGTAGAGTAACTCAGGAAATGATCAGACATCTGTGATGGTTACAGATCCCTGGAAGTTTCAGTGAAAATGAAATTATTTAAATTAGGAGCGCGAAGAAGATGAATTGGAGAACGAGATAGAGGTGGAATGAATGAAATTAATAGTTGAATAATTTTTCATGACGCTTTTGCGACGAATGGAAGGACCATTTAGAATACTTAAGAAGCCAGAATGAAGAGGAATAAATAAAATACAAGAATTTTAATGACAATAACGCTCGTAATTGGTCGCTCGCGTCAGCCCGCTGTCTCATTAAACTCTCAACACTATTTTAACTGGAGCAGCGAATGCCTCGGCCATCGTCGGCGTTGAATTTAATTTCCTAAATCCACAAAGGCGCAGGAACAGTTTTCTAATATGTCCGCGGCATCTGCCATGTGGAAATTCTGGCTCGCTTTAATCATTTTGTGTCTAAAGTGGAGGAAAGATAACCGTAAGCATTTAATATACCGCGAACTACCTCAAGGCAGGAAATAAATAACTCCGTTTCATCCGCTCGTATTTCCACGTCCGCGAAGGAATCTCCCTTGAAAATATTCTCTCATATTTACATTGGGCGGTGGGTTCTGTACAATCCCGATTTCGTGCTCGGCCGTTAGTCGTAATTCTAACCCGTTTGTACATCCTGGAACATGAATTCTACATTGCTGACCTTCGGAACGCAAGATCCATCCCTTGTTCCTATCAAAACACGTTGCAACTATGGAGATCATTGTCGTGAGATTCTGCAGCTTTCCTATTAAACGTATCACAACACGAAGTGCTGTTCTTTCGAGTTTAATATTTATTTCTTAAGAGATCAAGAAGCATTTAGAGTCCTGAAAAAGCACTCATTCTGAAATACTTGAAAAACAGGTTCCAGTATTCTCCCAAACTCAAAGGAATTGAACAATCGTCCAAGCTGAAATTAACCCTAATCGTACCACGTGATTTTATAACGAATACCACAATGTGACTCTCAGTCATTTATGAGAATAAAAGGAATTAAGAGTATCTTAATTATAGAGTTATAGTTTATAGAGTTTACGGAGTATAAGAAGTTCAAATGTGACTCAAAGTCACATCGGTCCGATTAGGGTTAAGAGTCTGACAAATTCGAACAAGTCTAAATTCAATCAGGAAACTAAAATTCAAAATTCAAACCGACAGTGGAAAACTCCAATGATCCGCTCCATCCCACAAAACAACAGATTCCTCGCGCTCCATTCACCCGTCCACTTTGCAACAACAAAACATCATCCGAAAGCCCCTGCTCTCCGCCAGCACTCTCCCGAATCACAAATGACGAATCCCGAATCACGCGTAACTACCTCCGCGAGACGCAGAAATCCCCCGGCAGCCGCGTAATATCCGACATCCCCGATGAGTCCGATCTATCAGCGAGAACCTGCCGGCGTTCCCGTGCACAGGCCGCGCCGCGGCCGAACTTATCAATGAGTTATCGATACGTTATCGGTAATCGTTAGGAGGACTCCCGCTCCAGACGCGTCGCGTTCCGCGGAATTTCGGCAACTTCCGGCAACAAAAAGAGCCGTGGGGAAGAAAGATGCGCCCCGCCGGCGAAGAAGATGGAAAACCGCGCGACGGGACGCTCGGGGAGGGTCGGGGCCGCGGACAGAGAGGGAAACACGGCGGTGGTTATACGCGCGCAGGAGCGTAACGCAAGCGCGCTGGGCCACAGCCCCGTCGCCGAGGGTGGCACCCCGCCTGCCGCCCGAAAGACGCTCAGTCCTCTCTCGCTCTCCTTCGGAGGGAACCGGAAGTGACCCTCTGGCCGTTCGTCCCCACTGGCGGGAAAGTTGGTGTCCTCGCGTCTCGTCGAAGTTTCCCATTTTCCTCCCGTTCTCCGCACGCGGGAATCGTCCTCCGCGAAACCGTCTGTCCTCGGAGCTGATTGTGCGAGCAGCATCCTCGGGGACACGCTCTAGTGGTGCGTCGAAGTGTGTTCAGTGAACGCGCGCAGTTTATTCGACTGCGTGGCGAACCGACCGGCGATTGTTCGACGAGTGTGCAAGTGTTGGAAACCGTCCGACGGAGTCGTCTACCCAGGAGAGCGGAAAGACGGGAGCGTGCTCTTGGTCCCGGCCGAGGTTCGAGAATTAATTAGAAGCCGGCACGTTCCGATCGAGCCGAGCGCCGGACGGTGTTCCGGCGAGCTCGACCGGCCGCGGAAGTATTTCTCCACGGGCTCCTTGGATCCCGGATTGATTCGGAGTCCCGATTTTGGAGGGAGTCCGGCGGATAATTGATTTTTGGTTTGACTGTTGGGATATCCTGTGTTCCGCCGGGGTCTTGGGAATAGGGGATTGGAAACGGTGAGCTCGAGCGATCGACGGGGCGGAAGTATTTTTGACGGCCGGAGGATTGTTTCGGAGTTCTGATTTTAACGAGAGCCGACGCGAGGATAATTGATTCCTCGCTCCGCGTACTGGGATTCCTTTTCTCGGGGAGAGCGACTCGGGAAATTGCGAACGCCTGGGTTCAGACGTTTAGGATTGGGTGAAGCTAGTGGGGTTTTAATTGTGATGATTCTTGGTGTGGATCGATGTGGGTACATGAATTCTGGAATGTATGATAGTGGTTTGGTTTGTGTAGATCAATAGATGGAGAGTTCTAAATTTATCGTGACAAAGGTTCGATTTGTATAGGTGGGTAGATAGAATACTTTGTGGAATTAGATCATAGGGACGTGGTACACTCCGAGTAATACTCCGGAAAATTGAATATAAATAATAATTCAGTGGCAACTGATACGTTATCATCCGCGTGTCTCCTGGGAAAGAACAGGAGTGAGATTGATGATAGGTAGGAGGGACTGTTCTCCTTTATATTTCAATTCGTCCGTGGATATCGTGTTTCAACGGCTGCGATCACTTCAGCAGTAAGTTCTAGCTGCTCACCGTGATCCCCGCTCCATAAAGTGTTGTAATTACGACGGAGTAAATTAGTAAGTTGCGGTATTTGAGCCACGCACTGGGTTAATTAACTGAGTGGCAGGTTTAGCGAAGTCTGGGGCAAAAATTTCGCTCGTCCGCGGAGTGCAATCTCGCTCCACCGCGTGAAATTCCTGGGACAAACTTTGAACAGTTTTATTTCGGTGGATGGGACCGCCGCTACATTTTTTCCCCCGTTTTCGTTTCCGCGAATTCTGAATGCCTTTTCGCGGAGTCCTCTCTATCGAACGAGAAAAAAGGAACAGGTTTTTTTTATGGATTAACGGTTTAAATCCGCGAGTTAAGTAAATATATACGCTGATTCTTCGCGCGGAAATAAATCAGAAACGCGCAACAATATTTCTCTTTTTCGCTGCTGCTCGAACAAATCGGATCGCGAGCGTTTATCCGATTCGCTTGAAATGTCACTTAATTCATTAATGCACCGTTATTATGTGTTCTCGTATTTTTTTTTTCCTTTTTTTCGGCGATTTATCCAGATACCAGCGGCGCGCCGTTGTTCGGTTTCAACGGCGGCCGAATTGATTTCGACGATTCAACAATGGAACGGTCGGTAAAAATCCCGTGAAACAGAGCTATTAACCATCCGCAGCAAGTGGAAACGTCAAGCAGCAGACAGACACATTAAAAATTTCAGAATTGGTTTTGTTACGGACGAACTTTCCGCGGGACGCGATGTGTATTTCGCAATTTCAATTTATCCCTGTACGGGGGGGCAGATCAAGTGAATATGCACAACCGTCACCACGGTTCCGTGTACAAAAGCCGCAGTGGAAATTGCAGTAAAACTGGAACAAGATTGATTTTACATTGAAAATGTACGCGGGGGTTGTCCGTGAAATAGCCGGTTTTTGAAAATTCAACGCGAGTCGGTGCAACTTGTCCGACGTGACCGTTCATTCACTGATTCTTTCACAGATGTCAGGCTTCTTTTTTTCAAGTATAGTAACCGAACAGTTGTTTTTTTAGAAGTTACCTTCGACAGAATTTCATCTATTTCTTGGAATATTTATATTACTTCAAACGGTGAATCAAAGAATAATATTACAAGTAGAAACGACAAGCGATTGTCGGACACCTTAAAATTATATCCGATAAATTTTCAAAATTGTCTTTTTATAAGAAAATCGGGTGCGAACGAATTTGATATTTCAGATATTTCTATGAAAGAGATGTATGCAAAGGAAATGAAACGAGAGGAATAAAGTAATTGTTAGCTGTAAAATAAAGCAATCGAAATTCCGAATCGCGTATATTTCGAGGCGATAGCGAACCGTTATTTAGCTCTCCCGTGTTTAATTTTATTAAAGTTTCTTTATCGTCGGCTTTAAAAAGTGAAATAAAGAATCGTCGAGAGGATTAAGTCGGATCGATATTCTGCTGAATTCTCACTCTGATTTAACCCTCGGTCTCGATCAGGAGTTGCTCGTTTTTTTGCGCGCCGCCATCGCATCGTTTCCGTTCTTAGTTCGAAAACTCGATAAACTTTCGCCGATTTAGTTTCGCAACGAGCCTCATACTCGTCCTTATCGTCCGACGGGTTTTTGCTCTGCTGTTTCCTCCGCTGCGGAAATTGCGTTTTTTACGGTATTTATTATGAGAATTAGTTTAGGTAGACCAACAAACCTCGAGAAATTTCCGACGAACTTCTCGAAGAACCGTCGGAAACAATTCCATTCAAGACTTGACTTCCACATCGTTGGCTGTTTAGAGATACTCAATTATCGTCTTCTTGTATCAAAAGTCTTCTTGATTAAGAGTAACTTTTAATTGCGAATTCCAAGATTCGCGGAATGAAATTATAATACAAACTACTTCCCCCGATAAATAAAAGAAAGATCCATCAAACTCCACTTCATCTAAATGAAACCATCATTGTACCAAAGTCTTGTATCAAAATCCTTCTCACAAATTATTAACAATAATTTTTCACTACAATTTCCAAGATTTTCAGAAGACAAACATAATACAAACTACCATCCCCGATAGATAAAGGATAAATCCATGAAACTCCACTTCATCTAAATAAAACCATCATTGTACCAAAGTCTTGTATCAAAATCCTTCTCACAAATTATTAACAATAATTTTTCACTACAAATTCCAAGATTTTCAGAAGACAAATAGAATACAAACTACCATCCCCGATAGATAAATCCATCAAACTCCACTTGATCTAAATAAAAACATAATTATTCGAGATATAGATTATTCCTTTCTCGCAAATAACAGAAAAATTCCCGACAGCGTGCAGATGGCTCGCGTATCGCGTGGCCCATCAGAAAGCAATTTAATCGCGCGAAGAAACGCCCGCGAATAAAATTCTGGTTCCATTCTGGCGAGTGTATCGCGGTTTTCGCGAAGGCCATTCACCGAGGACTTTTCAGGAGTGCCGGGCGCTGCCGCTGACGCGACAGAAGGGGGAAATAATTAACCCGAAATAATAAAGTGCGCAATATAATGAAGAAATAATAGAGCCCGGGTCCGCCCGCGATTCAGTCGAACGAACTGCTCCAGATATTATTTTTAATGCCGCGTCCCTTTATTCGCTGAAAGCGCTGTTCCTCGTCAGAGATTCGCCAGCGCCGGAGCTCCCCGTTTGTCTTCCTTTTTCCCCCGGTCCGCGCTTCGACGATACTTGTAACCCCTCCAGGAATATAATATTCCCCATTCATCTTGTGTACCGCGCGCTCACTTTTACAAGCGACGCGACTTTGTTAAGGGAGCCTCATTGATATTGAAATCAATGCTGCCGATTTAAAGCTACGGGGTCTTTGACTTCCGCCGGACGTCTGGGAGCTCCGCTCGACATCGGCCGCGTTGGGTAAGGTGTTCAACCCGTTGCCTCGCGACTTCTTTGGCGACCACCTTTGCACGGCCTATTCCGTCCGTTTTCTGATTTGCCCGATGCAAAAGAAATTCTGCGAACACTGTAATTACACTTTGACCTGAGGACTGAATGTCGATACGAAAGAGACCGTTTGCCTCTGATTCGAAAGAGGTTAATGACCGTTGTATTCATTAAACTTTAAATTGATATCAATGATGAATTGAATATGGCTATTATTGAATTGTACGTTAAGTACAGTTTGAAATATTTACCAAAAGGATAAGAATATTGCATAACGAGCACGAAAGAAATTGCTTCTGATTTGATGGGGATTAATGACCGTTGTATTCATTGAACTTTAAATAGATATCAATTATGAAGTGAATATAGCTATGATTAAATTACACACTAAGTTTGAAATATTTACCAAAAGGATTAGAATGCGTGACGCAGTTCGATGTGAAAATTATGGAACGCATGAAAGAGAAGTTCAAATATCGTTACAGGTTACGACGTAAAATCCGACTAACTCCATATTTATTGATTAACAGCTTAATCCACGGACCTCATTAACTCATCGACTGATTCCGTCTCGAATATCTCATTACAGGCAAGAACGAAGCCGACGAGAACACATTTATTAAAAACTGTTAGCTCGCTCGCGCGAATCAGCGATTCTATTAACCGCCCCCGCGTTCGTCGTCGGTGTTAACGAAAGGCGACGGTATCGGAGATCGTTCCGGCGGATAACAACGATAACGGCGATGATAAATAGAGGGAGACACAGGGATACGGGACTTGGTCCGGAAGAAACGCGTCGGCCTGCGAGAGGAGAGATCGAACGAATTCGAGAACGGTAACCCTTTGCACTCGCAAGATGTCAATCATTTAATCAAATATAAAATTATGAAGTCTCATACACAACATTAGGCTTTGCATAATGCATCAATATGCGAAATATTGAAATAAAACAGCTTCGAATATTTTAAACAAAATGTCAAATATTCCTAGAAACAGTCGAGTCAAAGGGTTTAAATTAATTAAACTAATTAAATTCCCTTAACACTACCGTGCCAGTCAAGATGACTGCTTTCGATTTGTTTCGCAATTACTGATACTTCGAAAGCGTCGAATATTCGAAATGATTTTGAAAATAAATAATTTCACTTGAATATTATAATGTCTGAAGAAACTGGAAGTAACCTATTGTTACAATTTTTATAAGGATTAATCTAGTTAATCTTAATTCTAGTGTTAAATTCAAGAGCATAGATTCTTCTGCAAGCTGAGAAGTTCTTGCCCCTAAGAATTGAATGTCAACAACTTTATATCTATAAACAAATGGAAGTAATACTTGTTTCGAAGTTCGCGAATAGCACAGCTTATCGAAAAGGTTCGACACTCGAGGGGTTTAAAACTCGAGGAGAGGGCTTCCGGGGCTAAAGAGTTGGTCCTGTTTGAAATGCAGCCTGCGCCCATCGCGGAACGTAACCCCTCTCACCCTACTCGCTCGCCTACCCCTATGTTTCATTTAGTCACACCCCCTTCCGCCACTCCTGTCGGCCACCCACTTTCCGCCCTTGTGCTCCGACAGCAGGAAACGTAGCGTGCAGTTTGAACGAGGGGATACATTTCTTGCTTCGAACCTTGTTTATCCCCTTCGCCCCGTTCGAGCGATTCTGTGATTCTTGGCTTTTACTAGGATAATGTTCGCCATTCTTCGCGTGTCTTTCTTTTTCTAGGTCGGACTTGGTTTCGCGGAGTTTACTTGGGATGCGTTTCTTTTCGTTTGTTCAGGGCGCGGGGTGTTTGATGTCTCTCGGTCGGCGAGGTTGATTGGAAAGTAAATTTTTGTGCAGTTAACACGTTGAATGCTGCACGACTTCATAGTGCAAAATCTACAAAATGGAGGGATAATATTAAATCGTCTGATTGAATTGCATTGTTGTTACTGCACGTCTAGCTGAATGTCACCGCATTAGGCATTATTGATAATATAGAAATCTTTTCAAATAATCATAGTATAACTGAGTGAACTATAGTAATTCGATTTGGGAGTCACCGGTGACCTCCATGGCGTTCAACGTGTTAAATTAGCAGACGGGTCACAGTGATCCATTCCTGGTTTCTTCATTTTGCAATTATTCAAAAAATACCAGATGTTTCTCTGAGATTATTAAAGAAATTGATTTAGTAAAACATAAACTGAATCATAAGTTAAGTAAAGTTAATGGATATTCTTGAGGTTTGTTTAGAGGAATTTTGGAAAGTCAATTTAACTGCTTGATAATTTTAGTGTTAAGTAGGAAGATGTTTGAAGGGGTTTGATGAAGTTGTTAGTTTCTTTGTTTGACAGGCTAATGAATTCATTTGGTTAGATATTAGTGATCAAGAATTATTGAGTATGTTACCGTTTCTTTCCTCGATTTTGATTTGACTAATTGGCCGATAATTCCAATCAGAAGTATTTGCATTTTTGCGATACTTATAGAAAGAAACAACACTCTTCTGTCGTTCTTTGCAACTACAAACGAGCGGGCACAATACAAAATTTACCCGAGCGACTTCGTCCATCGTCTTCCCGGTGAAAGGAAAGTTTCTAATTATTATCCGGTTGAACGAAGGAGACAGTTATCTCCGTACAGTTTCCCGCTCGTGCATTAGTTTCATTGGCAAAATAAAGCATCGCCACGTTTTCCCGTGAAGAGGTTCGATACCGTCCTTCCCCCTTTTGTGCAGTTTAATGGCAGAAATAAAACTCGATTGTGCAGTTTAACGAGCGCCAGCTGCTTCATATAAAGACCGTGTCCTTTCCGTCGAAGATTTTTCCAGCCCCCACCCTTAACGACGAAATTCGAGGTCCCGCGCGCGAGACGTTACGAAATCGTCGGTCGGAGCTTAACTGCTCATAAAACCGGTAGAAACAAATAATCTTTTCCGTCGGCGCGTTATTTATTTCGAACGTTACCGCAAGATCCGCGGAACTTAAAAGCACCATTTCACTTTTTACACTGCGACCCGTTCTACTGGATCGTCCAGACTGACGTTCGCCGACTTTCAAGGAAATTCGAAAACTGCTTTCATTCCCTTAACCCTTTGCATTCCAGAGGCGCCTCTGTTTTGACACAGCAAAATTATAAAATTTTATATTTAATATTAAATTTTGTATGACGCATCGATATGTGAAGTATTAGAAAAAAATAGTTTCAATGTATGTGCGATTTCTCGAAAAGACAGTTTCAGAAATATATTGAGCATTTCCAGTGAAAAACTTCTGTAGTGCAAAGGGTTAAATAAGAATCTTTATTCAAAATATTTCAAACTCATTTAAAATATTTATATCTCATAGACACACGCTAGACTTAAACCTATGACAGACGTTATGACCACTCCAATAGATAATTAAATCTAAACATTATAAATGCTCTAGTGTATACAAATACCACAAACATTACAAATACTCAGTATCAACATACTTCGAAGTTCGCTGCGTGAAAAATATTACACAAACATCTGCCGCTTCGCATAAACGAAAAAAAGCTCCGCAGAATCTTCCATCGCCCCGTTCAAGCGTTCGCTCTTGACCCGCGCTTCCCCGACGCCCGTTAGAATACGGGAACGAGCAGCCGTAAACAGAAAGGAACCGGGAAACCCGGCCGGCGCATCGTCGTTCTCGAACGCATCGGCCGCAGATTTCATCTCTCCGCGCGATTCAATAACGCCGCTGTTCCCCGTGATATTTCAACGTCCTATCCAGAAGTTTCGCGGAATGAAAAGGTAGCCATTATCGATTAATTTCGCCAGGATTTGGCAGCCACGGGGAAAACTTTTAGCTCCCCGGGACGGGAGCGCGGGGGGGACGGAGTGACAGAGAGCGCGGGAGGGACGGGGGAAAAAACGAAAGAAAGGGACGGAACGACGGGAACGAGGGAGAACGTAAATGAGAATGGATTCGGGGATTAACCGCGTTGCGCCGGTTCGAAGGTAGCGGGATTTAAAGGCGAGTTAATTACCGCCACTAAATACTCCTTAATTGCTTTGTCCGTGGTGCCTTAATGCCGGGCGCGAGCGGCGCGATCAGATTTTACGCGAGCGGCCACGGAGTCGCCGGGCATATTTCAATATTTGGATAGTTTTAACGGCCGGCGGGCGACTCCGTCGCGAAGGAGCAACATTTTCGAAGCGGCCGTTCGCTTTAACGAGTATCAATCCGTACCCGAGGTCGGCGATGCCTCGGTCTGTCGTACTCGATTCGCAGGAACCGCTGTTACCCCGTATCCCGAAGTTTAATTGCCGGAGGCGGCGGGATTTAAAGCTAAACGCGCGCCGAATGCGCCGAACTCGAGCAATACAAGGTATTTATTCCTCCACCGATCGTTGCGCTCTTTGACCCGAGATATACTGCCGCCTGTTAAGACTGGCGCGAACCTTGTTCTCTTAACTTCGCCTGTTTGCGATGCTCGGTTCCTGTTGCCGTGGAACGTGGCTGTTGCGGGAGGATAAATCAGCTGAATTCGGGAATATGCTGTGGTAACTGTTGTAGCATTTGGCTTCGAGAAGTGATCTTCAACGGTGAATGAAATAGTAAGAATCCGTTTCGTGTGTATGTTGTGTAAATTAGAAATTGATTGAAGTATTCCGAGTGATGTTGAATGTTAGAAGATTGCATGGTCACTGTATCAGTGGCGCGAAGTAAGAACAGAAAGAAAGATCGGAAATGTGGGAAAGTCGTTTCCACGGGAAGCTTCATTTTCAATTAAATCGGCGCTGGGAATTTATTGGGCACACGTGCAATCGAGTGCCATTTAATTTATATGTTTGTTCATTACACTGTACTTCCACTTACGGTAATATTTATAAACGCCGGGAGTAGTATTTCACTCGGGCCGATAATTAGAAGACAGTGAAATCGATATAACCAAGTGATTATATACCGTGTTACAAGTAGAAACATCCAGCGGTGGTCAGCCGACCTGTTATTGCCAATATCATCAAATAAATATTACTTTTCAACCGGGAAACCTGTCATAGAAAATTCTAACTTATATATCCTACGTATTTCTTTGTTACACATTCAAAGTCGGCTATCCCAGGAACATTTCTACACGTTCCAGTTCAACACGATCACACCGGCGTTCCACTCTTTCCCATTTGGTGGCTGAATTCTCAAAATTGATAAAAATATTGAAATGATCACGTAAATTAATTCTCAACTATATGGCAGTGTTTTCTAATTACCGAACCATTTGACGAGCCACAAATTTTATGCTACACGCCGTCTAATGAGCCATCAATGAACGTGTTAAAGCTGTTCTATAATTAATCATCCTGTACCTAAAAATCTAGAAACTTCATAATAAAATTGAAGTAAGCAAATCACGAACATCGCGAGATTTCCCAAGGATGCTCGTCAAAGGATCGTTCACCTTTAACCCTTCACCGTTCCAGCAATCAGAAAATCTCGAGGAAGCCCCGCAGCGGTTCCTCACAATTTCCCAAGCATCTATGAGGAGTAGATTCGCGCTCGGCGCCTTTAAAATCACGATAATGAACAGTGGGTTCCCCGTTTGAATTCGATTACCCCCTCGCGTCCCCCTGGAATGCCTTTCTTTCGTTCCCGCCCTCTCTTTCGTCCTCTCGCCCGAATACCGAGCTACAGCAGAAATACAAACATCCATGAATAATTCCGAGTCGAAACACCGGGCCGCGACGAGTCGTGCTTCTGTAATAAATTTCATTCATTACCATTGTAAAGCCCGTCACCGGGAGCGAGGGTGGGGGGGTGGACGGTACACTTGAAAAACGATTATCGATTGTTCCGCGGCCGTCTTTAAATTCTAGTCTGCCGCGCAATTAGGCACTCCGGGCTGTTTGAAACCGATTGATCTATCGCCGGCACACCGAAATCACGGTCTACCATTATTCCTCGAGTGGTTCAATCGATACTCGTTCAACCCCGAACAACCGCGTTAAACAAATCTCGCCGTACACGCGGCACGCAGCTGTGTATAATTCGACTACCCTTACACGGTAAGCCCGGGAACAATCCCGGGTCCCGCGCGATCCGACGGTAATGTTACTTCACGTTTTGCCGGGGTGCGCCTCTAATAAATTTAGTGGGTTAATTGAAATTGCGTACGCCGCTCTGGTAATCCTACGAGCGTCCCGGGAGTTAAGTCATACTGCTGGTAAAAATAGTTGCGGATTAACGCTGGGCAACCGAGCTCGATGAAACGGCGAGTTTCGGAAGCGGTGGATCCTTGTTCTGCATTTCTCTTGCGATTGAGATTGACAAGAGTATATTTTGTCTGAATAATTTACTGGGGAAAGAAAAGTGTTCGACATTTGTTGTTGGATGTCTACCGCTCTTTCTTTGATTCACATTCCTCCTTTGAATTTAACGAAACGAATTCTTGAAGGTAAACTTAGCATTATCCTCGCGAGAAAGAAGATTCCACGGCATCTCGGCTCTAATTAGAAGTTCCAAGATTCCCCGGTTAAGAATATACGAATGAAAGTAAACGAATGAAAGTAATTGAAAAAAGTTACAGCCGAAACTTTCGGCTAACCCGAGAAAGTCACGCCCGCTTCATAAACGCGTGTCGTAGTCGAGTGAAAATTCGGTAAGAGTTTCCGTTAGCGCACCTTCGCTCGAAGCTTATCGCGAGACATCGAGCTGATTGCGGGGCTAATGCGAGAAGCAGTAAAATACAATTCACAAACAGTTTAATACTAGATAACACTCCGAAGAAAGAGAAAGAATGAAACTGCTATCACAGAAGTGTCGAATATTCAAAATAATTGAAAAACTGAATAACTGGAGTCTCACAATGAATACAATCAGTAACGAGGAAAGAATCTATTGTCCTAATTTCCATACGAAGTAAATACTCATCGATCATGTTAAACACTGTATAGCGAGAAAATCGACGAACAATCCACAGGAAACAGCTCGAGAACGTTGCTTCCCGGAATATTATTTTCAATTCCGCGTGATGCGGGCTGCAAGTGCAAATTTTAATCCGACGCGTCGTTCGAGCGACGCGAGAGGGATTTCCCGTTTCACCGTCGGATGAAAGTTCGAGGTGACAGGGATCCATCTTTCAGAGGGATCCCTCTAAAAGAAACGACGGAAATCCATTCGCGAGGAGCCGCGGAGGCCACGAGGGGGTTGCCACGGCGTTTCGCCCCCGCGATTTGTCCCCGATTTACGAGGCGTACCTCGGGGAGGCCGTCAGAAATTTGCATCCTCGCGGAGGAAGCGCGACGCACGCGTGTCTGGCGCGGATAAATAAAATCAGCTCGCTTTACGATCTCATTTAAGCTGCGCCCGGGAACCCCGGGACGCGGGTCCGAATAAATTAGCATCGACGCGCGCCCCGGAAGATCCGTTTATTAAGAGATTTCCGTGTTTAACATTTTCCTGGGAATATATCGCCGGAGAAGTCGGCTTCAGTCAGTTCGTCAGGTTCTTTGTGCAATTGTCGCTCGTTCCGTGCGTTCGGAGAATTTTCGATCGTCCAAGTAAATATCTGCGAATGTTCAACGAAGCTTCTTTGAAATGAAAGAACACATCAAGGAAGTATTTCAGTAAGATTTGATTTAAGATTTCGAGTGAACTTTAATGAAAATAATAGATTGAATCTGTATAATCAACATTATAAATTATACTATATAATGTTCGCGTAGGAATATTCTATATGATTCACAGCGTTTCTCGATAAATACTCCACAGCTAAATTACTAGCTCCGAAATTGGATATCAAAGGAAAACCTATTCGACACGCTCGATGCAACGATCGCACATTTCTCCTACTTCAAGGGAAACCCGCTGTTAATAACGTCGAAACAAGGTCGCGAGCTATAATGCTAACAGCAAATGCGAAGGATCGGGTCGTAGGGCGACCCGACCGGCAACGAAATGTTAACGGCGCCTTTGGTTCACCGGTTACCGAATGAAACTCAATTTTCTTCGATATTCTTCGCGGCACCGGCGCCAAGCTGAATTCGAATACAAAAATTCTCTTGGCGGATGCCGGTTGCGCGTAACACGTTCTTCAAAGCCGTCGACGTTCCCCGACTCGTCAGACGCACGCACGTACACGCGAACGCACACAAAGCGACTTGTGTACGCGCGTATAATGCATATATTCAGTGGGAATTCTCGCACGCGTCAAACGTGTGAGTAAGTGAAAAATTTTCGATGCAAGTTATTCCGGCGGTTGCGTCTTCTGGCGTGCGAAAATTTGCTCGCGGAATTTCAATAACCGGCGCCCGGCCACTGAACACTCGCGGGGGTGGAAGTTTCAAAGAGAGCGATTTGCGGAGTCCGTTCACTCCTGACACGACCGATCTTCCCCGGTATATCTTCGTGTGAAATTTTTCGAGCGGCAACACGCGCCAACCCCGTCATAGATACGTCACGCGCTCTAGCGTGCGAGCGTGTCGATGTTTTGTGTAACGGCGCGTCCTCCCTTTGCGCGAGACGTTCGAAATAGAAACGTGCGAAGGGAATCGGAGAATTTCTGGGAAACGCTTATTCGAGGAATTAGCGAGTTGATATTTTATTTACGGAAGTTTTGTTAATGCTTTGGTTATTCGTTGTTTTATATGGTAGATTCGTTGGAGTATATTGCGGACAAATGGGGTAAACCTTTGCGTCGAATGTCGAATGAGTTCGAGCTTCGATATTTAGAATCGAGCACTGTAGATTTATCATTTAATTATTCAACTAATGAGAGACTGATTTGTGACTTTTTTAGTATTTAAGATTTTGGTGGAAAGTTCAGTTTAAGAGTCTCGTCCAGAAAGTGTCAATAGAAAGTTGTCGAGGGTTAATACGTGTTTCTCCTATGAATTTCGATTTAATATTGATTTTTCAAGGAGTCTTGTGTTGGTTATATCGGTTCCCTTATCTCGAGGAGTGGAAAGTATTAAATTGCTAATTAACCAAACTAATAGCGTATTATTTTAGACAGTGTTACATTTCGCCCTTAGGGAATCTATCCCCAAATTTACTAGTTCAATATCGTCCATTATACGTATCCCCGCCTCTGTATTATTACATCGAGTTTCACCATTGAAACAGTTCTTAAGCCAATTTTGCTGAATATTAAAATACTCGAACTGTCTGGGGCAGTTAATTAAATTCTAATTAACGAACGCGAGGCCGCATTTGAAGTGAAAATCTTTCTTATTGATATTTGTAATGCAATCAAACATTTAAATTACTTCGATGTTTTCGTTCCGATAATGGGAACTGGTAATCGGGAATTTAATTAATAATTCGGGCGAAGAAACATTCCGAGAAGATTGAAGTCGATTTCGTTGCGCTTCGTTATATTCGTCGATTAGTGGTTTCGGGCAATTCAGCAAACTAATAACCTAATTAGCGAGGCGAATTTTTTGAAAATCGAAACAGAAGAGGAGATGGTAGACAGTTAATTATTACGTGTATACACGTATACTATTCGACCGACAATGTCTCGCACGTAATTCATCGTCGCTTTGCTTAACCGTGGCAGCAACAGTCACCGCCCTAATGAATATTTGATTTCAATTGAGTTCCTTCGGAGATGGCAGCTTCAATTTGCGCGGCGATATTATTAGCGCCTCATAATCACTTTGTAAATTGAATGACGCCGGCGGCCAATATTACCGCTCAACTTACGTCGCGACAATATTACACAAAGTTCACGAATTACATCTTCTCCTTCCATTCTTCGCTACCATCCACTATAATCTTAACGTTTCGTTCGGTTGATTCGACAATTTTCAGTTTCTGTCGCTTCCGTAACAGTGAAATCTCTGTAACGGGAAACCCGTAAACGTATGGGGAAGCTTTTAGTCGCGTCAGCCCTTTAACTGTCGAATCCACAACGGAATATTAAACGTAATTCCCTTAATACCAATATTACAGTTTAATTTTCCTGTAAAACGAAAACCTTTCACTACTTCAAACAAGTTTAAACCCTTAACTAAAAATTCGCGAGTAATAACGTTCACCGAGAGAATTCTACACTTTACCCTCTGCACTCTAAAAGTATTTCACTAGAAATATTCAACATTTTCTAACGAGATGCGGACATGTTTCGAAAGCGACTTAACGAGATAATGTACGTGGATTAAGGACAGTTTTTTTCATTCGATATTCCACATATTGATGCGTTATACGAAGTCTGATATTACATATTCAATTTCATAATTTCGCATGCGCTGAATCGAGTGGCCACTGAGAGTACCTTTCGAGTGCAAAGGGTTAACCCATTTGCATCCATGTATCCGCGCCACCGTTGTGTAATTTTCATATCGAAAAGGGAAAGAGACATTTCATGAATGCAATAATTGTGCGGCTATACAGGTTTCTACTTTTTTATACGTTCCAAACCATTTTTATTTTCATGCAATTGAAACATTTATGAGGACCAATTTCCCACTTTCCCGTATGATGCTAATGGGTTAACCCTTTGCACTCACAAGTGTTTCATTAGAAATATTCAAGATTTTCTATGAAGCTATGGAGAACTCTTGCAGAAATTAAGTTCTCAAAAAATCATGCATAAATGAAGAAACAAAGCTGTTTTACTTCAAACTACAAAGTAAAATTACAACATCGAATTTCTTATTCTTTTTCGTAAGTTATAAACTTCGGTTTGATTGATGTTCGAAAATACATCAATAATTACCTACGCTCGCGTTTTTAGTATCTGAAATTTAGCCGGCGTACAATGTGTTAATATCAGACATCAAACTTCATAATTTTCTTGCATCAAATCATGTAACGACTGGGAGTCGCCCCTCCGCAAAGGGTTAAAGGGTCAAACACGGTCTCACTCTCGTCTTACCACTCGCAAGAATGTCATTCGTAGCCGAACCGTTGCGTGTCTGGGCGCGCAGCATGAGTGCACCGAAATGTGGATTTCGTGTAACGTTCGCCGCAAGGGAAATGCCCGTCCCCTTTCACCGGAGCCGCGATGGGGCTATTATCGGCTACAAAAGGTTACCATCGGGCGGCGCGGGAGCCACGGCATCGGCTCATCGACGCTGAACCGGGGCGGAGGCCGGCGCGCTACAGCGAAAGAAGAAAAAGAGAGAACCCTCCGCGTAACGTTTACGACGGTAATCGATCGCCGAGGCGTTGCGCGCTGCGCTAGCTACCCTCGGCGAACTTAATTAAAAACACGGTCGCCCGGTTGCTTTCCAGCCCGGTTCGTGCGCGACGATACGCGCGCAGCACGCCGCGCGCGCACCTCTTTACGGTCCCCGGGGCTATAATAAAACGCCATTTTAACGATAAACGTAATGAATTAATGCACGACAGGCCGCGTCGATCGGCGGCGCGTTAATTGCGATTACGCGTCATCGGGCGCGCAGCTGCCGGGAATTTCCAGCGTGTCTTGTCGGCCGGCAGCGTCCCGCGCGACCTTTTTTCCTCCGGGATTATAATTTTTGATTGGCAGTATGTTATCCTTGGGGAAAGCTTTGTTTCACGCTGGTTTATGGATGCTTGATGCTTGTGAAATTTATAGTTGTGCTATCGGGAATGATTATATTGAGGCGCAGTCAATGAAATGCGAGTTTCGATGGGACAATAGAGTCGAGAATTAATTATGCGCGTTAGCAATGTCGGACAATGAAATGCAATATTGCAGCGATTAATATAAATTCGAAATTTTCGCTAATAACGCGTGTCAGTTTGTTTAGCGGACAGCCGGGAATGTTTCGCATCCTCGTGAATGATTCCGTGGAATTTAGCGATGCATTTTTAACAGTGTTTCATATTGAATATTCTCTTGTCACGGGGAATTTAATTATGTCTAAGTATACATCGCCGATGGAAACTTTTTTTTGAGATATCCCCGAAGTCGCGGTTTTCAATTATCGGGATTGACGCGTTAATCATTACGCACCGACGTAGCGCGAACTTTCGCCCGTGTTTCCAAGATCGTATCTTACCTCGTATTTTACGGCGGCCCGTAATCCGAGCGAGCCGCGTAATTTATTTCTACGACTGGCCGTGTTACGTCGATAGTTATCGGTCGGCGTGCATTAATAATTGATCGGGTCCGAGGCGGGCAGATTTATATCGGCCGCCGGAAACTACCGGGAAACGTTTCCCCGTTTATTTCTGCGCGTGCCGCGTAATTAATCGCACGCCTCGGCGTAATTAGATGTTAATGACGGCGCGGCCAGTGCCGTTCACGTACGTATGTTTGTTTTCGAATGTTTGGTCGACGTTTGCCGATAGATTGTACGCATATTCGTAGGAGCTTCGCGCGTGTGACGGTACAGATCAAAGTGGAACAACGGGATTATCCGATTCCGAGCTTCCTTTGGCTACCGAATAACCCGATTTTCGAAGAAACGTATCATCCGCGTGGTTACATACATTGAAACACAACCAAGATACGTTTACACTTCAAAAATCTTATTCATATGTAAAATTGTATTTTTTAAAATTACTATCAATTTTCTATCAATTCCTATATTATCCAATTGATTTATCAATTTTCATCGTTCCTTTGTTTCCACTAAGATAAATTAAGATTCGTTTATCTCTATTTTGCAGTTTACTAGTTGCGATAGGAAAAGTGCCGGTATGTTTAGTGTTAACATTAACATTGGAATGAATATAATCTAAAAAATAAATTGTAAATTGTACAAGGTAAACAGTTTTGTAGTAATGTCACAGGAAATGCGAAATGTTTAATACGGCGATAGGTAAGAGTACAAGTTGGAGCGATTAGTAATTAAAAATTGGATTGAATAAAGTTTTCGTATTGTAGCCACTTGATTTCGTTCTATGTCAGTCTAACTCTCCGTCGAGGGATATATAATGAATCTTAATATTCATCCCGTTTTAGTCTCTGATGATATAAAGATAAACGAGGAGGAATATAAACTAGGTCGACTGGTTCGCTTCATTTGCGTTTGAAAGGATGTCTGACCAAACACGGTTCTATATCACTGGCGGCCACCGTTAATGCCCTCATACATATTTCCCATAGCTTTGCACAGACGCAGACTCTTCCTATTTCGGTTAAATCGCGTAAGACATTTAGAGTGGAGGATGTTCGCGTGTTTTACATCGGATTTAGCGATTCAACGGGTGTACACTGGATTCGCTGGGAATGCGGGGAGAAAGATTGGAGATTCGCTGGTGCGGAGTTCGATGAAACTTAATTCTGCCTTTCGCGATCGGCGATCTATTTTCTTCTCTCAGTTTAGAGAACGTACCTGTGATATTATTATTTTCTAATACTCTGAACTTTCGTTACTGCAATAGTGTTTTCGAAGTAATATCGATTAATCGATAACGTAACTTCGTTAACAGTGAGATCTGTTTTCATAATAATTTGAACTGTGAAATATGCAATATTACGATAATTTAATATAATTCATTGCAACGGACGATGATAATGTCGATGGATAGTTAATTCTCTAATTGAATATTTCACTGGCGAATCGACTCCTCGAACCCCTCAACGTCGACTTTATAAATATTAGCTGTTAATTGATATTCCATCGATTCCTGGTTCGGTTAAAACTGGAATCGATTCGCGCGAGCGAAGCGATGAGAATTGATAACTTGGAAATCATAAGGTAGCTCGGCGTCCCCTCGCGGAATTTGCGTTTGAAGAAAAGGAGGCGGGCTGACGTAACGTGATATTGGATCACTACAAATGGAGAGTAATACGCCGGTGGTACACAGTACGCAGAGGAAGGCATTGACAGCGGAAACCGCAGAGGCGAGGCAGTCGAGCCAACAGAGCGGCAGTCGAGTTATCTCGCAGCAGCGTATTCAGCACAACCGCAGAAGAACCATTTGCCAAAACGTCAATCTGACGTTTCGGTCGTTTCGGTTGGGAAAAAATATATTAATCGTAATCTATGACACGTGAAAACGTGACAAACGGGCCTGGAGAACATTTCTGTCCCGAAAGTTTTCGTTAGTGAACACACACACGCGTGTACTGATCGCGTTGTTGAAACCAATTATTGGGAATTAACGAAATATGAGGTGAAAAGTAATTGAAAATAAATCGATTAACCAGATAACTGTGGAATTTAGTTGGAAAAACCTCTGATTCTGCGCGCAATAAAATCGAAAAATGGAGCGTGCACTCGTCGAACGCAGGGCGAATAAGCGTAGAGTATATTTCAATGGAGGATCCAATAGAAGAATAATTAAAGAATTACATGTTTATGTGAAAAAAAGAATTCATCGCTGAGAGAATTAGTATCGAGTAACGAAATGGAAGGAGCTAAAAATTAAATGAGCAAGCATTCCTTATTTCGTCTGTGAAAATTACATTATAAAGTTCTGCGATTCTTTTTTAGTCGTAACATGAAGTCAACGTTAATGATGGGTGCTCCAATTAGCCAGACTGCGGTATTAGTACTAGTAAACTGGGTTATTAGCACGTTAATGAATCTTTGACATATTTCGATACTTCTATCCAGGGCATTAAAAGATCGAAACATTCAAGCCCGCATAACAAGTGCGCAACGTTCCATATTAACTTCGCGTGAGCTTGTTCTGCGCGGTTGGTTCATAACGAATGCTGCGTGTCCACTTGAGAGCAGCAACCGCTTCTACTTTAGCGAATGTAACTCTCAACAGCCTGATTTCAATCGAAAACAACAATCATCGAGAGCCTACTTTTATGTTCATCATTACGATCCCTGATACACTCAACATATTAAGTATCAAGCACTAATTAATCCTTCGATGATGCTTTATCCGACTCATGTTTCACGTGAAGGAGAAGTTCCACATATTATTAGGAACCTCGTGAAATGCTTATCGAGCGAGCGTACACGTTTCGAAGCTGATATTTGGAGCTATCGAATATTTTTATAACTACGTGCGAACCGTTCATTCGGAAAGTGGCTTGAGTCAACTGAAAAAGATGAAGCGAACCGTTGAAGAATAAAAAGATCACAGAATTGTAATTATTATAAGGATTGTCTTGATTTTTCAGACAAATTTCGTTAAAACAGTTTCGAAATAAATGGCTGAATAAGTGCATCGGGTGTACAAACTTTGTTACATTGAAATATGTTCGTTTGATCCTTTGATCCTGCGAAACGCTGCCGGTCGTACTGCCGAATTTACTCTGATACTCGGCATTACTGTGTGCTCGTAATTAATTAAATAACGCCGAGTCGAGAATTGCGATGCGCCCGGAACAGAACAAAAATTACGATTCGCGCGTAGCCGGTTTATAATATTGAAAAATGGACGACGGCTTTATAATGGACCTTTGTTTTACCGATGCAGTTTTATGCGTTCATTGTGCCGGATTAATCAGCAGTTATCGTGGAAACGACGGAACCGTTTTATGACGCAGAACCGTATCAGTCTTGTTTACCTATTAATTTCGAGCCCGTATCCCAGTTTAATGTTCGCTTATTGGTCGATCGAGTGAAAACGGGACTCGATAGAGCAGAAATTCTGAAACGTTTTTTGATGCACACCGGCCTGATCGTTCGTTCCTGATGCAGTTTCAAAGGAAATTAATAACGGGATCAAAGAAATTGTAACGCGACGCCGAAGTTAATTTCCGACGATCGAAAACAAACATGTTGTTACGCTGGCATTTTCGATTTCGCTGAATGCTTGTTAACAATACAGAAAATCCCGTTATTCGCTTCGTTCGGTCCGCACTCGAAAATATTTCATATTTCACAAATATTTCTACAATCTCCTCAGTCCTATGGATTATTCAATTTTAAATCAAGTCCTTTTCATTCGTTAAATTTCTAAGTAAACTATGCGAAGCATTATGAACATCGTATTCCCAATGTTTCTGTAATTAACGAAACGGAAATATATTAAAATCACTGCGAGAAAGCTTCAAAAATGAATTACGACAGTCGGTTTTTTGATAACGGTATGAGAAAATAGAATATCCACGTTGTGACAAATTTTACGTTCCCTGTAACCGTCCAAGCGAGGACATTCGATAAAATGAATAATACGTCTGGCGATTGCAGTTTCTGTTATCTTCGAGCGCGCCCAACCGAACGTGAAAACATTTCCATTGAAATTTAAGGGAAATAGTCGGCCGGATGGAGGGCAGCGTCAAAGGGACTGTGCGAGAGCCAAGTTGCGAATTATTTGACGTTTAGCAAATCGCTATTGACAGCGCGCTATTAACAGGCTCGACGGGCTCGCCGGCCGAACAAAACGAATTTTCTCACAGAAACGCTCGCTAATAGAATAAAACAACTGGAATTCCCTGCAAAGGTTGCCGAACGGGGCGCGCTAATTACACTACGTGGAAATTAATAAGGCCATAAGTGCTCCGCGTACCTGACGCTCCTTTTGATACTGATTTTAATACTGATAATTCCCTTATTAAAAGCCCTTGTCAAATCGTTATTATCACGCTCTAAATATTTACGAAACTACACACTGTTAAACAATAACATTACACTATAAACTACAAATTCCAATTTATACAACACGTGATTTCTCAATCGAAAGGACATTATCGTCGCATACATCATTCGTTAACATTCGAAACCGAAAGATATCGAAGCAACGGAATATTTCTCTCAAGTATAATCTCAATTGATCTTTGTTGTAG
Organism: Nomia melanderi; assembly: GCF_051020985.1. Classification (NCBI taxonomy): domain Eukaryota; kingdom Metazoa; phylum Arthropoda; class Insecta; order Hymenoptera; family Halictidae; genus Nomia; species Nomia melanderi. The sequence continues at coordinate 11,935,128 of NC_135007.1, forward strand.
GAAGGTAGTCCAATTAAGTATTCTATAGAACAAACATATCTCTTCGTATTTAAAAAATTTCGCTCCATAAAGCTGAAAGCCGTTCCCCGGAATAACCCGTAGAAAATCCGTCTATTTATTCCGTTTCTACGTTCGCTGACAAACGAGAGAAGACTCCGCGTTCCGCGACGACGGAGGATCTCTCAGCGTAATGAAGCGCCGCGCGCGCGCGTGAAACATTCGAGACACGATGTTCCTGTCGAGCGTTTATTGTTCCGCGGACGGAGAATATTATTTCACTCGAGAAACATCGGAAAGTTCTGAAAGGCGAGGTTCGCGCGGGATTATGCGATATATCGAATTATACTCGCGGCTCCCGCGATTCCGTCGGGGAGCCCGCGTAATAGATGGAATTTTGAGTTCCCCGGGACGGGAGGATTCTACTCGGTAAGCTAATTTAGGGCGAGGCCTGGCCGCGAGGGGCTGGCGAGTCGAAATTTTCTGCCGCATTTAACAGGATATCATAGGTTCTGGAAGGCTTCCAAAATATCCAGAGGCAATTTAATTCAAGATATATGCAACAAGTCAGACATGAAGATATCCGCCTTTCGGCTCAGCACGCAATCGATCCGATAAGACCCGCGGCATTCTGGGAGCGGCATAATTACATCGAGATTTTTCTGCATTCCATTCTCGTGCGCTGAGCGAGCACGATAAAGTAGTTGCTTAAATTGAATGTTATACGACCTTTGTTTTATCGTCAATTTAATGCGATCGTTAATATGTACGCGGCAGACCTGCGTAATTATGGTTATTTTAATTTATTTGTAAATGGTACTCCGAGGATGGCTGCGGGGTGATTTTAATTACAAATCGAACCGGTCGACTTTATATTCGCGTTAATTATTATCCGTATGGTATATTTAATTTAATTACTTTGTGATTTTTAAATCACTGCCGCTGCACCGATTATTTATACAATATTGATAGATTTTTCCATTTGAATTTCATAACGAGATCCGCCTGGTTATTTGAATTCTCATTTGATATTGTGTTCTATTGTACCAACGGAAATAATAGAATGATTCATTCTAGTTCAGACGTCGCGTGTTTTGCACCGCGAGCTGCGCGTTCGCGAGCAACGTTCGCTTAAATTAGCGGTACCGGGGACAATGCGATTCGACAAGATTTCTAGGTAGCCCGCCGGTGTTATCTCGTCGGGAATATACAGATAATAGATCTGCGAGATTTCATTAGGTCCCGTGGTCTGGCGCGGCAATAATCGGCCTGGAATCGTTCCAGGGTTCCGCGAGGCAATCAATATAGCAACAAGTTCGTTCGTGGATGTTATCGATGTCAGTTTACGTATTCGAAATTCAATAATCCACGTATATTCCGCGAAATATCATTAATTAATATACGTGTGCGCATAATATTAGCCGTAGGTCCGTCGAAACTCCAATCGGTTTACGAACCGCGCTATGTCGTCGTCGGGCAGGCACGGAACCGATATTTATCGTAGTTCGAAATGAATTTCCCCCGGAAGTCGGGATGAAAGCCTTCGGGAATATTACAGTGAGCGTATAAAAGTTTCAGCAAAAAATTCCTTGTTACGATACCGCGCGCTGATCGTCCCCCGTTTTTTCCTTCGCGATCCCGCTGCGATGGAATTTTCAGCACGCCCTCCGATGACGAACAAGAATTTATTTGGCCGCTGGCAACAAAGGAAATTACTCGAAGTTTCGGGCGAAAGGACTTGCAAAAACTCCGGAAACTTTCGTGCCGAAAACTCCGGGAACATAATGCGCTATAAAGAAAATTGCGACCGGTTATCTTTGCCGGGATTCTTTCGCGTTCCATGCGGCTCCCGTGCAATCTTTCGCGTTTGACCGGCCTTTGACGACTCGCGGGGCAATAGCTGTATATATCCTGTTAATTGTGCGATACGTCAAAGGATAATAATACCGATGAACACCGGTTGAATGGATTTTTCAGCGGAATACATATGTAAAGAGGACAATAAAGAAGAGACGCGCGCGTCATAGCGAATATTGAAATTTTCATGTGAAAATTAACGGCATCATGGATATTTGTTACGTTTCAATCAATTTGATTAATTTCATTGCGAATTGTTAAATAAAGTGTACTGCGTCAGTAATAGAGTCGAGGATTAAAATTAATATTACAATGAATTACATGGTTACGATGCGTCAAAAGGAACTGTGTTGTTTTCCGGAATCATAATTGCATCGGGCAACAGCGTTGTTTCAAAGAGGAACGCTTCAAAAAGTTCTGGCAGCGCGCTGCTTGCATAAGCAACGGAAAAATATAAACAGTGGAGTTTTCATTCTACATGCTAATTTCAGTCAATATTCAATTAATATTCATTAGAGAATTAATATTCAGATCGTATTTACGAGAATCGTGACTCGCCCCTTCACGTTTGTTTGACGCGAAAGAAATCCAATGAAAGTATGGACTAAAAATTCTATGTATATTTATAGGATGAATCAAAGGTCGCGTTACTAAATGAGCGACACCAATATTTTAATCACAGGAGGTGTACACGCAAAGCGAAACGAGGTGTCGGTCTTGTTAATAGCATTAAACAAAGAGGGAACTCTTCGCTCAACATTCTGCAACATAATTGCGAATCTGAATATCTTTAAAGGTGAACCATGTACACAAGTTCCACCTCTCGTAAATTAAACCAAGATTTTTCAAACGAACGTACGGGCTTTATCCGGCGAAAATATATACATTCAAGCTTCAGTCTAAAAGACTTAATTAACTCTTTTTAAACCTCACACATATCTGCTTAGAATCAAATAAACGAAAGTCAAAGACAGAAATTCGTTGCAAATGTAACAAGAATTACTGAATTCAATGCTAACAAATAATAGATAATGAATAAAAGTTAGATGAATGAAACTGCACTTAAAATATACGTATGTAAGTCAGTTACCATTAAGGGCAACCTGAACGCAAGAATTAAGTGAACCTCCCAAGAGCAATCTCTTCATTACACCATCTTCCCTCTGCTAATAATCGATGTAACCGCGGCGATGCGGGGGATCCCCGATCGAAGCGTGTAGGGCAAGCCCTGAAAGATTTATCAAAGTTCCCGACAGGTAAAAGCCCCGGCGAAGAAGCTCCGACAAATAGGGAATAATCGTTAAGTCAACAAGGGGTGAAAGTTCGCGCGGAACGGGGGTGACCGGGAGGCGAAACTCGCGGCTACTTTACTCCGGGCCCCCTCTTAATTGTCCGTTACCGGAAGTTCGGCTCCGCGCGGCAGCCTTTTAACCGTAGGCGTTGATTCATCGGAATGCCCTGCCTCGTCATAATTATTTCGAACTTTTGAACCAGCTGAATTTTAAACATCCCTTAAAAGCTTCCTGGCACGCTCGCTGCCGGCTTAATCTCCCAGCACACCGATGCCGCTGCATTTTTCTCTCTTTTCGCTTCCCCGGGAGCCTTCGCTGCGCTGATGAATCCTGTAAAGTGTTTTCAGCTATACCAGTTGCGACATCGAGTAGTGATGTCAAGACGGATTTCCTTTATTTTCATCCTTTTCGTAATAAGTTCCACGGCGGACGTAAATTACCTTCATTCCCGCGAAAACTCCTAAAAGGTTTCGACGCGTATTTCCAGCGGTGTGTACACGATATCCCCTAACAGAATCCCACGCGATTCTACCGGAAAAATACGAGGGAAAAATGTAGAACAAGCTTTTTTCCGATTGAAGCCGGTTCGAAATTCGTCGAACGAGGTGCTCGATTAATATTCACGCTCGATATTCCCGAAAGCGAGACCCGGCACGGAAAACTTCCATTCTGCATTTTCCGCTCGGTTTTTCGAGTCGCAGCTTCCAGTTTGAACTAGTTAGTCAACACTTTGTAGAATTTCTGGCGTACGAAAAATATATTTAAAATCATTTCGTCTGCAATGAAGGATTACACTGTGTTTCTGAATGAATTTTTCATGTAGAATCACAGCTTCCAATTTTAATCAATTGGAGAGGAGTCTGTAGAATCTCTCCCTGATAAAAACTGGTTTTCATCGTTTTATCTAGAATCCTTTATTCTACATTCCCAACTCAGTGTTTCCTTTAGAATCACAATCTCCCGCTAAAAATCACCCACAAAACGCTACAACCTTCAAAAACTATTTCTAATCGCGTCATCTACAATCTTCTACATTTCCAACTCAATCTTCCACATAGAACCACGATCTCCGACTACTCATAATACAAACCATCCACAAAAGCCCATCCCAAGGAAACAATATCTCCCATTTTGTCTAGAATCCCGAAGTGTCCCATTGGTTTCGTATCAACCTTAGCTTCCTGCGCGCCCAGCGCTTATTCCTCGCGATAGGCAACGTTCAGCGCGTTCCGCATCCCGCGCGTCGCGTGTACCGGAAGCCGCTCGCCCGAGGGTCCCTCTATCGCGGACAATATAAGCAGGAACAACTTAGCCGCATCGCGAATTTTCAGCCTCCGCAAGAACGGTTCCGCGCGAACCCATCGATTCGCCATGCGGCGAACGGGAGGCGGCGCACCTCCCCGAAAGAACTCGGAAAACTCCCCGAGCTGCCTTGGAATTCGCGATAAACGCAGCTGTCACATCTGCACAGCAACACGTGGCCCGACAGTCGCCGGTGGGGGGGGACGAGGACCGAATACATTATAAAAGGCCCGTTGTTTCAGATGACACTCGCGGCCATCTGTCGTTTTTCGGAACTTCCACGGCGCCGGGCGAGTTTGCTCACGGCACCGAAATAAATTCCGAATATTCGCCATTAGAGGAGTCGGCCGATCGAGTTAAAATCGGCTATCGATTATCCGATTCCGCGCGGGAGACGCGTTTACGCGGATGACATGCTATCATTATTTATCCTCCGTGCGTTTCGAATAGAGATTTGAAAAAAATTGCAGATTCAAATTGGAAATTTAGAGCTTGGATTCGTTTCGGTGGAACGTCCGTTGAATTTTCGTGGAATTTCGGGGACGAGCGATAAGTTTCGGCGAATGGTATTTTTCGCGAGTAATGAGGAGGTGATTCGTGGCTTGAAGTTCGCCGGATATTTTTATGGAATAATTCGACAGCTGCTAAAAACTGTTTATGCGCGAACGCTCGGGAACTCCGGAGTCAGCGTCCCCAGACAGATCGAGCGGTCCGGCAGTTGGAAAAACCGAATACATTACGGGAGTTCAATGTTTTACTTGGAACTTCGGGCCATCTGTCGTTTTTACATGACTGCTGCAGTGCACAAGTTTAGTTTCGAACTTTCGTTGACCCCAAAAAATCGGGGGGAGCACGAGCATTATTCGGGACAAGTTTCGAAGAGGTTTCCAGGAAATACTTTAATAAAACTTGTTCCTCGATTTTGGCTCGGGTATTATGAAAATTAGTGCGCTTAGCCGTGGGATGATTTTTAAATAAATGTATCCCTAGCTTGTGGAATATTCGTGTCCTGTCTGTCTTTGAATAAAAATTTTTGATGAAAATGAAAATGAAATATAGTGATTTAGTGATTCGACGCGGTATTTAGGATTAAAATTTTTGCTGAAATAAAAAGAATGAAATTATTGACGAACTTTTTCCATTGGTTTGGCAAGTAAATATATGGAAGAATTTTAATATTTAATGAAACAAGTTCATTTTCTATCAAATAGTATGGTCCCGCGACGCGCGCGCGCCATAGGGAATTCAAATAAGGTGAATAAATCAATTTTTCGTATGCATATTGATCCTGCCTGAAAAATTCGTGGACCGTGCTATTTGAATTGCAAGTTCAGCAACGCGGTGCTTCGATTTTCATGAGCCATTAATTTATAATTCCAAATAACACGACTGCTTGAATTTTGCAGCTCCTGGCTTCAAAATAGATTTCTGTTCCACAGGGCGCCATGAATAGATTATCGAACTCCCGATTCAGGGATCTAAAGTTTGTTTTGCCTTCCGAGAATTAACCCCACATTTCCTCCCTCGATTCCCGTTGATTCACTTTTTCCCGTAAATACTAATACAACGTAACCTCCAACTCTCGACAGCGATATGTAATATCTATACAAGCAAACCAAATGTAAATTTCAGACAGTCGATTAACACAAAACAATCATTTCTTCTAAATAATTACCTAAAAAAAGGAATGACACACTATTTTCCTATTTTCATTTGAAGTTTAACTTCTAATATTATTTCTGAAGTTTTAATCTGCACTTTCGAATTATTTATATAATGATACGATGTTTTTTTCATGAATTTTAAAGTCATCGAAATCGCACTCTGCTTTATTACAGCAGAAGCGCCGCCAAAGTGCAGCTCGCACCAAGCACCGTACGAATGGCGTGACCGACGCATTAATCCTCCATAATCTCGAAAATTTCGATGCCTCATACTTTACGATCCCGACCCGAATGCTTCTTTATCCCCGGAAATCTCCGGCCGATCCGGAATACCGTATCGGAATACAATTTATACGATGACTGCGGCGCAACAGGAATTGAAATAGCGATTCGGTGTTCCGCATCTCGATCCCAGATATTAAAATTCGTTAATTCTATTCGGTGCAGCTGCTCCCGCCATTCATGCGCCCGTTTCTCCGTTGTGCACCCGCCTTTAATCGATTTCCTCCGAATTTATTCGGCCCCATAAAATTGAAGTGTCGCGCAATCATTTATCGATGTTTAGGGAACAACAGAATCTATCAGCGGCGAAAATCAATATTTAACTTGCAGGTAAAGCAGCAAATGACACGGTCAATCGAGAAATTAATTGCAAAGAAAATGTAAAATCGTTTAATCAACTTGTTACTATCGTCGATAATCGTTTCAAATATATTTTACAATAACGTCGGTGATGTATTACGTATAAAATACACATTCAAGAGATAATATTCCTCGTTTCTATAAAATCGTAGATCATGCGATTCGGAGAATGATTAAAGTCTATAGAAATTTATGAGAAGCTCTAGCTTTGATCTATGCTGTAACGTTTTACGTAACCTCTTTTCTATGTTACATCCATATAACCCTGTATCTCGTGAATTCGCATTGCAAACTCTGTGAAGAGTCTCTCCGGAAGTCTGAACAGAGAGATCTACGATGGCTACCGCCATCGATCACGGCGCTCTTCGAAATTCAATATTCACGGAGCGTAGACCGAATGATTAAATGCAGGCGAGCAGAAATGTCGCTGTCGTGTGCGATAAAAAGAAGGTCCGTCTCTTGACGTACGTAAATATGAAACAGCGCAGCGGTTTCTGAATCGTCGTATTCCTGGGGATCGAGAGAACCTGCGCTCCGAGTGTGCTTGCATTTCTAAATTTTCATCTGAATAATCTTTCTATTAAACTTCGTGCAATTAATCGAATGAAAGAGGAAATCATTGCTACTGCGACTGATGTCGATGGCTCCGCGGTACACTTTATTAACATCGAATTGCCGATTCAGCGGAATCGGTCCAGTGGCCACTTCAGCGCCGATTACTACAATTAATTGATAGATCAATTCCAATCTGCACATGTTAGGATTCTGCGGACGCGGCTGTTCTCGCGAGACGCTGGCACTGATGTAATTTCGATAGATTGAAACAGTTCGAAGCTGTTCGTAAGTGGGAAAATATTTGAGGATTCGAAATATTCGGAACAAGTATCAAATCAAAGGTTCAAAATATCTGTATGATAAATGAATAATTATTGGCAATTATCACTGCTTCCAGCCACCGAAAATCAACAATTTTGAAGTGTCTACTAAATACAGAAACATGATATAATTTTAGTCACGCGAATTCTCACATCTCGCCAATGAACCTAATAAGAAGAAATATTCCATAGAAATTCCATAATGAAATAGTCGAATATCGAACAGAAAATAAATCAACAAGATTCAGCAACGACAATGAACAGTGAACCATCACCCCGGTACCTAAACAGCGGATGATTAATATTTTAGAAACGATGAATCACTCAGGGATGAAAGATAACGTGTTAGGCAGCGCGAGCGTGTTTAAGGATGAGCGAGTACAAGGAATGTGCATCGAGTTCCCGATATAATCGATGGAGAACAGTTCACGGGCGGAGGTCGACGCGAAGCGGGCGGGTGAAAGGTGTTTAATAGTTTCTTGATTAATGATCTTCGAAAGAAATCGATAAGGTCAAGGTTGACGGTGCACCCCGGGCCGCTGAAAGAAGGGACGGAGATAATGGGCGATAATCAAGGGTGGCTAGAAATAAAAGGTACGTGACGAAGGTTTCTGAAAACCGGGGTGGGTCGATTAAATTAGCGTTAGATATCGGTACGGGAATAATAGAAAGTTGCGGAGGATCGCGGGAGACAGGGGACGGGATCTAATGGCTGATCGTAACAAAAGATAATTTCATAACGCCTCGTCATTAAGCGGAGATGCTATTAATTGTAGGAAGGATTACTAGACAACGACGTTGGAAGATTAAGTACAATCGACGAGAAATTTGTAATAATACCAGGAGCATTCTTTCTCCAAATTCTTGCCTTCGGTGTTGCAACAATTTATAAAACAAGAGGCCAGTGACAATGATCTCACGGAAATCTCATTTAGATCTTTTTACTGAATAAATGCACAGAGATCGGTGGCCTAGAGATAAATTATACTCGATTTGTGAGAGGAGACAGACCGATTCTTTCTCCGCACAAAGAAAAATCGTGTTTGCTCGCGGAACTTCCGAAGTCGCGCTTCTCGAAGTTTCTCCGACCCGGTTCGCTCCGGGAAGCATCTCCAAGGATTAGCATGGAGCAGCCACGCGGCACTGAAAGATAAAAACGAAACGCTGGACGTCAGTGGAACAGACGGCGCTCGGTGACTGATAGCAAGAAGGACAATGGAAGAAACAGCGAGGGCGGGATTGTGGAGAGTTAGCGGAACATTGTGTGCGACCGGAGTGGCGACGCAAAGCTGCAGACAGTCGGGGGCAGTATGCAACAAAAGCTAGTGAAACATGACGCACGGTCGCAGACGGTGCCGCAGGAAAATCCGTAGAATGTCCAAGGCGCTTAGCGAGGGGTGGTTAAGTCTAACACTAGCTTATTCTACATATAAACTCGAATCGAGAAGAAACAGTCGAATTTGTTCGTATAAAGTTCTCGAGATAATCTACATAAAACAGCCGACAGCTCTTCAAACCTGATTTCCTCAGAAACGAAGCTTCAAGCGACAATATCTGATTCTTTCCCATTCATTTCTATATACAATGAATTCGATTAAATTACACTACCCTCATTCACTGCGAATTTCACTTCTATATTCTAATGTTCTCACGCTGGATGACTCTTCGAACCGAATTTTCTCAAAAACGAAGCACCAAGCAACAAAATTCTCTTCGATTCAGTTGCTCATATAGAATTCTACTTCGCATACTAACATTCTCTGCGAGTAGAAGTGACGAATAACGGGAAAAATGATAAAAATTATATTCTTCAAAACCAATGCACTCGCGCTTAAGTCGTCTCAACTCAAATTTCTCGAAGACGAAGCATTGAAGAACAAGATTTCCTTTTCGGTTTATGAATTAAAATTTAATCAGTCACTTTTATCAAGTTCCACTGTCATTAACATTCCCTGGGCGTAGAAGATATGGATTATACGAGAAGTTCGCGCTGGACAACAAATAACGCTGGAAGAGCGTGGGAACTGTGCTGGTTACAATATGCCGGGGATATAACGAAGTCTGTTGAGGGCGGAACGGATAGACTACAGATTCCCGGCTCCGAATCAACCTCGTGCTCGCTTCCTGCCCGGAACCGCTCGGCCAATGCTATCAAACTGAAATCACGATCCTCGGTACGCGTTTCCTCCGCTCCTTGCACCGAGTTCACAGTTCCGCGACGCTTCCGTGCCCGGTGTAACTTCGGCCCGCTCGAAGATTGTGTTTGAATGCACCGGGGTTACTTCCCTGTTTCGAGTATTTAGTGGCGAGCAGTTGCTTTGATTACGATCTGCGAATTCTGTGACCGGCGGGGCGGAAGCGAAATCTAGGTTCGCGCCGAGAATGGTTTTGTCTAGTACGACGCTCAATTTCTTTCGTACGTTCATTGTTCTAGGGGATGTTTCCTCAAATTTGAAGGATGACTGAATAGGGGATGAGAAAGTATGGAGAAAAGATGAAACAGTAGTTCGAGGTGTTTAGATAAAACTAGCTGGAGTGTGATGTACAGTAGTGTTTAGATATAGAAATATATTATTCTATTGTGTAACAGAAGTTTATGAATGATAGAATCTTAATATTAAAGAAATATTGTATTGTAATGTTTCTATATTTTGTGAACTCTAATCTTGAAATTTGTTAACTCAGCTACCCAGAAAGTAAGGTACTTTAATTATACTATTATAAATTATAAGAATATAATTTAACTCAGCTACCCAAAAAACGAATTTTAATTATAATATTATAAATTATATGATTATAATTTGTTAACTCAGCTACTCAGAAAACAAGGTATTTTAATTATAAGATTATAATTTATATTTTCAATATATTTTTTCACGTAGAACCATTCTACTTCTACGAGAACAAACGTTATGTCCTTAGAACGGATAATTAATTCAACACAGACAATGAATTATCTCCTAGGATGTTCTAAGCTGATGTCGCGCGAAGTTTGGCAATTTACAAGTGCATCAACAATTTCACGAATAAGTGGGGGATCCAGGGCGTGTCCGAGCAGGCAGCGCTGTAGATTACACGGCAACGTCTGAGCTTCAATGCCAGAGATGTCGGGGCTCTCACTCTTCGGGTGGTCATGCTCAAGCGCATGTTGGTACACGAGTATGGACAAGTCATGTCTGAAGGGCGATTAAACGGAATTTCGACGCACGACACGAGCAGATTCGCCGACCCACCCTTTTCAACCCCGTCCGCTCTTCCTCCCATTGAATACACACGCCGGAACATGCAGTCAACCGGATGTTTCTTGCTCTCGCAATGTATCGGAAGCCTGGAGTAGTACTATGAACGTTCAGTCAGTGTACTACATTTGCAACGTATAATGAAAGCATGGATGCAGTAACGAACAACAGAATTCGATGTCCACATCTGAAATTAATTCAGACATTCCTGCGAAGTCGATCTCTAGACAGAAGACACTAATAATAACTTTAGTATAATTAACTTTTCTATGAATAACTTACAGAAAAAGTTTCTATTCGTAAGTTTATTTTGAATGAAAAAATGTTGGGATTAGTCGAATGATGTTTTACTTTTACGTTTAAGAAATAACATTGATTTTTATTAAATTATTCTAGAAATCTTCGCTAAGAGTTTTATTCGTTATTGGCGAGGGGTTCAAATAGGGGATTCGGTATTTTCGAAGCTTCTATGGAAGTCTGGATAAAAATATTTGAAGTGTACGTAATTATCGATGTTGGAGGGATGAAATTCTGTAAATTATATTAAACTGAAGCTGTATAACGGTAGAAATGCAGTGCTCGCTGTAAATTGAGAATTACATGATTTGCAGTCACCTGTAAGCTAGATAAGTACCATTAGCTTGAATGGCTGGTAATCAGCTTACCCTGGCATCGAATATTACTAATCTGTGCTACTGTTTGTTTCGTAGATTATACGGTAGCAGCAGCCTGTTTACTTAAGTGTTCATACGGAATAATTCCGAATAACAAGCTATGATATTCTGCATACACTCACCGGTAATTTTCGCAACTATATCTCGGTACTCGCAATTATTACTGAAATGCGTAGAAAGATGTTGACAGTGACCAATATTTAATAACCATGTGTATTTTCTATGAATATTTTTAATAAACCAAAGACTAGGAATTAAATGGAATTCCAAAAGAACGAAACTTCCGTTTAACATTTCCCTCCGCAATATTAAATGGGAATAGTATCACTAACAGAAGTAGTGTCAATTAAATAAATTCCGACGAAATTCTCCGAGAATAGCTTTGATGGCCCGCAAAGTCAATTTAAAGCCGGAGTCAATGGACCCCTGTCGAGCGCATTTCGGGTACGTTGACAGCTGTAGGGCTGAGAAAGGGTGACAGTATTGCGGCGACCTTCTCGAACAACTCGGTACATAAATCTAAGTGCTCCTGGATTCCGACTCTGAAACACTGACTACCAGATAAAGTAGATTGGCCTTGCTAAACAGACGCCTCTACGAGCGTGCATTCCGCCTACACTTCGGAAAATATTAATCGAGCCGGGAACATAAAGGTGTTATTCGAATAACTCGACTAATAATTCTTCTCCGATCACTATCCTATTACCAATTAATTCACCCTAAAACTTTCGAAGACCAACACCAATATCAACCATTTGATATTCAATATTAATAACTTCATACGATTAACACAATCGCTTCAAATGAATCGATATTACCAATGACCATTCAATCAATCTAATCATAATTAATTCAGAATACATGCGTTAGTAAATGAAACCAATCCTCAATCCGGCAATACGTATCTACTGTCATAGACAATTTCAAATGAAAATATACATCATCTACCAATAGATTCCCAGTTCTCAATTAATCTTCAAAAAAAACGTCCAATCTCGAAGTTTGGGGAACCAGGGGATCGAAGGAACTCACCCTTGAGAGCATCCGTCGATTCCACGTTTCCCCATGAAATTTGCCTAACCGGTTGCCCCGGGTTTAAAAGAAAATTGCGGATACCGAAGATCAGGTGCAGTCTCTCAATCACCGGCGGGACGATCCCGCCCTGGAAAATCCAAGATCCCCGCTCCGTATCTCGATCCTAACGAAAATCCCACCGGCGTAGAACACGTACGCGAAGCCCCGCATTTACGTGCCTCCGCGGTCGTGGGATATGACGGTTAGGCCAGGGGCGGCGCGGGGAATAAGGGATCCGGCCGGGTATAATTCTGCAGGTTGTTCCGGGCCGACATAACTAACATCCCTGCCTCGGCTCGCGGCACCGGCTGAATATAGGCGTTCGCGCTGGGAAAGCCATTAGCGTCCGAAGCAGCTCGCCACTGGCCATTCCCGTCCTCTTAAGAGGGCACCCGCGGACCTCTCCCTTTCTACTTTCGTCATGGCAACGTCGGGGAGCCCTGCATGACGAACACGGCCGCGTTTCACTGACATTCACGATCTTAGGGGCGTACCTGGAAAGATAATGTTTAGCATTTCATATTTGGCGTGTAACGTTAACACTGGGTTCACGGAACGCGTCAAATTGACGCATGTTGGATTTTAGAAATATTATTTTGTAAATGTTTACGTCGTTGGTCTGCATAAATTGTGAAAATTGTAGGTTCAATACCAAACTATTGACTTAAACTGTCACGAAACAACGTTTAGAAAATTCGATATCCGTCAAATCGAGGGGTTCCGTAAATCTAGTGTTAAGGTAGCAGATGATTCTCTGGGGAATTATTAAGGAAATTCATTTAGCAATGCGTAAACTGAATTGTAAATCGATCAAAGTCTCGACAAATGCACTCTGGGAGTTTCTATAGAGGAATTTGAAAAAGTCGATTTATCTGGAATCTGGAATTTAAAATATGAAGTTTGAAACGTGAAGTTTGAGATATGGAATTTGAAGTTGGAAATTTGAAGTTTAATTAACAGTTTAAAATTATTTTTTCGTCTGATTAATATTCCCGCGTTATAATGTTACATTTATGTAAATCGACCGCGGATTGCAAATATCGAATACATTTTCGGCTCGAATAATTTTCGCGGCACGGAATTTACAGCGGCGCGGGATGTGTTAGTTTAAAGATTTCGGCCGATTTCCTCGTTGCGAAAAGTTGAATCCACACATAAACCGAGGCCGTTCAATATTGGCCGAAGGTTCCAATATTTTTCTGTTTGGTCGAATGATGAAAAGTCTGAAACCAAATGTTGATCGTGCGATCATGCGATCATGCGTGTGGATATTCTCGTCCGACCCATTATATTGGTGTCAACATTCCCGTTAAGTTTTAACTGGAAATTGACGTGAATACATCATACATAAACCCGCCGCATAAAGAAATAGAACGGGAAATATAACGAAATATAAATAGTATAAATTTCAACCTTTTTCAAAGTGACACGGAATATTTCATTTTTCGAAAGCTTTATTTAAATTGCCGATCAGCTGATGATCAATATCAATGAAAAATCAATAATCTCTCTATTTTTCTCTCGTATTTTTCGTAGTATCGGACATTTAATATCGGTCTCGATTTTTCACGGAACGCTAAAGTTCACTTCGACCTCATCGACTGTTTGCCGGCGTTTCTGTATTTCCTCGCCCCTAAAAAAAACAACGTTCCCTTTTGATCGCTTTCAGGAAAAAAATATTCAACGAAATTTATTCGACAACGATCGTATTACTTTCGAACGCCACGTCGGACAGTATTTCGTTCGAGCGGCCGGCGGCAACGTGTAAATTTCCCTAAATTTCCCTGAAATATAATCAACGCTAACGCTGATTGATGCGACGCGGCGATAATCGCTCGCGATTCGTCGCGATCCCGCGAATTAAACATTCGCCTACCTTTCGTAATTTTGATGAATCGCCGCGGGGAATGCTTGAAAATTTCCTCTCTTACAATCCTCGAAACTTCTAATAAAATCAATATAAGAGAACCGGAAAATTCAAATACACGAATCATTCTTCAACAACCAAAATCATCTACTATAACACACTCATTCTTCTCCATAAATTAAATCTTAATCATCCCAATTCATCAAAGATCTTATCGAAAGAATAACTTCTGAAAAATTCCCCGATCTCAGCAATCGAAGAAAAAGATGAACCGAATTGATCTAACACAAAATATTAATTTTGTCTTTGAAAATTAAAAATCAAGGATTCCCGGTATCATCTAAGGATATCGAATGTCTTATCACCGAAAGAATAACACCTGAAAATTTCCCAATCTCCGGGATCGAAGAAGAAGACGGCTAGAACAAACAGAGATGGATTGTCTCGGTTAATATTGAAATTTCCGCGTTGTCCGCGAGATTCGACCTCGCGATTCCATCTTCCGCGCTTCCTCTTCCGTCTCCGCTTCAAAATATAAATTGCTGTCGCCGGAATCTCGGTCGATTCCCGGCGAGAGTGATATACCGGCGTGTACTGAAACTTTTCGGCCGATCTTCGCCGGGTCTGTTCGCGCCGGAACGGCGAAATCAGAATTTGAAATAATACGGGATTAAAGTACGGAAAGGCAACCGAGTCGGCGAGCCAAGACTTTCATATTTATAATACTAAATCCGAACCGTGAAGTGTACCATTCCTAGGGAATCCCTCTCATAGATTTTGCTTTATTTTGCAATTCAAAGACACCCTCCCTGCGAGAGGGATGGAAAGGATAAAGAGCTTTGTAAGGGAAAACGGTTGATAAAGACCAGGTTAAACGCGGTGAATGACAATTAATTTGATATTCCATTCCATTCTGTTTCCTGCTTTTTATCCCTCGAAAGACTACATCCACTGGATTAATTCCGACATCTGCAAACAGAAAAATAGTATATATTAACCCTTCGCGGACGACTGTCGACATTTCGGCGAGATGAAATTTTCTTATTTGGAAGACTAAGTTGTAGACGAATGATTTACTTAAACAAGAGATCATCGCGAAGTTTCCTTTTTTTATATTAATTAAGCGTTTGATATATAATTCAGCTTTATCTGCTGAATATCTCAAAGAATCTTCGTCCGCAAAGGGTTAAATATATAAAACAGACTAACGAATAAAATCAACAAGATTATCAAATATAAATAGCAAATAAAATAACACAGATAAACTACAAATAATGAATAAAAAAATTATAAATTATAACGAATTAAATATTCGAATATTTTCTTGTAACCGTATTTATGCATGTGTTCGATGGACGCTACCGATCTCTTACGTTGTTTCCCCTCATGGTTGTTTAAGAGTGATCGTTGTCGCACGGCGATAATAGAGACGGATGATTCGCGTGTTTCGGGGATGCTCGATCGGCCAACGGGGCAGCCCGTTTATGCGAGCCAAGGAATGAATGCCACTCGGCCGTTGCATCAAGTAAACTCGCGGGGCGATAAACAAGCTTTCGCAATAGACAGGATTACGGATAAGAGCGGAACGCTGGGAACGTAATGACCGCAAAATTGCGAAACCAAGCAGCCATCGCGGATCCGCTCGAAACTTAACGACCTGCTTACACAGACTCCCTGTTTCCCTTGGCCCCCCCTGCCCCTCGGCGGCGTTTTACAGTTATCCGTATTCATTCAACGGGGAAAAATAACTCTTCTGAAAGCACCTCATTTTTTTTCTAAATCGAACCTCCATGCTGGCTTCCTTACGCTCGTTACCCGACAAGAGGAGCATAAAAGTTCCTTTGTTTCTGGGATGCCGCAATAATCGTGCCGTTAAATTTTATTGCTCCTGCGAATGTTAATTTGTTCCGTCGCGTCGCGATAAATTTAATGTAGGGAAATATTTCGGTGGACAGATTTTATACGGTGAGTTTAATGCCAGACTTGCGGCGAGAAGTTGGGTTTAACAGTGACCGCTGTATTGTTGAATAAATTATGAATGTTCACCGAGTAATTTAAAGGGACGTAATTATAAGTATTCATCGACTTATTTAAAGGAACCGTTACATCACAACTTTGCAAGAATTCTATGATGATTATCGGTCAATCAATTCGAATAATCCAGTTCTATAGCAACTCAAAGTGTCAAGGAAAATGTCACCTACCGCAAACTACACATCCTCCATACTCGCAATACCAAGTACAAAAAAAAGAAGTGCAAGCAAAACCTCTGACCGAAAGCCAAGACCGAAACGACACATCTCGTCGAGCATCCCCCGTCGTCGGTTTCCTGTCAAAGTTAAGTATTCCACTCGTGCAGGGTGCCATTGCTACAAACGGGTCGGGTAACGGGTGCGAAACAGTCGCGGTGACAAGGGGAGTAATCATCGGAGACCGGCTGACGTTTCTCGTGCAGTGACATCGATGGGGGACAGAAAGGAGAGAAAAAAACAGAAATCGAAAGGGAGGTGAGAATGATGAGCGCGGGGAAACAGGAAAAAGGAAGACATCAAAGAAAACGAGAAGCAAAGAAATTGGAAAGGAATTAGAGAAGGGATACATGAGAATGACGCGCAGAAATAAACAAGAGAAGTGCGAAGAGAAACACAGAAAAAAAAGACACCGACAGAAAGAACAAAGCACAAAGGAAAACAATCGACAGAAATAAATATTAGATCAGACTACTATATGGAAGCAAAACCAGAAAATAAAAACAATAATAGAAAATATAGAAAGAAAAAGATCGAAGAGAAGTGAAACCTAAGAACGACGACTGAAGGCAAACAGGAAGCACGAAGAAGAAGAAAAGGAAATCGAAAGGAAGAAATAGGACTAGATAAGACTACCATATGGAATCACCAGAAAAGGAAAACCATAATAGGAAGTACAAAAAGAAAGAAATCGAAAAGAAGAAGCGAAAGGTAGGAACGACGAGCGGAGGCAAGAGAAAAGAGAGACACCGACAGAAAGCGCAAAGAACAAAAAGAAATCGAAAATGCAAAAAGAACGAAATAAAAAAAAATGAAAGGTAGGAACGACGAGCGGAGGCAAGAGAAAAGAGAGAGACACCGACAGAAAGCGCGAAAAACAAAAAGAAATCGAAAGGGAGAAATAGAAGGGATAGGTGAGAACGGAGCGCGGAGAGAAACGATGGAGCGACCTTTGGCACGCAGGTGCGCGGGAATCGGTTGATCGAGGCGGGATACGGAGTTTCATTTAGGTCGCGACGAGTGGCCCGCGCCAGGGGACGAGAGGCGGAAAGGGTGGAGGACGCCTGGAGAGTAGGGTGTGTATCTGAGTGCGGCGGCACTCGAAAACGATGTACAGAGTAACACACTGCTCTTATTCCCATCGTGGGGTCGTCCGTAATTTTTCGACGCGACCCTCTTTCCCCGCGGCTCGCCCCCTCGCGCCATCCTCCTCCCCTGTGACCGCTTTATGCGGCCGGCTTTTTTCTCCCTCCCCTCGCCGCCGCTTTTTCCGCCCCCCGGGGCGGACCGGAGCAGCCCGGCTTCGTTTCGTGCCTCGTGAACGAGAAAATGTAAACGGAATCGCGGATTAACCTCATTAACGACTGTGGCGGTATACGTTCCACGGATTTCCAGCGGCTCGAGTTCTCGATTGGCATCTGTTTACCCCGAGCCTTGGCCCGACACGGTTCGACCTTATGAACGATCGCCGGCCTGACTTCCCTGCCCTATTTCGGACCCTTCGGCCCCGCCGCTA
This sequence comes from Nomia melanderi, assembly GCF_051020985.1. Lineage (NCBI taxonomy): Eukaryota > Metazoa > Arthropoda > Insecta > Hymenoptera > Halictidae > Nomia > Nomia melanderi. The sequence continues at coordinate 11,953,376 of NC_135007.1, forward strand.
ATGGAAATTTCTTCTGATCGAAACCGGCCGCGCGCCATTTCGGCTCTTCGGTGATGGATCGTTGATGCGTGCGCTAGGGAATGGCGGGTCGGGGTGGATTTATAATTGGAATTTGATGTTCCCGTGTTTAGAGTTCCGGAGAGGGTTTTGTATAGCTTCTTTGGTTCGTGTTATTAGGTGATTTGTGGTGTTTATTGCGAAATTGTATTGAATTTTGGAATCTTTTGATGGTTTGTAACGCTGGATAAGATACTGTTGAAGAGTTAGAGGACAGTTAGTGTATCTTTTTGTTTAGATTTTCAGGATTATTTGATAATTGTAGGAATACGATTGAAGATGTAAATGAATATATTTCGTGTATATTCCGAGGGTATTGAAATTTCTATTTCTTCGAATCGTATGGACTGCACTTTAGACGCTTCGCTGCTATCCTCGCTGCAGTCGAATGCATTAAAATATCCGATATCACGCACTAGTGTGCCGGTAGCGTGAATTATCGGTGCTCCGTATTAGTGTAATTTACCGTAACGTCGTATTCACTGGTAACAGCCGCGTTATTTTCCTGTTGCAATCGCAACGGAACGCGTAACGCCTTGGCGAACACGTTGCAACAAGAACTGCGCCACTTTTCCGTGGAACTCTGAATAATTCATTTTCCGCGCAGGCTTTCGCGCCAGCCCCTCGTTTTTCTCCATTCGTTCGCGTGGTCCGGCCGCGCCGGTTTTCATCGTAAATCGAATAAAAAAAAAAATGTGCCGGAACAGGGGCTAGAGAGAGAGAAAAAATTAAAGAAGAAATTACACGCAGCCGGAATGAAAACACTTTCAGCTTAAAGCAGCTGCAGAAACATCAAAGTAAGGCCGCGACGTCGCGAAACGGTTCTCCGCGGAGGCTAAATTAATTAACAGGCCGCGTATATTCTTGAGGCAATGCCATCTCGGCATCAAATCCATTACCAGCCCACTTTCCAATTACTCAGAGAATAATTTCGGTAATTAGGTTACGGTCCGCGGGAAAATCTTGCCGATTTACGTTTCAAGTTCATGCACCGGGGGGAGATTAAAATGTGAAATAACTTCGGTAATTAACGAACAAGGAAACAAACGTTTGCCGACTTTGAATTCGTGTAAAACCTCTCTGCCATTGGAATATTAGTTGCCTCGGCGTTTCGGCTGTCCATGTTTCTCGTTGCTCAAGCCTATTAAAATGTCCTCCTCGGAATTCACCACTTTCTTATAACTGTATTATTCTCTTACACCTCCCATCGTCGTTTATCTTTAATTATACCAGACATTTCAATATTAATTGAATAATAATTATACTAAGGACAAACGTTTCCTACAATCATTGATATATAAATACACTTTTCGTAGTTTAAATTTTCTAGCGTTCACAGTTCGAGTTTAGGGTAGTACTTTAGTTGCGCGGATACATCAAAGTACTTTCAGGTCAACGTACTCCCTTCGAGAATTCCTGAATTATACCGTTTCGTTGTACGTCAAAATATTGAACCGGCACACGGGACAACACAGTGTTCCCGTTCCCATCGTGCAACCTGTTTTCCCACTTCTGCTTCCACTCCTGCCTCCCCATAGTCACCCGACTCCCCGCTCGTCCCGCCCTTGGTTACGCTCGTTCGTCCCGCCCTCGTTTTACGTTCGCACCCTTTTTCAATGAGCCGCTTCTCCATTTCTCCTCGGCCCGGCCCTCGCCGACGAGAATACGTTAGCGAAATCGGGAATTAACCTCATTAGCAGGCCACCGATGTTTATTCTAATGCGGACTGTTGTCTCGGTAATCAACGATAATTCTTCGTGGAAACATTTACCGATATAAAGCTTCGTTTCTAAGAAACTCGACTTGAAGGTTTATTCAGTGTTCGTGAAAAATATGAATTAGTGAGGAAAGTTGTCAAGTAATTTGTTAAAAAATTCTCATACGTGTCAGTCGACTAAGTTTTCCACTGCTCGCGCACGCAACGGAAGTTCAAATTTGATCTGTTACGTAAAATTTTCTTGTAAGTGCGAAAAAGTAATCTGTTGTGTCACAATATTTTCGCAATGCAATTTTCATTTCGTTTTACTCGCTGGATAGAGGGAGGTCTTATTTAACGAGTCAGCGTTGACACGGAAAAAGTACAAAGGACAAGAGTGCTTCCCTTTCCCTGGAAACGGGCATCGATGTACTTACACGAAGTTTAATTGAAATTCTCGGCTCTGCAGTCGTCGAGGATCGTTACAACGTAACATCAAACAGCAGTTTCCACAGTTTCGAATTTAAAACGCGATAAAGTTTGCAATGAAAACTTGGTAATAAAAGTCGCGTGCGTAATGCGTAATGGCCGGTGCATGTAAATACCGATACAACGAAAGAGTGCCTGAACGCGATGTAATATTTATTTACACGGCTGCGCGCAAGTGGGCACCCATAAATTTCATTTTCGGAATTACACGAACACCCCTCGTATTTTCACAGCGATTCCAATTACATGAGCGAATATTTATTTTCAAATTGAAGTTACTGAAACGTGCACCTGGAAGTAATTACTCTATCATCATTCGTTACTTTTATTATTATTACTACCGCGAATCTTCTCAATCCTTATGCTATAAAGGATAAAACATTCAATATAAATTTAGGTAAAGTACAAACTTCGAGCATCCGTGGCATTCAAAATGATATGAAATTCGGCGTGGAATAACATTTACATTTCATTCGAAGTCCAATGGAAAACTGATCAAACTACCGTCTTCCCAGTTCAAATTTCAGCAGAAACCACACCATAAGGATGAGCGTTCTGAACCATGCAGAACGTCTGGCCATAATCCACTCAGATTACACTCCATTTACAGTCTATTTAGAGTTCGCCTGGCCGAAATTTCCGGCCACAAAGGATTCATTCCAAATTCGCAAACACAAAGTTCCAGTCACGCCGACGTGGCGGCCGAATTCCGTTCGAACAGTTCGGCCAGTGGTGTATCGATCTGCGAATCGAGACACACGGTGGCCAGAAAATATTGGCTCGTACCATAAATACGCTCGGATATATTCAACGTTTTTATTCTGCCTATTATTCACGTCACGCGGCAATGAAATAACACTGCTGGATTCTAATTTATCAGATATTGTCTTGTTAAATTGTATAATTAAATTCTTAGAATTACAACATGCTCATACGTGCACCCGAATTTACGTTACTGCCCAATAACTTGCTAAACCCATTTGGCAGGGTTTTGCGTTTCCCGGGTATTTACTGCAAACAGTATTTACTGTATTTCCCAATAAAACTCAAATACATAACACTTACAATTAGTCTTCACTGAAAATATCAAGTAAAACATAAATAAGAAACCTAGCGTTTACTTTTATTTACACTTAACCCTTTGCACTCGAAGGTTCTTCACTAGAAATATTCAACATATCCCAATAAGATACAGACAACATTCTTTGAAACATTTCAGAAAACATACATAAATGAAAAATGAAGCTGTTTTTTCGATATTCCTTCTTCTTCTTCTTATTATATATAAAATTAAAAATATTGCTATATCAAATCAAGTGTTAAGATTCACCTTTCGAGTGCAAAAAGGTTAATACTTTCCGATACACCTTTTTCTAATAAGTACGACTCGACACGACTGACGCGTTCGTCACGCGAGTTCTCGACGTGTTAGGCTAATTAGGAAAATTGAGCGTCGGGTCGGGTCCGGCCGGCATATTTGTGATTGGCCGGCCGCAAATAGCCGAGGCATTCGGTGCACGCGCCGCCATAAATACGGATACGGAGGCGGCCGAATGGATAATTATTACCGGGCGGTCACCGTTCCGATAATTAATTGATGCTGCGTTCGAGATCCGTCGATAAACTCCGCGTCCGCCTGCAGGCCGCACGACCCACTCCCCCGCAAAGAGATACTGTCAATCGTCATTGCGCGATTTACTTGGCCCTTAGGGAGAACGCCGCCTTGTTAATCTGTGCCGCGTGATTTAGCCCACCGGTGCACGCCGCACGTCGCAACCCGCGTATTTGCCAAGCGCTCTGGGATTGAACTTTGTTTCCCTTTCGGCCCCTTTGAACGGTTTATGCGCGGTTAATTTAGCGCACGACCACGTTGCAGCGACGTTGTCGGGTTTTTAAGAATTTATATAGAATGCTCAAGTTATAATATTTTTGTTTTAGTTGAAATTTAGGTTTCCCTGTGTCGGGAATCCGAAATTAAATGAATTTTGTGAGGTGCATTAGTGGTTTCTGTTGGTGAAGAATGTATTAAGGAAGAGAGAGGCTGGACGAGTCGTGTGTGGAAATGTAGGAGCTTATGTTCTACATGTCGGAAGTGTCTCGTTTAAATAATTTAGTATGTAGTAACTATGTAAGCGTGATTACAGTCGACCGTGACACTTGATATGTGTTAGTGCTATCTTGTAACGTCTTGATGCATCCCTTGGGATGACGAAGACACGTCTCACAATTGTCTGCTACAACGGGGATTATCTTTTGGTGGTAATACATCGCTTGGAATCGGTAATTTTAAAATGTATGGGAATTATCGGTGTTATTACTAACTGTTGGTTCGAATCGAATATGAATCGAATTTATATAAATTGAACGAGAGCAACGAGAAATTTAACAATGTTATTAAACGTCACACGAGTTTGTGCATTTTCTCGTACGAAATAACTGTTTCATGGGTTTTGACAACAAGAGCTAATTCTTTAGGTAGATTATTCCAGAAAGGTAACGGGATTATACGCGACTTTGAACCGCAAAATCTAGAGTGGCGTAAAATTCTTTTTTTACAGCCGCATTATTCTGTAATCCCCCCGTATCCTTTGGAACGTTACTGTCACACGGTTCCGTCACGGTTTTGTCATTCATGAGAACGCCAGTGATGCTTCCGCAGCGGCGTAATTTATTCATTGACTTATTATGCATCCCAACCAGATCCTGATCAGATAGAATTACTTATAATTGCTGCGAAGGTGAGCCGGATCGCGAGACAATTTAATCCAATTTCCATATTTATGCGTCTGTCCGTTTCCACTTTGCGACGAGAACAGTTTCCAGAAATCGTTTCGAAGTGTTCCAACACGACGAAGTCATACACAAATGTTTTATCAATTTTCTGGAGACCAATTTTTCATCGACAAGTTATCCAAATGAATATTATCCGAATTGTTTCGAAGGTAGACGTTGTCTTTCTCGTCTCGATATATTCAGCAAATTCAGCGCAGATTCCCAAAGAGATAGAAACTTACACAATCTACTAAAGCATGAAGGAAAAGCCCAGCGTCTGGTGTGCGCTAATTCGATGGTAATTAATAGTAACCCCCCCGATAATTCGATGAACCCTCAAACTCCCTCTGAGAGGGTTAGTCTACCCTTGTATCCTCCCAAGGCTACCCAACGATGCCGCATCGCTGCACCGATACTCAAGTCTACATCGCCATTCCCTTTGATCTCTGAGATACCGCTGACTCACGTAGCTCGTACCCGACTTACAATTAATCCCGAAAAATCTTAATTGCCTGGAACAACGAAATACCTAGCCCACCGAACATAGTTTACGATACACGCAACAACGATTCAAAATCTATTACGTTGCTAACGGTACATTCGAAGCGTACAAAAGTGTACAATAAATTTATACGAACGAAAAAGGAACGATGTAAAAAGGAATTACATAGTACAAGAAATATTCTCTACACGAGAAATCAAGAATAAATTTTCTCATATGGTAATTCGTTCTTTTTACGAGAAAATCACGTTTGAGACCTTCAGAAACCGAGCCACTGAATAAAAAAGTTCACTAACGAATCTACCTATATCTTAGCATTTCTACTGCTCTCAAACTCTCGTGGATCCACGCCGGACTTTCGAACTTAATTATCTCGGAAATGAGATTTCTTACGGGCAAATTTTATTCTACGCTCTCGATTCAGCGTCACGTGTAGAATCATCCCGGCCTGCCGTGATTTCGAAAATACCCTATGTATCTCAGTTATGAGACAGAATTCATTTCTCTTTGCCTTTGGATTGCATTTATGGACTTTTTCGACAGCCAGTATTTATCCTTGCTACCCCTTTGTAATATTTCTGTGTGCAGGCGTGAGAGTGGGGGCCATAGATGGTCACTTGAATTTCCCGGGACGTTTTAATGGCGGCCGTTTTCTGCGCTCGCAATTCATTCGACTTTTATGGAGAAGAAGATTTAGGGCCATTTTAGCAGTGAACTACGCCGCGCACGTCGTTCCTCGATACGTGCTTTGTAAATAGTGGACCGGGCGAATGCAGTGGACGTTCGTCATAAACAATGCTTCTTTTTTGCCGCGATCAATATCGACGATCTGAGCCAGCCCTCCGATTGTTACTCCTTTTATTGCTGATCTGTTTGTCTGGACCGACTAGTTCCGCGACGAAATCACTCGACACCCGCTTATGTTCGTCATAAAATTGTTAGCGTCTCAAATAAGTATTTGTCTGGTTTAGTAGGATTTCAATTGCTAAAACGTAATTACTCGATAAAATTTTTGTGCAATTAATTTTTGCACGCTACCTTCCATAACGTACGATTGTAACTGAAACTTTCTATAATTTTGAAGTTTCTATAATAGTAATTTTAGCTGCGATAACTTCAGAATGTTGGGGACTTTGTTGCATGAATCAGAATAAATAATTATCAGAAGAGATAAATATAAGTAATTATATTATTATAATAGTATAATGAATCGATGAGAAATATTCAAAAGTCACTCTCGTTAGTTACATTTCGTACGATAATATTAGATTCTTATTTTATTTTCTATTTTATTATACGATATTGTTTTCCATTGTCCGGAGGAACATTGATGGAAATTGCTGAAATATAAATCTCCTATAGAAAGTATTAAGCGTTAGAGCGAGGAATTCAAGTGATCCCGGAGCTCGTCCGAATAAGGAATTCATACGTTGATTCGGACTTTTCGTCAATGTGGCGGCCACACATTTATTCGGAACAGTGTTCGAATTATTCTCGATATTAAAGTTCCCGCGGATAACGTCCAATTGTAGTTATCCGCATCAATAACCGCACGACCGGGGTTCGTGTGCGTTGTTTTCAATGCAGCCCGCTCCTCCTCGCGGCGGACGGTGAATTTTGCGCATTTGCGGGGCAGTTATCTACGAGGTTGACCTCCTGATCAGTCAAACGCGGAACGATATTTCCATCGAAATTTCGTGTCAAGAATGCAGAACGGTATTGCCCGGTTATTTTCGATTAATTTCATAATCCTTCTTTTCCAACGTCACACAGAAGCCAAATATCGCGATGACATGCGATGACGGCGCGAGAAAAACAATATAAAGCTCGAATAATATTACACACAATAATATGACACATAAAATGTGATGTCGCAAATAAAGGAGGTAATAATAGACGTCGCGAATAATGGACAAATAAAACGCGATTCATTTTCAGAACGAATTTCACGGAATAAATGGGACGCGATGGCCACTTTGCTGGTCAGAGGGTTAATGTTGCACGCTATTCCAGAGGGGTGGGTTGCTCGTCAGCTTCGAGTCACATTAGAGGAGATAATTAAAAAACCAATCAGAGATTCAACTCTACTAACAACAAATAAGTAGCTTCACAGATGATTTTTAATCTCATCGATCACGAATAAAACTTGATAAGCCTAAGAAATCAAGAATCTTAACGACAGTTGTATATTCCACATACTTTACTGTACCCTCGTGAAATATCCAAGCCCCACGTCAGATCTACTTCCGCACAGCAAAGAACATTCTCCGAAACCAAAATACAGCAAGAATCTCGTATCCGTGACCAAGTTCGTTCCCCGCAGATTCACCTACGATCAACCTACTAACACCAAGGAACTCAAATACTCGAGTAACTCGATTAAACCGTGAGCAGTGCCTTCGTTCACCGTCACCGGTGAAGAACTCTCGACAATCTTCCACCGACATCATCCCCCAATATTTCAATCCATCTGCACTACGACAACCAACGAAAACTGAAGTCCAACCCGACCCGAGCGATCGGAACGAACTTTTCATCCAAATCCCTCCAGTCACCGTGACAAAGACGGCCGAGGGGTTTATTATATAGAAAAACATCGCTGCTTGTGCCAGGTGGCATAGACGTGTCGGTCAGGCGCAAACGAAGTGGCCAGCGAACGATGAGTCTCGTCCGGATCGTTCAGTGAAGTGCCAAGGGTCGGGCAGGCTTTGTTTATCAACTGGAAGACGCTCGGTAGCGGCACCGTCGTAGTCACCCCTTAAAAGCGGCGTGGTAAGGACGTTCGACCGTCATCGCTAGCGTCAGTGATGACAGCAGTGAGGTGGCGCTCGGGCCGTGGTGTTAAGCTCTCGCCGGATAAATGTGCGCGATGTATTATTACGCCAGCAAGCTGACTGCGGCGGCTCTAAGCGGCGGCGGTTCCTTCGGCGGGGGCGGAGGGGGCGGGGCGGCGACGAGCGCGGCCGGTGGATCGGTCTGCCGATGCCACGAGACACGCAAGGAGCAGCAGCAACAACAGTCGCCGAGGAGCGGTCAGCAACAACCGCCCCAGCCCCCTCGTCAGCATACACGGCAACCGCACCGTGCGAACACCCCCACCCTCGGGCCCACCACCACCGAACACGTCGTTGTCGAGCATCCCAGACCCAACCATTACCACCGGCATCGGACCAAGCACAAGGTACGTCGATTCTGATCGCCTTGTTATCGGCGGAGTCATGTTCGAGGTCTGGATACCCTATGTCTCGTTCGGGTCTTTTTGGCTAGTTTATTTTGGACAGTCATTTTTTTATATATGTTGTAGAATGTAATAAGTTTCTTATTGGGAAAAATGATATGCCGTTTGGAGGATTTATAGAGAGAGTGAGACAGTTTGTTGCAGTTATATCAGTTGGAACGGATTTGGCGGAGTAATGAAATTAAACGTTGATAAGTAAGTCTAAGGAGGAATTTTGTAGAATTGTTTTAGTGACTGTTGATATAATCGAACTTTCATTTATTATTCTTGAAGACTGTTGCGGAAGAAAATGGAATTCTATGTAGTATTGATTTTCTGTAATCGTCTCTGTGAAGAAGTATATTGGCAGGGACCTGTAGTACGAAGTATTAAATGAAATAAAGTTAATTAAAGTCCGCGGACACTTTTCTATAGGGTTGATCGGGCAGTAGAAGTGTTAATGGGCGAAATGTAATTGAGGTCCGCGGTATAAATGGCGGAAAATGGCTGGGAACCAATTCCGCGAGCGAGACGTTGATCGCAGCTGCGAAATCCGTCAAGGTTCTCCATGGAGCCCGTATCGCGGTCTACTTAAATCTCGGGGCTCTTCGGTAATTCCGATATTTCGGTTGAACATTACGAGGAACAGTTCATTCGCCACTTGCCCCGCGCACTCCGGCGAGTTTCCAAAGTTTTCTTGCGGAGGTCGGAACTGAACTCAATCGTTCTTGGGTAACTTGCCGAATGACTGACTTTATAATCTTCCGGAACTGTGATTTTGGAGATGAATTCTTCAGAAGTTGTCCAGATTGAGGGGCACTGCGAAATTTTGCACCTCAAGTCAGTCTTCTGCAGAGAATCTGACTTAGCGATTATTTCTCGGTAGATCTGTAATATCATGGTAAGATATTGTACTAATGATAATTCTACTGTTGTGTATTTACTTCTTTGTCGGTGTGATTTGCAATTTACAGCAGTGTATTTGGAGTGTTCCAACAAATTCGCACGAATGAAGCGAAGATTCTGTGGAAGAAGAATGTACCATTTAAAGTTAATGAAATTAGACCGACACGGTCGCACTCGCGCTCCACTCTCTTTAATTTTACAATGCTTGGGACTTCGTTCCTTTAAATTGCATTATTCTTGAAGTAATTAGAAAGAACGAAGTTTGTCGCGCGCCGCACCGGCTTTAACAAAAAATTGTACAGCTAAATTCAATTAGAGTCGACGACAAAGACCCAGTAGTTTCGCCTATTTTTTAGTCGAATTAAACGAACGCTCGGGTATATTTGCAGGACATTCGTAGAATTAAATTCTGCGAATCATTCTGGCGTTGTAACTAATTCAATGGTAATTCGTGACTGCTCGAAAAGTAAAGCACCACAGGTAAGCTTTGCCTCCAACATTTTCATTAAACTGAGAGCAAAGTGAAGCCTCGCAGTTCGAAAAAATCATTTATATATTCCAAACAAAATGATTACATAAATTCTCTTCCCGAGCAATTAATAGAATCTCGTAAATTGCAGCGTTAAGTAATCGCAGCCATCTCGCGCTGAAAGAGGTGTGTAGGCGGCGCAACGAAAAAAAAGGGGGGAAACGGGGTTTAACGTAGTATACAAAAGGTCGAAGGAAGTTTTTTACCCCGGAACAATGTTTCCCGGAGATTGCCAAGAAGACAGCGTTCTCCAGCTGGCAAGTTCTTATCAAAGGCTTTGTAGCGATTAATTTAGCGCGGGGGCCTCATCCCCGGATGAAAGCTAATTTAATTTCCATTCTTGTATCCCCCGCCGCTGCTCTGTAAACATCGCGAAAACGTTGAAACACCGAAACCGATGTTTGCGTTCGCCGTAGACCATGTCGGAGGCCACGTCGCTTTTAACGAAATTAGTAAATTATTTCCCGCTATACTTCATCCGTCCTTATCCCTCTGTTTCTTTTACTTCGCATCGTTCTGTCGGTTTCTTGGAATACTTTAAGCACAACAGCTTCGTTCATTTTTTCGTTTGAATGTTGATCCCCGTCGCTCTGATTATTCTCAAGAGTAAACCAAAGGGAAATGTAACGAAGAAAATAGAAACGAATGAAATAAACTCTTCGCTCGCAGCTTCTCCCCGCAACTGCATTCGTCAGAAGGGAAACTTAATTTAAAAGTTAGTAATTCGCTAGACGCGACAGGCATTCCACTTTTATTGTAAGCCTAAGAAAGAGAAGTTCATCAAGAAATTAGAATTCTTCTTGCAACAAGATCCAATTAGCGATGCCTCGTGAGTCAGAATCCTACGTGAAAATTGGAGGTTTAGGATATTTTCATTATGAAAGGGAATGAAAGAAATTATTCCATTATTCTGTACGTTCTTTCTAGAACGCGGTGTAAATTCGTTTGCCAGCTTCCGGCTTCGCGAAACCCTCGGTCTTAACGCACCGACGCCGACATTAAGTTTCGTTAGTGTTTCGAAAGTGCTTTCGACGGTAGGTCTCGCGAATCACGGAAGTTCAGCGAAATTTTTCCAAGCGTACCGAGCAACAATTCTGCCGCGAGAGCCTTTCATAATATTTATGCTTTTCTGAAACAGCGCACCGTGCGCGATTTATGCAATCATTAACGACACTCGGTGTAATATCTAAATCTACCAGAACAGCCCTCTTCAGCTTCTGCTTGCAATTTCATTTCAAAAAGGAACTATTTACCATTTCCATTTTCATTTTACGAGGGAACGGCCGGGAAAGCGTGTCCCAAAAAGCGACATGAAATTTTTAAGTCCGACGTGACAGCCAGTACGACGACGTACCCTCTCTCGAGCGGTCTTTACCCCTGTTTTATCTCTTTTTTCTCCTTCGTCCGCTCGAAAAGGATTCCTTGCGCTCAAAAAATATGTTACACTCTCGAGTACTGAATGCAACGTGTTACAACCTTTATTTACCCTTACACGACGATTTCCTTCGACTCCGAAATAGACACGCCGAAGAAAACGCATCCAGGTAAACATATTTTCGTCCGATTCTCCGAAAACGTAAAATTTCGTGCCTAAAACGTACGCAGTCGCAAATAGTCGTTAAAAATCGTCCGTACAATATTCTTCCGTACAAATATACGCGTTGCGTAAAAACCGCTGAAAATTTCCTGTCGAAAATCCCAGCCCTGTTTGCCTGTTCGGAAGATTACATGATTTTTCCTGCATCGCGAAACATATCCGACTGTTTCTGTTGATCCGCCACGGTATCCGTATCATGAGAAAAAGAATCAGTTATTCACGAACCACGGCGGAAGATAAATATAAAAAGTATGCACCGTATTTTCCCATCGTTCACCGGCGATACCCTAGTTGCCGATATTTTTATATAGAATATATCGTGCGCGTTCCATGTACCCTTCGCGGACCCGTATAACGGCCGTGACAAAACAGCGTGAAATGATCAAAGATCGAATGGCGCCGGTATGTTGCATCCAGTCTTTGTTTTTTCAACGAGCCGGACTATGTGTACACGAGTTTTGTGCGTACCGTCCGCGGTTGCGCGTGTCCATGCCTCTAGAATGTAACGGCGGTTGCGGATCAATCGTGAATGTTGGCTGGGTTAATTGCTGGATGTTAATTACTCGGTCGCGTTTAACCGCCGCACATTTTAGCCTCGCGGATGGATAAATCTAAACTGATTAAATGCTACACGATTCTTGGAGATAAACATTCGGTGATAGGTCCTATGGTTTCGCGATGTATTGAACCAGCGAATGAGTTAAATTTAATTCTGCTATAACCTTGGGAACAATAATATTCTATAAGCTTCTATAAAAATTGTCGACGTGACCGAAGATGCGGAAAATGTGTAATTTCAAATCAACCTGCAGATACGTTTAATTTTCATCAGAGGAATTAGATGTATTTCTATTCGCTGTTAATTCTAAATCAATTTATAACATTATATTATTATCTTCGTCGAAGTTTCTATAATATATAGAATATAATCCGAGGAATATAGTCGCGATAGAAAATAGATGCACTTCCACTTTCCAGTTTCCTATAATGCATAATAATCAGCGGTCTACTCATTACCGCCAGCCAGTCCCTTCAATTATGATTGATAATTCATTGAAAGAGATAAATTTCGAATCAGTTCGTTTTTTGTTCGTTTCATCGTTCCCTGTCCGCCTCTTATTAAATAGGTTTCACGAGTGGGCGGCAAAGTAGGATACGATCCACTCGAGTATCATTAGAGCGTGCGGAAGTGCGGGTTAGTGGTACTTGCGAACACCGAGGACGGGTGAATGGATTATTGAAGAAGAAGTGCTTTCTCGAGGAGAGAGTCGATTCAGGACTCGATACGGATTCCCTGGGAAAAAAGGATTAGAACAGGGCCGCAGCCGTTCTTTGATCTTCGAGTGCATCGCCGAAAGGAACCGCATTTCGAGCTACATTTTGACCGGCGGAAATCGTGAATCAAAGTCGATTGCCACATTTTTTTTGTTGCCTCCCTCGGCCGAGGCTCTTCTGCGGGTCGTGTCTGCCCGTTCCTTCTTTCAAAGTGAAACTCGCGATATTTCAATGAAATTGGCTGTACAGCGTGATCACGGGGCATCTATCAAATCTTAGAAGAAATATATTCGCGTAAGACACTTCCACGTTTCCGGTGGAAACTTAAGTGGTGGACAGAAATTGCTGAGAGAAACGGGAAAATTTCAAACCTTTGATTTGCAATATCAAGACCAACTCTTGGTTAAAATTGTCAACTAATTTTCATGAATATTTTCTTATTTGCCTTCATATTATTGATATTTGACTCGTGGACCGAATATTGACGCATTTTCTTATTTGCCTTCGCGTTATTGATATTTGAATTTTAAAGTAAATATTGGCACATCTTCCTATTTACTTTTGTAGTACGGGTATTTGAACTTTACGCAAAATGTTGATACATCATGAAAAGAAAATTATTTTTTTAATGCGTCGGGAATGCTATTGAATAATGCGTTCAAAGTTTCGCGTAGCGAATTATTTCTTTGTACTCGTGCGAATGAATATTCTTTCAAGGCTCTTTGGTAATACGTCAGAGTTCGACGGAGCCACAATTTTTCCGGAGAAAAGCTCTCGATGTAACCGAACGACTGCATGGAAGAAGCATCATATTGCTATTTTGAGAAGGTTTCTCGATAGCTTCATATCCCGGTAATTCACCGGATGTCGATCAGAATTTCCGTCTTGCAAATATTTATCCAGATCTTGTACACCGGAATACATTTCACGGAGTCTGCGGTACTGTGTGCGCATCGATCTTTCGAATACAAATATTCATAACCAGAGATCTGGTCTTATAAAATGTGGGATTAAGATATGCGTCAAGAATTTATCGTAGGAACTTCAGTGTAATGCAACTGTTCAAACAATAACGAACAGAAACAACAAACGCTACTTTCTCACCACTTAACCATTAATAAAGCTCTGAATTACATTAACATTCGAATTTCCGTTTCTGTTCCAGGTGAGTAACCATTCAAATCTTCAAACTTCATCGCTAAAACCAACCTTCAACCGTAAGTAACTCACACATCCCCAATCTCCGATTAACTTATCACGAATCAAGCATCGCCAACTTCATTCGGGAAACAAAGTAATTTTAATTCTACTAGCCCAACACAACCTGTTCAACAAAATAATTTCTGAATACCATTCATCAGTACTCACCACAATTTAATATTCATCGATACCCTAAAATCGATAATAATTTATCAATTCTATCAACCAGATATACGCAAAGACACCTTCCCACTTTTCTCGAAACGATACACGCTCAAGCCTTAAGTCGTCCGCTCTGATGAGACACCAGCATACTCCATAAATCGGAAGACACACTTAACCGACGCTTAACTGTAGCGTATTCACGGTCCACCGTCGGCCAATCATAACCCGCATATCTCGCCACCTCGTGCTATGCACAGACGTAGGTACGCGGAGCCTGGACAATCCGGCGTGACAACTGAACGTGAATACGTATCAGCGATACGCGGATGTGTCGGAAGGCGGCGAGTCGCGGCACAAAGGGGTGTTTCCTTTGAGTTTCTCTGCCCGGCCCCGGCGTCGTGCTGACCGAAGACCCCTGGGTGCCGCTTTGAAGCCGATCATTATAATCAAGTCGAGTGCAACTTGGTTAACGACATCAAACCCCAATGCCTCGGTGACACATGCCGTGTATACGGGAGCGCGGATACATGCCCGGTATAGTGCGGATCATCAACACGTACTGTCTGCTCCGATTACCATTACTATGGATCTGTGTCAAGCTCGACAATATCCAGCAATAATCTTTCAACAACTATTTTGTATTCCGTCGCGGTAGCTACTACCATGCGGGTTTGGTTAGACAATATCTCGGGAACGATGGTCTATTTCGGAGAGCAAAGAGAACCGGGGAGTTGCAGGTAACGCTGTAAGCGTCGAAACGGAAACATTTCCTTAAGCTGTTCTAATTCTGTAGTATACGATCTAAGAGAAATGTTTCTTTCGTAAATATTTGGCAGGAGCCTTGCCGATGGTAGTGAAGGATGACGGCGTTATTGATATCAAAATTTTGATGTCGGCAATTGTAACCTTTTGTATAATGTGTAATTATAGGTTGAATATTTTAGAACGAATAGGTCGGTATCAAAATGGATGTTGAAAGTGTAGAAATTGTTATTCGATGTATAAAGCTGATAATATGGGGTTAAAGTAGGAATTGGATGTATTGACGAGGAAGTACCGGAAATAATTGGGAAATTGGTCAATTAGGATGAATGTAGATCAATGAAGAGAGATAATTGTTAAATGGATTGAATTTATGGATAGATGATTAGTGACAATTAAGAAGTTTTTTAAAAAGTTACCGTACTCCGTTTACCTGTGGACGAGGTAAATATTTTAATTTTTCCCTAATTAACGGTCATTGTTATTAGTTTGCTTGTACAGCACGGTGAAGAGCGGTGAAGTTTCATCATTATACGTTGCGAAGTGTCCCGCAAAACTGTAGCAGAGGAGTTCGACGGCCTCGATTTTCATCGCGATCGATCGTCGCGCGACGGTCGTTTCGAGAAACAGTTTAAGGGCTGCAGGATGCTTATTATAGCGAACTTTTCGAGAAAGTATGGGATAACTATCGTTAGCGGAGTCGATAGTATTCACGCTGATGATAGTGTGATCCTTCAAAAAGGTATCTGGTATGTTATAGAAAATAATATTACACTACGAACATGACGATGGTTCAAAACAAATATAGTACATTTGAAGTTTCCTTCTTTCGTTTAAATAATTGAATTTATTATTTTAATAGTTATACCGTAACATTAACTATTGAATAGTTGCTACAAATATAAGAATTATTAGATCACTGAAACGATATGTTAATTCTTCAAAATTCCGAAATAAAAATTTATAGCTAACTAGATAGAAACATTTTCTGAAACCTCTAAATAGAAATTGATATGTAATCAAACAGAAATTTGTATTCTTCGTGGAAAACTTTGTCAGACTAAAACAGTGGTAACAATTTTATCGATCCGAATCAATTCGCTCATTTCATTTATTTTTGCATGCACGTCTGAAATGTAAATACGTAAGTTCCGTAGTCTAATAATTACTGTCTAAGCAAACTATACGAAGAAGTAAGGAACTTTCCGACTGTACATACATATTCACGTTCCTTGAGGTAAATTCGTGCCACGGAACGGAAATTCCGAGTGTGTTTGTTACGAATTGCGGCGAAAGGCTGCGTATACTTTCGTATTCATCTTCCTGAGCATTCTGATGGTTCGGTACGATGATTCCGTATAATGGCCGCATCGGCGATGTGCTCTGCAATTTTCTGGCAGTCTCGCGATCTATATACCATGGTAACAATGTCGGGAAAAAAAATAAAATTGCGGAGCGCTGCGTCTTTCATGGATTGATTCCGGAAGAGCAACTGTTTCGCTGTGCTTTCAGTGTTTCAATACTGATTCCCATTTAACCTGATTTTTCCTCTTACTTTATAACTTAAACTGTTATCAATTCGTCACCAATAACAACGTCGACTTGCTACACTTTCATTAATATAATAAACATAAACCTTTTATTCCCGATTACAATGATTGGAAATAAAATCTTCAAACTGTGAATAATTTCATTATCTTTTAAAGTAATACGATATTTCTAAAACAATTTTCTGATTGAATTTTCATGAATAAAACATTCACGTTACAAAATTGATTAATTTCTCCGTTCTGTGGAATATATATTCGTTTCTCTTTTAATATAATCCATCAACGTGTCCCTTACAATGAATATTCCGAAGCAGTTTCCAAGGGATTTATGTCGAAAGGAAAAAAAAAATTGATGGTCTCAATGCTCTTGTTATTGCTTTCTCTTCCTGCCGCCGACAGCTTCTTTAACACTCTCCACGCTCATAAAAAGCCATCTCCCCCCATCCCTTTTGAGACAATAAAATGTTTTGTAACTTCGTGTACGAGCGGAACGTGGTCGAGAGGGGCCATGGAAATAACGAGTTTTAACGGGATGCTTTTATCTTCCAGCCGGTGTACGCGGTCCCGCGGAATGTAGGGCGCAAGGACCTCCCTTTTCGCGATTAATTCTAGGATTTAGATCCCGGAAAGTCAACATACACAGAACCGACGCGAGGTATTAAATTTTACAAAATTGCCAGGCCATCCGGATAGGAAATCTACCTCAATTATCTTGCCTAAACACCGGTTTCATTAAAACTTAAGATATCCTCCGGCAGATTTCATTTTTCATCCCCTATTCGATCATTGCGGATATTAAATACTTAAAAACCTTAAAGAAAAAACTTCAACCTATTCAAACACCTCATTTCTCAGTTTCCAAGCTTAAAAATCATCAGCCTCGAATCAAATTTATCGCAAACGATATTCATTCGAATACTAACCAACAATACTCTGAATTTAACAAATATCACATAATTCTTCCAAGTTCAAATTGAATATTATTTTTCCATTATTAATTGCAATGCTTCGAAGTAAACTAGACATAGAATAAATGTAGAATTCTCCTTTTCACAACGAATTATGAACGATAAAGTATCTCTGTCGAGAAAGAAATCACAGAGCAAGGGGTTAACATAAGAATTCAATGATCCATTCCGAAGTGTCTCTACAACCAAGCAACATCTCGCAAAAAAAACCATCATCCGAAGTGTCCCTTCGTCTCCTAAGCTGCAGGTGTCCCAACAACCATGATTCTAATTAGCAGCGGCGAGGCGTTGCGAATAATCAGTGCCATGCGGCGGGGCGCGTAATGCATCCAATCAAACGGCAAAATACGCGCCGTAACAAGTGTCATTATCCTCTTTATGTCTCACCGTTACTGTACGCGCAGCCCGAGCTTTTATTACAGTTAGCAAGAAAAGCCCCGCGGGAAAGAATTTATTATCACTCTCGTTTTTACTGCGGCCCGGTTTACTGCCGGCACCTGCGAAAAGAAAAATATAATCGCGCGTTCAAGGCGGCCGGGATCCGGATCGATCACGCGTGTACGCGCCGCGGATTCCGACAAGCCGACGTGTAACCGTTTCCCAGCCGATATCATCCCCCTTCGCGGTCCCTAATTCGGCGCGCAGGCTTCCTGTTCTCGGGAGCAATTTGCTGACGACAGGCAATCTTCATTCCCGTTACCGCCGACCCGTTCCTTCCCGCTAACTAACCAAACAATGCCAACTAATTAAAGATTCGACATCCGAGCGATACAAATTGCCCGATGGAATGCACACCGTTCTCGCGTCGCCTCCCCCGTGGTAATTCGTTCTTAAGCTAACACCGCTGTGCTGGAATGCCGTTTCCTTGGGAGTTCCGGCGTAAGAATGCCTGTTACGTGAAGTTTGATTGAAAGATGCTGGAAAAGTGATGGAATTCGGCCACTCGTTTTCGTTAGAATCTAGTGTTAATGCCTCGTGTTAACTTCACGTTTACAAACACGTTCGTGTTTATCGAAGTTTTAATATTACAATATTTGCGAGTAAATTCTTTATTTTTTACATGGATATTCATGTAAGAGTGTTGAAGCTGTTCGATCTTTCATGAGAGAATATAAGGAACTAATGGACCTCATAAGTTGAAGGAATTTTGATTGATAATCGAAAGGAACCGGAAAATTGCGGATATCTAATTGCTACAGTTAACACACCTATAATCCAAGTATCTGATATCATTTACCTCGAGTGTAATGTAACAGTCGAATCCTTATCCGCAGAGTTATCAGTATTCTTCTAGGGCGATCGTCGGATCCGTCGATTCGTATTCATTGAATTATTAGTTTCGCGATCTTAATACAGAACGGATCGTAGTTTAAATGAGCCCTCTGAAAAACGCGAGCCCTTCGAGCGGAACGGTCGAAGCTATTTTTCATGGCTCCCTCCTCCCTGCGTCGAACGTGCTCACTTACAATAAAAACGCGCGGTTTTCGGTACAGTATTCCGTCCTCCCGCGAATCGAGAGTTCTCCCGGCAACAAATAATTCCGTGATTTGTGCCCCGGTCCGATGTAAGAATATTATTTACGGCCTCATAAATTACGACGATACGTTCCGGCGGGCCGCCGAGAAGCGCAGCGCGGGGGATTAATATAGAACGATTGAATAGTACGACGGAACAACCGTATTGAACCGCGCGCAATCGGATTGCGAGCGGGCCGATTGAAAACTGAATATTAATTTCCTGCTCTCGTTCACCGAAAGCACAACAATTTTCTGTGTTGCCGGCGCGGCGCGGCGCGCGAGTTGATCTACAATGCTCAGGTAGGATTTTCTCGATCGCACCTCCTACATTCGCCGCAGTGATTTATCGAATCATTAAGACAATTGAAAATAAATAATATACTTCTGAGAGAAAATCTACGGTTTTGATACTCCGAAGAAGATTGAACGAAATGAAATTTTATAACATTTAAAAGTCGGAATTTGCTTATTCCGAACGATTTCAGGTCGATTTAATGTGTCTGTTGAAGGTATTAATTAAGAATTCAAAGGGTTGCGATGAGAATGGGGTTTAATCAATGGAGGCTTGGAAAGCGCGTTAATTTAATAAATTACGTCGCGGATGTATAACTTTCCGCTGGATAAAGGGCAGTGTAAAAAGGGAAAACAAGCGTGGAACAAAAATGAGAGACAAAAAGCAGCGGTCTCGTGAATCAGGAGCTCGAACACAGGACCGAAACACGATGAATATTATTTTACTCGCCGCGCTTGTTGCATGATTCAAAAGCGGTTCGGAATAATGAAAAGCCACCCTAAATGAAAAGCCTGCCGCTGACAACGCTGCCACTTTGTAATTGGTACCATCATTGTTATATTTGCATTTCTCCCCGTATAACCGTCGACCTTTCACATTTTTTTTAATTGTAAATAATGTCGGTATGACCGCCGCGACTCTAACTTCAATGGATTTTGATGAATGCACTTGTGCTTTTAATTTCGCCGTTTGTCCGGCAGGAAGTAACAGTTCCCGTGGCAAGTGCTACTCCACCGACACGGAAGTGCCCTTCTGTCGATAAGAATATTTCTTGCTTAATCTTTACGCAACTATTTACGAATATTCCATTTTCCTTTGCCACTTCCACTAGTAACTCGTACAAAGCACCCTTAAAAACCACTTGCTTTATCATTCACCGAGTATGCGATCAAATACTTTTCATCCGCGCATAGCTGTATATTTTCTCAGTAATATGGATTTTCTAAAATCAATCTTAATTGCTCGACGTTGTGAGTTCTATAAAAATCTGGGAAGCTTCTAAAGTATCCATTATACTTCCCAATTTAATGTACAAGTGACGCTTTACCCAAATCGTTCCGTCATTCTCCACTGAAAATGGAAAACCACGGTCACAAAGAAATGACATTTTCGACAACCCTTTATCGTTCCATATTACCGGAGAAGGGTTAAACGACATGTAGTATTCAGGCAGAACGTGTAAACTCGGAAAAAACTGGGTTCGACAGATCGCCGAAATAAGCAGATATCTGGCGAAGGGGAGAAGGAAGGGGTGAGTGACACAGACGGGAAAGAAGGCCGAGGAATATTTTTCGAAGGCTTTCCAGCGCCAAAGCCCGGTCGGCCGTTCATATTTTTTCGTCCGTTCAGCAACGTTGGCCCTGCTTTGCAAGCGATTGCGGATTTTCATCGAAAGTCGAGTGACCCACGAGCGGTTTTGCATGCGAGGCCCCCGTTGAAAGAGAGCGCGCCACCTCTGATCTTCGGTGAAATCAAGCTCCGCCGATCAAAGCTCGTCCTACATGCCCCCCACCCCCTCCCCGTCATCGGCCGAGGACCGAATTTTCAGTCTCGAGGACAAAAGGAGTCATCGACGCTGAAAATCAAGATGAATCAAAGTCGGCGCGAGGATGCTTTCCATTTTATCCTCCCCGCCCTCTTTTTTCTGCTATCAATTCTGTGGCTCTGCCACGACGATAAATTTCGCTGGCGAATAGACTCGATACGAGTTGCATAACTACAGTGGGTGGATCTAATGTATTCATAGATTCCTGGGCAAGTATTGGGTCGTATTTTTCTCGGACGAATGCTTTATTACGTTTCATTGTTTAATCGATAATTGAAGGATTTATTGGTTTAACGTGAGGTGGATATGGGAAAGTTGATTAGTCTATTTCCTCCTTTCGTTAGTCGCGTTTCAACATTTTCAGTTACTTTTAGATTAATTATAATTCCTTATTTTCGTCGTTTAAATTGAAATCTGATTTGAGACAGTTTCATTGTGATTGGAGTTTGTTACTCGTGATCAGGATGGCAGTAAATAAAAATGGCAGTGAATATTTTATATAAACGTCGACTGACCGTTTGCCAGAAATATCTGTCGAAGTTCATGTTTGACCCATATTCTTTGTACCTCTTCTTATTCTTTCGTCTGTCACGAGTGTCTAACAATATCCCCAGCTTTGATATTAAAATCATTACACTGTTGCACGCGGTACCTGTTCGACAGCTTTAGAACCCTTCAACAAAAATAATAATGCGTGACGGAGTCGGTTTCTCGGTTCATACCTTCGGAACAAGGAGAAACATTCACGTAGAAATGCGCATAAGAAATAAAGATATTCATATAAAAATGGAAAAAAAGATTTTCATCTTGAATATATAATGCTGAATGCATTTCGACATTTCAGTCGCTCGTCCCGATTAAATACTTCTCATCGTTGAGGCAACGAGGGAATGAAAATCGGTTTACGTTGAATAAATGCAGTAGTAGTGTTAATTTAAACGTTTTACTGGCCGACCACAGGTTTCCCGCGTTATCGCAGATAAAATGCGCATACACGTACAGCTGGTGGCCATTCGAGAAGTTCTCGAATTAAATTGTTCGTCCCCGGTCACCCTTTTAAGCATTACAATTCCAAATGTTACCATAAATTTCTGGAACGTCCGCGAAAGGGAGGAGTGTCTCCTCCTTCGGGAACCATTGTGCCGCGCGTCTATTTTTGCCACCGTGAATATACAAGTTAAAACAACGCTCGGCACAGACGCTTTTAAATTGTTTATTCCTCTGCAACCCACTTTCGTCGAATTTATGGCGCGGCATTACTCGCGCGGTCGAATAAAACGACGGATACAACGTTTATAGCGTTCCCAGGCGAAGCTTCAATTATATCGACGAATTTCCTTGACTTTCGTCGCGCACAAAAATGCGACAAACTCTTCCCTTCTTCTAAAAGAAATACAAGTCTCGTTTTATAAGATAAGCCTAGAGACTCAACGGGGAATATTAAACGAACTACGCAATGAATAATGCATTCATTCGAAGATTCCATCAAAAAATCATAATTAACATCCCCTGTGGATTCGTATCTCCGCGAAATAATTATTCCGCCGGAAGTATCACCGGTAACTTCGTTCCAATGTATATTTTCGCTTCAATCCTCCTCGCTTCCGCGCATTTTTAATATTCAGTTTATCTTCAACCCCATACATTTTCACTCCTCTTACTCCGGTCCTTTTCATCGTATGAGATTAATCCATTCTCGGTCTCCGATTCTTCCAATTTTTATATTACAAAACAAAGTGTACCAACGCGAGAAGTTCGAGACTTTTAATTAACAATGTTGAACGGCGGGGGAAAAAAGAAGTGGCTTCACGTCTCGGGAATTTCGCTGTATAAAGGGTTGAAGGAAAGTTGCACGGACAAGCGATTCTTCAGGCACGAACTGTCCGATGATTTAAAGCGCGAGTCGTCGGGTAGGGGCGGAAAGTGGCGGCGGGGATTCGCGTTATCGTAACAAGGGGTTAGAGTTCGTTTGCGCGAAAATGTAACGAGAAAAGTGCTTATTAAGATGGGGCGAGGGTTTCCTGGCGGCGCAAAAACCGGAGGGGCTCGTTCTTTCCCGATCTAAGTGGCGGTGAAAAAAGGGGGTGGCGGGCGATGAAGGGATGATTGGTTGCCGGCGAAGGCTGCTTTGCCGTTGGAAATATGGGCCCGCCGTGAAGCTTGGTTAATAGACACGTCAAACTTCCAGATATATTATCCTGTCGCTAATTTCAGCAACAGTGGATTCAACGCTTGAAACTTGTTCCCTAACCCCTTGTCTTATAACGTCGGGTACGACTCGCGATGAAGTTTTGGAACTGAATATCTAACGGATATAAATTCTGTTTCTTGTCTTTCGAGTCGGGATTCAATGTATCTTTGTCTTGCGAATATTTCATTTCTACGGTAAACAGACTTACGATGAATTCTTCTGTTTTACGATTAAACACTTTTTTTCGTTAGACATCATATTCGTGAATGGTGCAACGTGCTGGAGATAACGCAAACTGGCAGAAAGTTAAATTCTTTTTACGAGCGGAATGTTAATTATTTGTTTAACACGGGCTGCACTGTATCTGGTTTCATTTTTTTCACGCGTTTAATATCGTACAAATCCATTACGTTTCCCGATGGAAAGCGTCAAGTCAGAATTTTTCGCATTGTTTCTGTCGGTTGAAATATTCTAGAGGAAATATATCTTGAATATATGAAATTAATCAGGTTAAGTGATTTTCAGTAACGCTTTCTCGTTTCCTCCCCTTGGATATCGCATTTGTGTTGCGATACACCGAGAAACATTTAATGAATAAATATTTTAAAATATGATTAAAACTGCCGGAACAAAGTGGAAAGTACTAACATTAATAAAGTGAATCTGCTTGTATAACTTATCATTCCGCGTGTCGCAGTCGAATGATATTAAAATCCTCGACGTATTAGGCGACATGAAATGAACATCGAAAATAGCGTGGATCTAGAGAAATTAATCGGCTTACGAATAAAATATTGTCCCGACAGCAATAAATCGTCTCTGCAACTAAAAAATGGTAGGGGAGAATGTTTGAATCGGGCCGCATAAACTGCTGATACAGCGATATTAAATTGTTACTTGTCGCCGATGATTTATTATTCAACGCAGAACGTAATATCACGATTTCGTTTCGCCACTCATACAACTAGGGGCCGTTTAATTAATGTTAATGCCGTTATATCGTTCGAATAGCGAAACTAGCGCAGCATTAATAATTCAAATCTAATTTCCATTTGTTCCTCGAATATCCTCACTTTTCCGCCCTCTGATAGACATAATATTAAATCTGTCACTCTCTGCTTCCTATAGTTCACTGAACCATTTAATTAAAGTAATACAAATCGACTGATAATTCTATCTCGCCCAATATCTGTCCCAAAAATGTGAGCCGGTCTAAACCAGCAATGTTTCATGAAATATCGATCGTAAACGTTTCCCTGTCCCATATTTAAATTTCTATCGCGCAGACGTACATCGAGTGCTTCCAAAATCCGTATAATCTTCCATAGTAAATATCTCGAAAAATAATTACATATTTCAAATGATCGCTAACAAGTAACGTCAACAACTTCGAGAACGAAACTCCGGAAACTTTGTTTCAATTCAAGTTTAAAACCAATCAAATCGGAAATCCAATTAATTCCAATAAAATTACACCTGAACAGCGAAGCAAAACTCAATTAATCTCCAGAAGTAATTCCATAGAAGCACTCGACAGAGGTACTCCGATTCACTTCCATCGAATCGAAATCGTTGTAGGGCTAATCTGCATTTTCGGTAGCCATTAGTTATCGCCGACTGTATCTCTTTCGTTGCGGGGCCGATAAACGCGTCAGGCCGCATGATGAATTGCCGGCGCGCGAGTGTCTGCGATTTCGGAGCTACTAAATCAGCCGTTCCTAAAGGCCCGTGGTCACTTTGATACCCGCGGCATTAAAGACGGGGGTGAAGTACACGGTTACTGCGATCTGTCAACGCCGATGATTAATCCGGCGCTCCGCGTCGATAATTTCGATCCGTCATGGAGCACGCTACGCGGTCGCCCGGTGGAAAAACTTCGGCCGGAGTTTCGAGAACGCGAAACTCTGCACGTGAACTCACACTTACGTGGGAAAAGAATGAGGCATTACGCGTCTGAATAAGAACGACTCGTTTCGCTAATCGCGGCAAAAAAAAACACGCCGCTCAGAACCCGCACAACTGTAATCAGCATTTGTAAACCTTCACGAGGTTCGCCGTAGTTAAACGATCGAAATCCTTCTTTTTATTCTGCCCGCGGTGGAAGAAAAAAAGACAGCTCTAGGTGGATTGTATGACATTGTTAATCTGTATACGCTAACAATGCGGCTCTAGTCCCACGAGGTTCTTAAAGAAAAATTCTTAACGAAAGTCCTCGATGATCCGACTGAACGAGAGCTTCGCGCGTTTAATAGTTTATTAAAATCAAACGGAAGTTATTGAAAAGGCCGCTTTCCATTCTTCCGCGTAATTGATCGCGTCATAAAACTCACCGAGCTCCTTCTAATTACTCACGTCGACGTCCTGGACACTTAGGCCGAGTAGGCGGTCTCCTCTCGAGGATTAATTCATCGAATCTCGCGGCAGTGTTTTTGGCGTGCGTAATAGTATTATGAAGAAGCGGTGCTGGGAACGGGAACGGAAACGGGGAGGGGAGAAGAAAGGTGCCATTATGAGAGAAAAAAAAAAGAAAGGGGCCGGTGTATTTGCATGAAGAATCCTTATTGCCCGCGGAGCGCGTCGGGGCTCCGCCATTGCTGTTAAAGCCCCGACTACGCGGCCCGGCTCCAGTGGCCATTACTCTGCTTGTCATAGCGTAACAGTGAAACAAGTTGAAATATGCAGTCGGTCGTCTAGCTGCTTTCCGCGGCGTCGTTAAATCAGAAGTTATTCTTGTTCGGAATGTGTTTCGAGTAAACATCATTAGCCACTATCCTAGCATGTTTTTCCTCGTTTTTCTAGTCGACGGCTCGTCGGGTCATTTTTCATTCTGGAGCGCTCGTTGATTTGTCAATGTTAAGGGGGCTACGTCTGGCAACTAATGTCCGGAAATTCTGGTGAACTGGGAGTAGACTGTTGACATTAGATTTTTGCAGTTCTTAGAAGAATTAGTAACGTAGATGATTGAGTAGATTATTAACGGTAGAGTTTTTCTGTTCTTAGAGAAACTGGTGAACTAGGTGATTAACTGGATGATTGATGATAGGTTTTTCTAGATTCTAGAGAAACCAGTGAATTAGATGATTAACTAGATTATTGACACTAAGTCTTCCGTTTTCAGAAAAATAGATTGATGGATTCTCCGTCGCTTCCTAAACACTTGTGCACTCTTGTCAAGTAAATGTATAAACTTCTGACGAAATGTTTGGAGAAAGATGAATGATCCACACTAAACGGTTTCATGTGTTTTAGAAGTTTCGATGGTCAGCGATAAGAGGAAATTGCGGGACAGTTTAAAGGGGCCGGGACGATTTTATTCATGAAGTAGATGAAGTGGTTTAAAGACGCAAGCGGAAGCGGTGTGAAAAGTTAGAGTAGACCCGTAAGCTAGAGCTTTGCTCTAAACCTTGATGTATGCGCGCCATTAGGCTGCGCTGTCGTGTATGACGTCTAAGGCGCTGAACACAGGAAGCGCTTTGGTCTGTCTAGACTTATTACACGCGATTTCTCACCTCGAGGCGTATTATTGCGAACAAAAAATCTTTAATAGATAATATAAAATTACCAAGCTTATAAATAATTCAACGTTAAAAAACAAACAGCAGGAAAATATGAAATTTAAAAACTTCTCTCAGTCTACAAACATTTACCTAGTTATCTTCGACTACTAGAAAATTCCAAGGGACAAATACTTTTATAAAGAAACGTTTCTTAAAATCCCTTCGTCCAAACACTGCAAAAATATCAGAACCTCTATCGAGATACTGACGCCGGAGCATCGGTACCTTAGAACGGAGGACACGTGACTCGATCGAAACAATTGATGAACGTTCCTCGTTCCCCGGCCTGATCGAGAGGTGTGGCCGTACGAAATTCGGCGCGCCCCGGCTTACGTTCGACTGACGGATGCCTTATGCAAATCCGTGTGCAGCAACCTTGATGGCCAGTTCAGCATTGCATCAGCAGGACGACCCGAGGATCGGTGGAAAGCAGCTAGCCGAACGAGAATGCTTTCAGCCCGATTGGACGAACGTTTCCTGATGCGGGTTCAGACGTTCGACCTATTGAAGCCTGATTAATATTGCTCCGCGCCGCCCCGGCTCGCGCCAGAGACGCTGAAAAAGAGGAGGACGCCGGCCGTTTGAAAGAAAATATTATTTGACTCGTAAGCAACGCGCTTTCAGCTCCCAGGCGTCTGCTCTCCTTTTTTCTCCACCATTTTTCTTTTCTTCCCTACGCGCCCACCTCTTTTCCCGGCGGCGGATCTTTAATGAGGCGGCCGGAATCACTGTACGCAAACGCGCGGCCACCAACCTACTGAGATTAATTATCGGCCCGGTAACTCGCCTCCTAGCCGACGAGATTTATGAATATATTAATTGCTCTGCCGGCTACGGCCTACGTTTACTTCGTTGACAATGGTGGAGCGACTTATCAGTAATCGGTATAGCGTATATACATCGGAAACAACGGGAATATCAATCAAACTAAACAAATACCAATGTTTACTGATACTGAACTAAGTAATGACTAGGTACGACACACAACTTCTCGCCTCGACGGCCAACATATGATTCTACAACTAATTGACTCTTTTCAAGATCCGCACTCAAAAATTATTCTCTGCAATTCTCCTCGCTAGCACTCTCAAAAAACTCTCGAACACACTCCTTCAAAGCTAAACTGGCAAACTTGGCGCTGCGACGTTGTGCAGGCCACTTTCCCTCGACTGTTACAGCTTCCCTCTTTCACTGCCCTTCGTTCGCAGTCATCCTTGCTTTCGCGATTCTTAAAAATATCCTAACCTACGCTACTTGAGATACTACCTAACTAACATACTCGTAGCGTTACATAGTCTTTAATTGATCTTTTCCCTAAGAAAATGAATTTTCGTATAATATTTACGAGCGATTTTAAGCAAAGGAATTTTATCTCTTCAGAGGTAATTTTTTAGAAATTGATATGAACAACGCAATTACAGTATCTCGGGGAAACGATGCAATGTGATAGTAAAATGCATCGTTGCGGAGATGAAAGTATATTCCACTGATTTATAAAGGTCTCTTGGTATGAACACGCTTTTATCAGGTTTATTAGAACAGAACAGAACTGGAACGTCCAAGACAATTACCGATATTCCATTTATGTTTCGTTCGAACGCATAAATTCTGTACTATTCCTATGGTCATCACAGTCTTATGTTTGTTCGTGCACAGCCTTTTTTACGACACGCAATATTCTTACCAACCGGCGGATTGCATATTTTACTAGCACTAGCTGTTTCACGACAACGCGAGCAACAACCTTAAGAAGCTGGACGGAGTGCTCCCTGTGACCATTCCTCGCCCGTGAATCTCAAATGAACGGAAAATTAAAAGCGATGTCTGTGCTCGGTTCGTTTTCGTAAAGGGTCCGATTTGAATATTTATGGCACAGCGCCCTTATTGGACATTTCCAGCTAATGAAACTTCGAATGATTTATCAGCGCGAGCAAAGGTCTCATGTTTCTGGGGATAACGACATACGGTTTGAAAAAATTTAACTATTACGTTCGATCTACGGACACTTCGGAAGACATCGTTTAGCAATTAATCTCTTAAAAGCCATCATCAGAATCTATAACTTATAACTAAATACGTGAGAAAGCTGATCTGTTTTTTGATAACATTGTCACTGCTGCTAGTCCGAATAAATACCAAAGATATTAAATTTCATAGAGTTTCGTCTGTATTTTTCTATCGTAAAAATCTTCAGCGCCTTTTTTGTACGTTACACGTAAGAATCACACTTCACGCGTGCATGGAAGTGCGTAATAGCATTTTTCGAACGTCTTCTCCCGACTGAAAATTTATTCTCCGATCCGTCTGCGACTCAACATTTTATTCCAATCGCAAGTACAAATACTTGCGTGCGCCTGGTTATTCAGTATTCGCGCGATTCGTATAGGGTTCCCTCCCCTCCCGTCAGTCAACTGATATCCGTTGACATATTCACGTTTACCTTCGCAGTTTGTGTTCCTTAACATCCGCATCCCTCGAACCCCCTTCGCGCCCAGTCTTCGCTGAATAATTTTATAGGATTTTATCTGTGTTTGATGTCTGCGCTGGTAAATGCATTTTCGCGTCCCGACTCTTCCATATTCAACGGTATTTGCATACTTGTTTGTATTCACGCATTGATTTCCTTCGGCGACGCTTTCTTTCGCGTCCGAACTTCTCCGCGCCGCCAGTAACTCGCGTCTACGTCACAGCTTTTACACGGGCTGGAGCTTTATGTAAATTTTGATGAAGGTAATTTGGAGAATGAAGCACCGACAACGAGAACATATTAACTCTGACTTGCTTAATCGAGAAACTATTCGATAGTATATTTCTGAAGAATAATGAAGCTTCTTATGTACGTGTTCGATAAGAAATTTGAAAACAATAAGAACAATTGTAGAATGATAATTATAGAAGGAAGGAGATACAATCGATTTGGAAGGATCAATAGCACAAGTCACTTTCCATGAATGCTTCAGAACAGGAATCTAATTGTGATTTCACGCCCTTGTACTAACATTTCTTTAACCATCTGGATGTTTCTACGGTGAAAAAACAGACTTGAGTTTATCCTGTCGGCTTTGTAATTGCTGTCGTTGAGGTGTGATTTCACTTTGTCACGGTGGAATGTATTTTTTTTCAGCGAGAACAGTGCAACGGATTCTAGACTGGTTGAAACAATTAAGAACGCGCTGACACGAGTAAAAGGATTTATGCTTCGAGTGTTTTATGTGGAAATAACTGAAATGACGTGTACAAAATTAAATGCGAAAATCCGTATGATGCCAGGAATACATGTTCGGCTCTATTTAATACCTAAATGGTCTATATTTGTACGAAAACTGGAAAGAGGATTTTGTACCAGCACAGGGGACAGTTTCCTGCGAATAACAGGTAGCTCACGGGAGAAATAATGTTCGCTGGGAAAAGTTTACGACTCCTGAACGTTTAATGCGGTCATTCGGGGGCACCGAGCGTTGAAGAAACGAATAAATGACATGTTTATGCTCAGCAACAAAGGAAATGGGGAAACCTTGCTGGATTTATTGCGCCGCGAGGACCCGGCTATATTAGACAAGTTTTGATGCTGTATCGTTCCTTCCGCGAGACTGAAACCACTACTCCATGCGAATCGAACCAAACACGATGATATTTTCCTTTCGCGGACGGTTAAAACGGCAGGAAGCTCTTGAACCGTTCTCTTTTTCGAGGACTCCCGGTTTCTGTTTGCTGCCCTTCTGTGTTGATCACAAATCGACGGGAAAGATCAACAATACGAGAGAAGGGACGTAATTAAGTGTACACAACGTCGAATGTTCTATTGTCAAACATCACTATCCTTGTTATTTCACTTGAATCTTCTATAAATAATAAATGAAATTGAAAAATTGATTCTCTTCTAGAACACAAGACACGAAAACAACTCGTAATATCTCGAACTACCAGTAACTTCGCCACCCACGAAGTTGCATCTTACATCCACCACTTATCGAGTAATTATTTTACAATCAATTCACCGCGATATTTTACCCAGATTCTTTTCGTAAATCACTGAATTGATTAGTTCCATCCAGTAGCATATGATTCTCATATTTTCACGGATGAACATCAGGGATAAGACTCGGCTAATCCCGACCCGATGCTTCATCCTCCTTTTCATTAGGCTCGCCTGACTATTCGCCGGCTTGATCTACTTACGCGCCCACGCCTCTTCGTAAACGCGCGCGATTTTCCCTCGCGAATTCGTTACCGAACAGAAGAAGAAAGATGCGAGCGCGACTGCAATTACCAGCCGCGCGAGCCGGGATACGATTCTATCGTAGACTTCCCGGGCAGGATTTCATTTCATGACTCTTCCGTCGCCCTCCGCCGAGACTCCCTTCTCGTTACCCGTGGAAAAAGATACTCCTCGAAAGGGTAAGAGAGCCAGTCGTCAGCATTTTCAGACACTCGGCTCGGTCCCCTGCCAGGTTTCACCTGCGTCTCTTCACCATCCTCGCGCCTTTCCTTCTGTCTACGGTTTTCTCTCAAAACTATGTCTGAGAGGGACCCACGTCACCGCTGTCTGTCCTGGACCATGCTCGTATACCTAACCGCGTGTAGACGAAAAAGACATTTCCCCACTTTGATGTCGTATCCGTCAAGCGTTTTTCAAAGAAATTTCTAATAACCTTCGTCCCCTCGCGGCTGAACACCGGGACGACGTAAATCGGAATGAAAATTGCTGTTAACGCGAGAAGAATGTGCTTTTACAAGAGTGTCCTCGGAACTAAATTATCGCCAACCGCACCGACACTTTTCTTACCGTAACCAGTCAAATAACGGGCTACAGGATAAAGGTAAATAAGCTAGATGATACAGTTTTTTAGTGGAAATAGAAACGAAATGAAAGACAGGAATTGAAAAACTGATTAATCAGACGATATAGGAATTGATGTAATATTAAATGAACGAAGGAAAAGAATTTTAAATCTAGACGTTTTTGGTTGATGCGATATAGAACAAAAGATACACATTGTTCTCTTGATGATTTATATTTCTCGTTACATTCATCAGAAATATTTGAGAAAACTCGTAGAAATAACTCACGACGTTCTTTAATTTCGAAAGTTGTATTACATAGGAACTTCCCCGTGAAATTCTCAGTGTTCCTTTTCTTCGTTATTTTTACAAAGAATACTCGAGTAAAGTAGCTAAAGAGTTTTCTAAATATTTCGTTAATCGCGTCAACCTGCATCTCCATTCAAATTTATTTGGAACGAACGGAGACCGAGACATCAGTCATAATTACCACCGATATTCTTTGTCCCGGGCACGGAGCACAGATTCTCGTAAAAAAGAAAGGGTAGAAATTCGACGACAGCGCGGTCGTTCCTGTGATGCCCCTAAAACCCTACCACGTCAGTCTCTTTGTGGCTTAATTCGAGTTCCGTTTAACGCGGTTTCCTCTCTCGCGGCACCCGAGGAAAGCTTCTCTCGCCGGCCCTTTCCCTCGCGGGAGAGGGATGTAATGAGACTTCGTCGTTGCCTTCGTTACTACCTTAACAGAAGTCCTTTGTGAGCAAAATAAAAGGTCGATTTCCTTTGCCGGTGTCGTGCCGGGTTCTATCGCGTCTGCGTTCCGTCAAGTTACTGCTGGCCCAGTTCCACCGCTTCCTCAACAATGCGTTTACCATCTTCTTGCAACAAATTAAGAACGCAACGTTCTTATTTTAATGAATTCCTGTGATATCGATGACGGAATTTGCCCGAGTTTTACCGTAAACTCAGGAGCACGCGACGATATTTCAGAATTTAACTGTACCGCAATGAAACATATTTTTCGGCCGAAGGAAAATCGGTACGTTCGACGATTAACGAATGGAATATTGTTGATCGGCGTTCGCCTATTGTATCAATGACAAATTACGGACAATCGATGGAGCTTGTAACGTTTATCGTGAACAAACAGCGGCAATCGGGGCAGTTTACAAATGGCCATTTCGCGAATTGTAACACAAAACGGCCAGACCGTTCAAAGAAACGTTCGTTAATTAGTGACGGAAATGGAACGGCAAAAATGGACGCGATACAAAGCAAGGGTTAAATTAAAGCCGGAGTTACGTTGCAAATGGTCCGACGGACAAAAGAATCGGAACTGTCCGCGATCGAGACAAAAGCGGAATAGGATCCTTATTAACAGAATTCTTTGTGTCTACGAACTCTGTCTCGTTGATCCCCACTGTATTTCGACAATCGCCTTTCATCCGTCGTCCGCAATCGGATCTCGAACCGTCAGTCGATCGCACTGTTCACTTTTCCGACTTAATTAAACTAAGGCTTAACGATCAATCCAAATACACCGACATCGAAGAGTCTAATACACTTTCCGAAACAGTTCTGAACGGAACTGTACACTATTGGATCCTACATAAAGAATCCCCTCTAAAAAATTCTAATTTTATATTCAGCGATACTTTCTTCGTTTCCTTAACAAATAATATTTCATATCATCTTAATGTTCTTATTTATGGGGACGTATATTATAACCGACACCGTAAGAAACTGTTTAATTTACTTCATTTCTATCCGGCGTCGTTAAACCAAACGTAAATTCGGTTTCATCTTCGATGCACTTGATCCACGCGCCGTTACCGAGCAGTTCTTTTTACTCATTGCCAGATTCGAAGCTTGACAGATATATCTCGGTCGTAACAAGCACGCGCAGAATGCCATTGGACACGTATATATGGGATCGTAAAGCGTCATTAGATATTCATTCGTTATTCGCAGTCGATCGGGCACCGCGCTGACTCCTGGCGATGTCGTTCTCTTGATCGTTAAATGTCGCTCGCCCGGGAAGAACGCCCCGATAAACCATTCTTCCGCGGCCAGCACGTAGCCGGCATTTCGTTTCTAGCTCTCAGTCCTGCCAGGGAACGAGCCACCGCGTATGCATACGAATATTACCTCTCCCGGAGCTCTACTGACTGTAAATACTAGCTGGCTCGCATCGAAACGCGAGATTTAAGAAATATTTGGTACCGGTAAAAAGTCGTGTGGTTTTCTTCTTAATAATGAATTAGGATTCGATTTCAATTAATACTTCGCTGATTTAATGGACGAAATTATTTGTTTATGCTTAAATTTTGTTGTTGAATTTTCGTTTAAAAATCCGCACGAACTTTTTCCGGTAGTTAATATTTAACGAAAGTAAATAGAATCATTCATTTTATTTTTTAATCTTATTGGATGCATCAGCCAAATTCAGGAGAAAGGATTAATAGAGATGTTATTATAATTAGCTCCCATTTTCCTAGAAGATTTAGCTGTGGTTATATTCGTATTTCTATCAGACGCGTTATCAAAACTTCATGAATGTTTAATGGTTCAATATGAACATCGTGGTGTGTATACACTTATTCAGGAATTACCTCGTTATATTGTATACTGTTATTATATCCAGCTTTTAGTTACGGTACGTACATTTTTGTATAAATTCGACGTTCTTAATATTTTAATGAACCCGTTGACGTTGCGCCTGCAGTAGACACGATTAAATAAGTTATTATTGCTAATCTAGTCACACATGAGCAACCGGAGCTTATGCTCGCGCGTAGCTCGCGGAATCGCGGGTAAAGGGACCGAGAATATACAAAATCCAGCGAGCAAACAGCAGCTTGCCGAAACAGGATGATCCGTTCCGTATCTCGCGGAGCGTTAATCGTTTCCAGCAACAGGAACAACGGATCCACCGTCTGTGTTAATTCTCGCGCGATAGGATTTCCGGTTTCGCGGAAAAGGATGGGGAGGCATGCTGCTTTCTAGGTCTCCGATTAACAGATTCGGTACGGATGAAGAGCAGTTCCCGGAGCGAGTAAATTTCAATTTTTCATTGCGATTATCAACGGTAGTTATCGAGGCGATACCATAGTTTACAATGTAATATCGTTGGTAGCAAAGCGGTACTTGTAGTTCCCAAAGCAATATTTTAGTAACCAAGGTGATAATACAGTTCGTAAAGTCGCATTGTTATTTCCTAGATAATTCTATAGTTTCGAAAGCAATATTGTCATTTCCCAGATGATTCTACAGTTTCCAAAGCAATATTGTGATTACCGAGGTGATACTACAGTTTCGAAAGCAATATTGTTATGTTCCAGATAATTCTATAGTTTCCAAAGCAATATTGCTGTTATCAAGGTGATACTGTAGTTCCCAATGCAATTCTGCAGTTAAAAATACAGTTCCCTCTCCAACAAATGCTTTAAAATGTCAGACAAATTTGTCCTAAACACGTGATCAGTGTACTAATATCGTATTCTCTCTCTCTTTTCCCCGCAGCTCTAGCACTCGTCCCGTTTTCATTCAGCTTTCATGCTCTACCAATACGCCCGCCACAAAGGGGTGCATCAATTAAACGTTTATACGTCGAGCCGACCGCCGACTAGTATTTACAAGAAGAACAAAAGGCTGCGTTTATTACCCGCTCGGAACACGTCTGGTACACACCTCTAACGCGGACGCACGACACGTAATCGTGGGTTCATGAAAGTTACGCGAATGATCCTGATGATTCGATCCCGAGGTTCTATCGCGATTTAGTCTTTCTCTTCACTGATACTGAGAATACCTCCATAACGGCCGTGATCAGTGCACTTGTTTTTAATATAGAGAAAAATACTGCGACCAATGCTTGATTAAAAAAGAGCTGCGCGACTATGTTTCGAGAGATGAGTCTCCTGACAGACTGCGGATTATCTGCATTTACGATAATGAATCCGTCAAGCATTGAATGGGGAAACCTCACGAAGAGTTTAAATGGTAATATTCGCATTTTTTCAGGAAAAATTCATTACCATTTTATACTCTGTAATTTAAATTTCAAATAATTCTTTTATGGCGTATTTCAACTCGACATTTCAAAAAATAATCACTTGAGATTTACTTCAAGCCTCTTAAAATTGATTAAATATCAGTTGTTCGAATAAGAATGTAATTCGAAAAAGAATTTCCTGTGTTCCCAATATTCCCTATGAATATTCCCTGCGAGAAGCCGACAGATTGAATCGAACCTCGTCAGAGCGCGACTCATAGTTTCACATTTTCTTGGCCCCGACTTGATTTAACCGTTGCCCAACTTTAAAGGCAATAAACGTCTCGCCGCGCGATATACGCGTGTTGTGACGGCCGTGTGATTCGAGGCGGGTCGCGCACGGCCAGCATATTTGGTCGCAGCTACCGATAATAATATATCTTCGCGATGAGTACT
This sequence comes from Nomia melanderi, assembly GCF_051020985.1. Taxonomy (NCBI): domain Eukaryota; kingdom Metazoa; phylum Arthropoda; class Insecta; order Hymenoptera; family Halictidae; genus Nomia; species Nomia melanderi. The sequence continues at coordinate 11,989,396 of NC_135007.1, forward strand.
CACGGTTATGGGAAATACTGGTCGCTCCCGGCCCGGAGAAAAGTTACCCCATAAATCTGCGATTCTAAGGCCATTGCCTGTTCGGGAACCGTGTTCCTGTTCCGCTTCAACATGCCCAGCCCCGGGAAATGAATCATCGCGAGTATTGAAATGGATCCGCAGAGTTCACCGCTCAATACACCGGAGTCTCGTGGATTTCACTTTACACCAGAAATGTTTTCTTTTTTCGTCGAATACGAGTAAAACTTCATTCGAATTTGACAATTGTAAGAAAAGAATTCTTCTATCATTTCTCTCGGAATATTCATAATTCCATTAACCATTAATTATAGAGTTAGGTTTATGATATTATTCCTTTCGCATCGATGCATTCTAGATTCGATTTGCAAAATCTCAATGAACAATGCTGACTATTGTTTGCGGTTTCGATTTATTTCCTCCGCGAGGATTCCATTTCGTTTTCACGGAACTCAAAGGGCAAACAATTTAAACGGCAGCATATTTTCACTGTTGCCGGTAACGAAAGCATTCGATATGACGGATTTTCGTGGTTAAAAGAGTCGGAGCAGTTTCCCCGAAAGTGGCCGGCAAGAAAAGTTTCCCCATAAATCTGCCTTGTGCACTGGCCCCCTCAGAATTGCATGCGCCGCCCTTTCGCTGGTCTCCCGAAAGGATTCCTCGCGAGCGATAAAACGTTTGAACGGCGGACCGTTCGAAATTCTACGCGCTTTATATTTCCATTTGTGATGTCGCTCTTGAATGAAATATTTTTTAAAAACTTCGCGAGACAATGGCGAGAATACTCGTAGACGTAACACGAAAAGAATTTTACAGAGAGGAATATATGAAAAGAACATTCATGTGAAGCGAATATGTCGGTATTATCCAAATTACGACTTAATAAATTTCAAGTCCTCTTATCAGCCAATTTAGTTATAATTTAAGAAAAATTCATACACGTTACACCTTCGATCGCGTCGTTCAAATTTCCAAAGGTTTGAAAAATTCATAGCAAACGGCGAGAAACTGGGCGGACAAAAGACGAAGCGAGGAGACAAAAGAAGTTCGCGTGGCATTCAAAAGCGATATGATCCTTTCACTGATGAATCCCGCCGATTGGAATGAATGATAATGTTCTCAAGGCAAATCGTGAAGAAACGTTTCTCTATAAATCTACGATTCCGAGGCCATTGTCCATTGAAAGGTATACACGCCGGCTGGCGTGCAGCCTTGCGAGCTACCCTTTATGTCGGATGAAATACGCGAGAAATCAAGAACCCCGGCGAAAAGTCAGCCGGGAAATCTTTCTCATATCTTCGCTTACCGTTGCGGCAGTTCTTTGCACACGCCAGTATATCAATAACCGGGAAATAAAGAAATGTCTCTATCCCGAATGGACCGGAAAACTGGAGCCAATCTCGAGTTTACTTTTCCAATTTACTTCCGGTACAGAATTCACGAATATTTTATCGTAGAGCACGAACCTAATTCACGAGGAACGAAAGTTCAAGTCTATCCACGCGCTATATCTAATATTATATCATCTCTATCATTATCAAACCAAAGAAATTCTCAAAAAAAAAACTTACGAAAATTGTAATCAAACAAAACCTCATCGTTCAATACATTCGTAATTACCTTCATTCTCCTCTATTTCCCCAAATTCCCAAGCAAGCAAAACTCTACCCAGTGCAACCAATCCGAGAGATAACAGAAAATCTTGTACACTCAGCCCGAAAATGTTCAAGAAATATAAACTTCGCGAATGATCGTACAAGATATCTTCCCACGCGATGCAAAATTTCACGTCAATTACTTATCGCGCGAATAAAAGGCCCGCGACCCGTAAAATCCTTATCGCGAAGGATCGTATCACCGCTGAAAAGAACGTACGATTTTTATAACCCGAATGGTTTCAAGAAGTGACCAACGATAAACCGGCCGAACGCCCGCGGCGGAAAATGAAACGAGCTACCGCTAGAGCTCCTTAAGATGTATCATTGGTGTATCGGGCATAAATATTTTATCGGCCGTCCGGTGCGCCGCGGTTACGCGGCTCGATTTATCGACCGCGAGCCGCGTTTCCGTGCCGTTCCGGCCCGCGAACGATTCCCGTCTTGTTTATGCCGCGGCCAACGATGAAAACCGTCCGTGGAATCGTATTTAAGATTCCTCGCCGCGAATTCATCGAATTTATCTTTCATTCCCGTGGCCCGGAGGCCAGGCTTTATCGCCGGGATTTGCATCCGCACGCATCGAGGCCCGACCCCCGCCGGCGTATCGGTTGCATCGTGTCGCTGTTTGCCGAAATAACTTCCGCATCGGTGGCTCTCCATTCACCGACTATTTCTCGGTGGCCAAAGCCGGAAGCACGCTCGAGGTACCCCGCGAATTTTCGGGGGTCCAGTGGATACACCGATAATTATTGCCGATAAATCGGGATCGCTTCAGATTCATAAGAATCGAAATGCGATCCGATTCTTGCATTCTTGTGGATCATGGACGATGAACAGGGAATTTTGTGCATATACTGCGTCCGAGGTTATTTGGTTTGGATACTTTTGAAATATAACTCGTGACTGTATACCAGAAGAAATCAATTTCTGACTAATCCCAATGTTTCCGATTAAACAAAGAAGTGTGGAATTTTATTCGTTAATCGTATCGGATGAAATTATAGTTACGAAATTTCCTATGTCTCCATCTTTCACGATAATCTTTCGAATAAACAATAGCACAGAGATCTGTGTATTTGTAGGAAAATAATCATTATCTTCTTCAGGTACTCATCGGAATATCTTGAATCCTTTCGTTCCACAGCAATCTCCATGCTCGGTACGAGTCGAAAGTACCCTCAGAACTGTCCGAAAAGCTTCATTGATTGGACTGTGAATGGGCTGGCCAGCTTTCATGCATGATCCCGTATTCGATGCATTTCTGATAGTATGTAAATTCGAATTACCACGTCGGAGTGCAAGGGTTACGACGCGGAGATCGACTCTGGTTCCGTATCCTAGGAGCTTTGAGTCCGTATCGATGCTGTCCAAAACTGACTTCGAACCTCTCGAACCCCAGTCATCAGGATCTAACCTAGCACACCTCGGGACTCTCCCAGCGACGGCTTATGACGCCTTTGTTTACGTAGGACCGATCTCGATTATTCGATGGACGTTGTGTTATTGTACGCGGGTCGGCCACGGATCCCGAACTCCCTCCGAAAGCGTATACTCGGGTAAAATGGCGTGTGACGCGACATATTAAGGGTGAACAGGGACATAGGGGATTCTATCGCTTCATTACGTGTTTTGGGTGTTGTCGGAATCACGTGGTAAGCTTAATAACTGGAGGTGTGATTTGGATATTATTAAAGTAGACTGGTTTTAACTGTACTGCTTTATAATCGCTGCGATGTAAACATTAATTTTAGAGCTCCACCATGTTCTTGGAGACATATTTATACAATCGACCTTCATTATATAATAAATTCTTATTCAACTTATTCTCATTTACTAAGTGTTCATTGCAGAATCTGGTCATGTAAGATTGCTACAAACTTCGTCGTTCAAGAGTCGCAATGGAGACGCAGACTCCAAACACGCGAGCGTGTGTATAATTCACAGCAAGACACACGGAAGTATAAGCGCAGCAAGCCGCTGCTTGAAAACTGTAAGTGAGTTAAACAAAACTCCTTAACTAGATCCCACGTTAAATACTGACTTTCGGCTTAACCCGCGACTCCGATGTTCCTAATCGAATCTAAATTTCCGTAGACGTCCGACGGAGTTAGGTATCGTGATGGAACTAAGTTTATCGGATGGTTCACGGAATGAATTCGCGTGACAAGGTACAGCCGGACGTAAGAGTTTCTACGAGCACCGTGCGGCCTATGTAAATCGCATAATCGGTATTTTGAGTCTATGGTTTCGTATTTAACAATTTTCTATGATTTCGAAAACTACTGTACAAAGAAAAATTAGAGTCACCATCCTTAATCGATAAAATATTCTACTAATTACGGTTCTGTGTTTGATGAATGCTGCAAATAAATTCTCCGGCAAATCATAATGTTACTAAGGTAATATTAATTATAATATTCATTACCAAAGGGTGAAAACGAAAGAAATACACTCTAGTTTATGCTACGATTAGGGGGCATCGACAAGCCACGACTACAAACAGAAAATACTGTAGCTGCTTTCGTTACTGCGTTAAAATAAGTCAGAAGATCCACCCTTCACCCCATAAGAACGCGGGGCTCGTGTGTCGCAGCGTTATAGAATAGCAAGAGAGAAACAAGAGAACGGTGAGAGACAGTGATCGGGGAATGAAGAATCAATCTGATAAATTCCGATCACGTAGCAAGCTACAAGATACGGTCTCTCCGTAGGTTTTGTGAACAGATAAGCTTATCCTTTCGGGATAATGGGGTCATCCGTGGCGGCAGCTCGGAAGGTCTCCACTTGCAATTCCGTAAATCGCCGCGGAGAATCGGTACGGGATTTCCTTTGCGCGGGCCTGAATTTTTGGGAGGCTGGAATAGGATACGGGGCAAAATCTTTCGCCCCGAGATTACCAGATACTGCCGAAAGAATGGGCACGAAGAGCGAATAAACGAAACTGTGACCTCGTGCTGGGAATTAGTAATACCGGCTGATGAAGAATATGTGCGGCCGATAGAATGACGCGATTTCATCCCTCGTCCGCGTTCTCCATCGAATTCAATTTACCTACTCTTCGGTTTGCTGCTGAAAACACGATGCTAGTATTCGCAAAAATATCAATATCTCCTGTTCAAATTTCGATTTTCATGGATCAACTGAGAGAAACAGAAATTGAGAAGCTTAACTTCTGAAAATCTAACCTATCGTGACACTGATGTACTAAAACGTTATCGCGGGACGTCAATTATCAAATATACTAAGGCGACCATTAAGATCAAACATTCCTACGGCTCACAGAAGCACTACCATCAAACCGAATACCAATTGATGAACATATAATTCAGACCGAAGGAGAAGCTATTATCCATTCTAACTAGCGCCGCTCGAACGTTTTCCATTTCCCTATCCGAGCGCAGCTAATATTTCAGGCCGCGCGCCTGAGTCTTATATTCTCTCCGACAAGCATTCGTTAAGCCGGTTTTTTGTCGCCGGCAAATCGAACTGTCCCAAACAAATAAGTTCCACGTTCTGCAGCGATTAATTTCAACGCCCGACGAGACAAAACAACGTCGGAAAGGTCGGCTCGATGGGATAAGAGGGTGCGAGCCGGTCGAGGGAGGGCGGGACCATTCGCAGTTAGCGTCGCGACGGAAAAACAATTAATTTTCGTTCGCACATTGGCAAGCTACCAGCGGGCCATTGCGAATCCGAAGGAAAACAGGCGCTCAGGTAAAAGTGTCTGGGATGAGCGGGATGGGGGAGCAGGAAAGTTTCGTAGCCAAAGGAAAGAAGTGAAAGATGCGAGGAGGAAGCTGATGCTGAGGAGAAGAATGGGGGTTTCAGGGGAAAGAACACGAACGAGAAGCGTCACCGAGGGAGGAAGATGAATTTTATTGCGACACTTGTAAGGCACTCGCCCTTGCGAATTCGGGGAAACAAATAGCTCGAGTTATTGCTCGCGCGATTTATTTCCCGGCGCCACGCAAAGGAAACAACGGGAACGACGGAAGTTAACTCGATTAGAAGGGTGGGGAACGAGCGATCCGGGAAAAATTGTTCCCTCGAACGTCGTTCGACTTGTTTTATCGTCCGAAGGAAGGATTCTTTGAACATTGCGCGCGAACGCTGATGAAGACGTTTAGTCGCACGGTTTGTCGTTAAATATTGATTTTCCGGATGTTTCTTGTACTGATTTCTCTTGTGGAACTCAATTCAATGGATTTATTGCAGGAGAAATGTTGTGTTTGATAGATTTTACAACTAGAAGTCGCTTAGGTTTATTAAGTACTAACGGTATCACGTTTCGGGGATAATCAGGAATTAAAGCAAATATTATCTATGTCTACTTGATAGTGTATTCATTATTGCCAGCCCTGGGAACGGTAGCCCCAGCATATACATCATTAAACGACGCTGTAAATAACAGAGGTAATAGTTTGCATTTAGCTCGAGTGATACGCGGGCTTCGTAAATTATTTCTTGCTACCTCCAAAGCGAATCTAGACTAGCACTGCTCGACAGATATATCTGAACGATCTTGTGGACGAAATTGCATTCCAAATAGCTGAGTAAATTAACTGAACTTGGTATAGATCGCGTGTGTATTTCTCTATTAAATCAGATAACCTGGATTCAATACAAGTAATCACGGCGCAGAATTCGATTTACCGTGGCTCACACATTTAAAATGAACATGTAATCTGCTGTGTCCAAAACCCGGCAAAACGTTAAATCAACCCGATCTTCAAACAACTCCGACGCTCCTAAACCTTCATTGAATTCCAAATATTTCATTTCTAAGTCAGTAAATATATAACTCTACAATCGAGTCTTACTAACCAATCAATATCCGATACCCGACCCACACCCATCAATCACGAAACCAACTCAACGGTCCAGCCTTCCAACTGGGCAGCGTCTAATCCAAGGGACGCAATTAAATCGCAACCCAGTAATTCGACAAACAATTAAAACGGAGTGCCCGATGGCCGGCTTCCTTCGTCGTAATCGTTACATAAATTATTCGTCGCGTTCGAACGGGCAACATCATTATTAGAGGAATTACGAGAATCGCCGCGATCCCGGCTAGCTAATGAATTACGGCTGCGCGAGCTGTCAACAGTAAATTGTCCGACGACTAATATATATAATTATTCAGGACAATTCTGGACGGGCTGCGCCCTCCATAAATTTGTCGCTATTCGCCGACTATCAAGGTCGATCGGTCCTCTATGCGAAATGATAGACCGTCGCCCTCATGCGTGCGAGCGCCAGCGCGCGCGCGCGCGCGCTAGCTGGCAAATCAACCGTGAAGAATTGATACGTAATTGATGAACCGACAAATATACCGCTCCTTTGTGTCTGTTTCACGCGTCGATCGCCCCACGTATACACGGTGGCAGGAAGAACATCGTCGCTGAGGCTATGTACGGACAAGCGACAGCGGTGTCGGCGTCGGATGCCAGACGGACCGTTGGACGCGAAAGGATATCAATTTCCGGTCTCGCGGTCGACTTTCCGCCGGACGGAAATTCCGCCGCGCGAAAAGCGGCCGGACGAAATTATCCGTGAAATCCGATAAAATCCGGGCCCGACTGTTTGTCCGATTTCGTGCGCGATTGGACCTTTAATCGCGCCTCGGAGCTCTTTTCGCGTTCCGCGCGGATTTTCAGTTTGTTACGTTATTCCGTTATGCCGGCTGTTTAACCGATGATAATTGTGCCCGTTCCTTTTCTCTGTTGCAGGTAAGCATTGCTGCTTATTGGGGCGCGGGATCGGAATTGAGCTTTCGTTTGGGCGAGTAAGTATTTAGGTTGCGCCGGAAGGCCCGTAACGGTCTTTTTCAACGGAGGATTTCATTAAGACGACATTTTGTTCGTTCCGAATGTTCCGTGTAACGTTATTCAAGAAATTCTCCCTTCTTTCGCGAGGTTGCGTTTTGAGGTTAAGTTCAGTGAAATATAGGGTAGCTTATGCTTTTTAACACGGTGGTGACCGGAGCTTCCAAATTACTTGGAAACAATTAGAATAAGGAAATTGATATTGAATGAAAATATCAAGTAACTAGACAATAGTGTAATATGGGTATTGTAATACCAAAATATAAATACGTTGTACGCCATGGGGGTCACCGGTGACCCCCAACCGAATTGAATTACTAGAATTCAATTAAACGACGATTATTTAGAAATATTTCTATATTATAAATAATGGTGCCTAATGTGGTACCATTCAGGTAAACGAATGTGCAATAATAATAACGCAATTCAGTCGAATGATGTAATATTATATTTCTTCCATTTTGTGTATTTTTCTCTATGAAATCGTACGACGTTCCACGTTTTATTTCTAATATTATTTTCCTCTATTATAAAGGAATAAATCTTACTACAACAGAATGCTCGAAATATGTTAAGAATAAAATAGTTGAAAAAGGATACTGACGAATAATAATAGAATATATTAAGAGGTATACCTTATACTAGTTGGTGGTTATGTTCTTGGGATTCCCTCGGTGCAACTGCGTCTTGTTTACTTGTTTGTTTTCATTGCTCTGGAAAAGTGCACAAACATGTTCTACTTGTTCAGCAGATGCACAGAGTCTTCCAGGACCTTTCACTTCACGCAAACATCGAGTTCTTATGGTAATTATCGATAAATTATCTGTGAAACTTTGCTGCACAACAGTAACGACGCGGACGCTGCGCGCCTTCACGCCGCCATAATGGTTCGCTAGTCACGTGACGCGTGGCGGGAATAATATATCGAGAGTAACCTTTCAAATCGATTGGAAACACCTATCGATACTTGATCAGTCGTTTTCGTTACGAAATACTGAAACTAATAATTTTCTTTTAAAGTAATCTTGCCCAATTAATTAGAACCAGAATATATTAGGAACTCATTGAATTTGTTTTGTTAATTTCCATACTGTAAATTCGAAAGAAATTTTTTAAGCAACTTCCAAGCTACTTTACACGACTCACAAAAACTCAAGCATAAATGAAACAATTCTCTGTAAAATATTCAATATACATTGCCAATGTTGTTTGGAAAATAAATCGAAAATTTCTAGTAAATTCAGAACGATATCGTTTTAACAGATTCTATTCGTTTTCATGTTTCGCCCGGCGTCCTACGTTTCCCCAGGAATTTTCGTACTTTTCGGTATCCGCCGGACGGATTAGATCTAGTTACATCAGTTCCCCGGTCATGTCGCCGTTTCCACGAGACAAGTGCCTTTTAGAAACGTGACTGGACGACAGAAGAACGCGTCCAGAAAATATAGCCACCGGCCACGGACGCAAAAATAACGGTCTCCGTCGGGCGACGCCGCGTTGCGTCCCGGAAGCGGATCGCTTTCCCTCGGAACCAACCCCCGAAATGTCGTCACCGGCATTTTTACATCCGATGGCCCTGATAATGGCCGCGGCAAAAAGGTTGACGCGCCCCGGGGAAAGCAAATGGACGGACAGAGCAAACTTCTTCGGTGCGGATTCGGGTCTCGTGTTTTCCGGCTCCGTTTATCTTGCGACCGGAAAGATTGTTCTTTATACACCGTTTCCGGGATTAAACTCAGCGCAACGTTGTCCTGTAAAATTGAGGTCGCGTTATCTGATCCGCCAGGTCAATCCATAAATAATGTTGTTTTTCTTCTCGCTATAAGTAGATAGGAAACGGTGGCAGCCTGGAGGAAGGATTTAAACACCGACTTGCATATACAAATTTAAGAAAGAATTAATCTTCGAATAATACTAACGTGGAATTCGATATCCGATAATTTTAGATGACAAATTATGCTACCGATAATGCTCGTTTCGGATTAATTCGAGGCCGAGTATTGTTTTTCCTATCGCGAAACTTCTTATCGCGAGTCGCAATGTTTCAGCGTAAATAGAAATCGAATAAGGTAATCTAAACTTCGGAGCATCGGCGGACGAACGGCTGTGTATTTCAGTGTTTAAGTTTCGCCGTTAAGTTGTTAATTCGAGTAATTAATTTCTTGGGGTTTAGCAGGCTGGCCGGAAACTTAGCGTGATTCGAAACTCGTGAGTCGGATCGTAAATCTAATTAATGGCTGGTTAAGTGTGACTGCGATGTTAAGGGGCCGAAAGTCTCTGACGGCGAACTTTTGGGAATGATGAAGGAGATAGTGGCTAAGAGAATGAACTTCGGTTTGTTGTGCCAAAGTGTCTGGTAATTAAACAGTTCAGGCGGCGGTGAGGGATGGCCGAGTACGTGCATTCGAATTTTGGGTTCACCCGCGTTGCGAAAATCGTATTTCATTTCAAATGTTCATCGAGCGTTCGTTAATCGTTATTGCGCAGCTATTCAACGCTTCTATATTTCACTAGTTGAAATTGTCGTTCAACTTTCTTTCGTCGCATTCCAAACGATCGATTCGCCGCGTCACCTGCGATTCCGATCCGCCTTTGTTTCACGATTTGTAGGATCCTCGTTATATAGAAATGAGAATCGAGATCTCAATGCGCAGCGGAATCCAATCAAAGATAAACCGGCGGAACTATTCGAAATGCGAATAGAATTAATATCGTGGTCGAGCCGGTTCTGAATCGAATACCATTTGAATATTCGGGGTAATTTTGATCGCTCGCAATTCGAGATGGTCTTTCAAGAGGCTACACTGCGGGGTATTAATGACCGCGAATATTCGAAGACTGTGGCTCCCGGTTAAACGCAAAATGCACTTTCCACGCGTTCCACCGATCAAAGCTATTTTTCCATGATTTTTCAGATCTTCGTGCAAACTCCACTTTCAAACACTGCCACATTTAGTTCGAGTATATGTCCGATTGTCTTTCTACAAATTAAACAATACGGGGAACCGGATTTGCATAGTCCAGTTTCATTATCTGTTTACTATCACTGTTGAACGTACTCGAGGTATCTTCGCTCGAGTTTTCGAAAACAAATTGCAGTCGCAACGTGCACCACGGATCCCTCTGCCCCGTGTTAGGGAACGTTAGAATCAACGAGACGAAGCACGAGGATGATACAACCAGTCTCACGATATTTGTTTGCCGCGCAGCATTCGGTACTGCCTTGAAATTCCTCGCGTCCCTATTTCTCCTTCGACGGATATGGCGTCCTTCCATTTCCCCAGAATCTCGGTGTAAATAAATACTTTGCGGGTTTCGAAGATCCCACAAGGAAAGCTTTTCCTTATTCTCCTGATCATACTAAAATCTCAAATATCATTATAATATAATATTATATATTAATATTTATAATGTATCTAATATATAAAAATCATTCTTTGGCAATTGGAAAAGCAAACTTCAACACGAGTTAATACTCTTTCATGGCGGTCCCCAGAGACCTATATGCAAATACAAACTTAAAGAAACAATAAAACTAAATAAATATAATACATAATTGCAGATTTCTTATCAATATTTACGTTAACTGTAAAAAAAAAGGTGCGAAAAGATTTTATTGGTCCTTCTTTCTAAGACTTTTCCCCCATCGCTTAACGTGTTAATGAAATCTTTCCACCTCTCTAATTCTTATAAAACAGGCCATGCAAAGCAGAAGCGGCAATGAACCCAGTCGTAAACGTGCGACGCGCGGATGTCGGGATCTTCACGACCGAGCGGAAATGAAACCGCTTTACGTCCAGCTTTTTTTAATAAGTTGCTCGGTTAAACGTCTGCTTGGGTATTTATGAGTCTTATGGTGCCCGTCAATTTGCCGGGGACCCGTTTATTCGCGACCCGCCGCGCGGACCGATGTAAACCATAAAATCCAATTCCGGACAAATTAAAGCGGCACGGAGAACGGTTTCCGCCGCGGACCCAAGCCCGGACGTTTTCCACGTTGAAGCAAGATGGAGGAGGAAAGGGCGTGCTGAACACTCGACGTTTCGTGAACTTTTAATAAAGCCCGCGCGAAATTGTCGGCCCGGTGTTTACGGTTTCATTGCGATGCGTTCGCCGCAGCGGCGGCGGCGGCGGCGGCGGCGGCGGCGGCGGCCAATGGAACGACCGTGTTTCGGTTACGTTGAACGCGAAAAAACGGTCGGAAAACGAATCGCGAAATGCAAAGCGACTCCTCGTTACAGCGGAAACCGTGAACGCGCTCTCGAGTGTATGACAATTCCATTTGCAGCTCGTTTTGGGGAAGATGGAGTGTACCTTTTGAATGGCCCGGCAAAAATTGCTTATCGATTTTCTCGTTTGATTTGGATCATCGAATTTGTGTCGTTGAAGCAGACAGGAGTGGTTCAATATTTGGGGACTGCGACTGTGCCGTGAAAATATGGAAAAATAATTCGAGGAGTAGATAATAAATTAGTTATTGGGGAATATTCGAGACCTCTGAATTCCGCGATTGTTCGATTACTTTTTCGTTCGCCAATCCTGAAAATATAGATTTTAATTGAATATCGAAGCGTACGCGTCGGTTTCATCGCGAAAGACTTCAACGGTGACATTTTCAAGTAACATTTTCGTTAAACACTGCTTTCGTCACGTACCTTGTTAATACGATTGGACACGTTCGCCTCTGTACACCGAATGCTTATTAAATATCGCGAGTAAAGCGACACGTTATCGGGAAGTGTGAAATTGCCGAGGAGCCGTTAAAGGAATGGCACAAACGTTTTATTACGGCAACGCAGCGCTCCATGGTAGGAATTCCCTTCGAGTGCTTTCTGTTATAATATAGTCAAGCACACCTAGCACGGTGAAGCTGTCGCGAGAATATTTGAAATAGCTGAAATTCTCGCGCGCTCCCTGCTGCATACAAAGAAAAGAGAACAATGGCGCGAATTTCTTTCTGGGAATCGTTAAATTAAACTGCGAGGCGAAGGGAATTGCAAACAGTACACGGTACGTCAAGAGAAACAGTGGAAAATATTGCGAGATTAAACATTTACGCGGCGATCCTTAAATAAACGATGGCAATGAAAATACTCCTTAAGAGATTAAAAACCATTATTCATACAACGTCCAGACGTAAGTGCACGTAACCGACAGTTACTCAAATTCAATGCAAAATTAATTTCCCCCTGTGTGCAGCAAATTGTCCCATTATAATGTTCATGGAACGTTCTCTTTGAACGTGTCGAAGTTCAATGGTTTGTCCGTGCGCGCCGTACTTCTAACCATAGTTTCGTTGCCCATTATTTCCGGTCCAGCTACGTGTACCTAACAACACGTTCCGCCTGGAAATATCGCGTGAGCGTTGTCAAAAGTACTAGCCTCAATTTCAGCCGGCTGGAAAGGGAACCGGAACCCGTTCCGTTTGATTAACGTAGAAAAGGGAGGGAAAAAGGTACGCAGAGACCTTGTTTCGCCGGAGGTTGAAACGGTTCGCGGGAAAAATCAACGTCGTCTTGCCAATTCGGCGGTTCGACCGACACGCCGCGGCCTGTTCAGCGAAGACTGAAACAACGAAAAATTCGAAACACCTCCGACAACGAGAACCTGCTCCGAATTCCGAACTTCGCGGATCTTCTCTTCAGAAAATTAACAACCGGCGGGACACCCTTCTCTTCCCGTTAAACGACTTCGCTTCTTTTAATTAGCTCGGTTCCACGGCGTGAATCACCTAGTCGCTTTTCGTTTAATGAAACAGCTCGGTTCATGCGCTGCCTAACCAATCCCTAGCGACCGGAAACGGTGTCCTCGGGAGGGCGGGCTTCGCGAGAATCCGTCGAGACATCTTCTTTTCAGACTCGGAGAAATTGTGGCGCGTTTACTCGGATTGTCCGTTGAAATCAATTTTCGCGAGATGAAATTGGAGCGGAGAAAAGCGAGAACCACTTCGAGAAAGCTGTTATTGTTCGATTTAATCCTTGAGTGCTTCGCGATGTATGGCATTCGTAAAATCGACCGCTTGAGACATTGTCGAAATTAAATTCGGATGAGCTGTTAATTCTTTAGCTTACGGAAGCGTCGATTTATTAGCGTTAATACGGTACCTGGAAAATCGGAGTTCCTTGGTTTTAGAGAAGATTGCGCGCGATAATGGTTGACATTTCACTGTGATGATAATTGACGAGAGTGTTCGCGATATAGGTTACGAATATCTTTGATGTAAGAGGCAATAGAGAAGTTCCGTCTTAGAAAACTCGCGTCGTGTTGCAAGGAATTCGCTGCGCGAAAAACTTCTCGAGTATCCACGATGAAGACTCGTTCTCGAGACGTTCGACTTCCGCGGCTGTTTCCCGATCTTCGGGCAAGAGTTGTTGAAGTAGTTCCGCTCTTTCAGAAACGGCCAATCTGGGAACGGAGCCGGTGCCGCAGAAGCGCGTTTCCCTTTGAAGGGGAATTGTATCCATGGACGGGAAAACCGCCCCGATGCGTCGCGTCGCTTCGAAAATATCGAAACCCGAGAAACGGAGAAAGGAATACTTCCGGTGGAAAATAAGTATTCCACTTTCCCGACAAACGCGGGAGAGATTGATGCTCATTGTTGGTCCTCCTTGCCGTACAGTATTGAGATTTCACCGTCGTTACCGTCAATTCGAATGTTTCTTAAAATTAACATTGTATATAGAACAAATTACGTTCACTTCTGGTACCGAAATATATTTTTCCTTCATTTTAATAGTTCTACTTGGTACGCGTAAACAATAATTTCGAGATTTTCCATGATCGTAAGGAACATCATGAATCAAGTTACGGTAATTTTTTATTTAACGACTTTCTGTTCCCTCGTCCATAATAATTCATAAAAATATTGCGTTTCCCTCGTCTACCTTTCCACGAGTCTCATTTAAGTTAGTAGCTTGAGGAATCCTCATTTTTATCGTTTTAATAAGCTCCGCTGTGGCAGGATTCAGTAACATCAAGGGGCGGCGTTAAAAAAAAGCAATTAAAATGATGACCGCGTTCGAGAGCAGTAAATAAATTATGCGTAGCAACGGGAACTGGGTCGAATTGTACGAAACCGGTAATAAATAAATAAGTAGGATTGTAATAGTAAATGCAATTAATATCATCCTGGCGCGATATTGTCGACTGAAATAATAATAACAATGAATTATTTCTGACCGTAAATCCACATGTTTGTAATAATCCGAATTAATGAAGCGCGTAGTTGCCGCGTACGTTCGGATCGGAAAGCAGATCGATTTTGCTCCGTCCGTTACTACTGAATAACGGAATTAAACTTACCGAGTGTAACGCGAATGTAGAAAAAGGCAAATGATAAACAGTCATAAGTCACTAATATTCCACGTTGAATACGAAATTCAACAAATTCTCACTAGGCACGCATAAATGTCTCACATACGTCCATTTTTAAAAGCTTTAGAAAAATTCTAGGCCTATTCTGTCTACGTATGCTCTAAATTATAATCACCGATAACAGATAATATTAATTCGAATTCAAAAGAATCGAGTAATATTTATCTTCGTTAAATTCTCATTAAAATCTTCACGAGTTCGACGTGTTTTTAATCAAGTTGGTTAAAGAAAGCTCAATCCGCCCCATTCCACTACCAAAACCTTTTCAACTAGCAATGCGAGGTGGCCATTGAAAAACAATTGCAACCTGCGAAACATCATTTTTGAATTTGCATAATAAGCCTAGCTCAATCGCATCCAACTCCCAAGAAGTGGACCGCGCCGTCACGATTTAATCCAGACCGCAGTCAGCCGAATGTCACCTATCACATAAGAGACTGTCAGATAATAGAGTGCTCCCGGGGTTAATACAATATAGTCAGTCCGTTGTCTAAGTCAGCTAATGTCGACCCTAAATGGATTAGGGAACTGGCGTGGGGAGGCTGGAACGTCGGGCTAAACGACGATATAATACCAGCCGAAATTTCCGTTCTGCAAATCGGTTTAACTGCCGGCCGGTCTACAAAGGTCGGCCGCGTAACACGCTGTAACGTACGTAATGGTACCCGTTAACAAAAACAAATTCGACATTACGCGGCTTCCGAAGGAGCACCTGGGCCGCCTTTGAATCGTCGGAATTGGATTACGCCGGTCCTTTTCGGGAATTACGGCGGCCCCGCCGCTGGAAGTCGCGGCGAAGTTTTAGCGGAGGGCGACGGTGATTTAGGCGTTCAGAAACGGCGGAATTAATGGCGAAAGAAAGTTTCGCCGTGGCCGGGGCAAGAAAGGGGAGCAGGGGACTGCGGGGAAATTAGCGATTTTATAAAATGTGCCTTCGAAGATGGGGAATTTAAGGATGAGCACCACCGCCTGAACTTTGTAGGGAAGATAAATCCCGCGGAAACATTTTACCGCGTAAACGACGGGGGTTGCGAATTGTGCACTGAATTCCGCGCAAATTGTGGATGACTCTGTTCGCTCGGGGTATCGTGCAACGAAATCGCAACTTTGTTCTTCGAATGCGCGCGGGGTAATTAGTTCGAATACTATTTAAATTCGAGAGGGTGTAACTGGAAGCGATTTGAATAACATATGAGACGCATTATTCGGTCGGAGTCCGAACGAAACGGTGAATACGATTTGTTTTACATTTAGCCCCGAATGAAACTCTTAATTTGCGATACATGCATGTGCCATCTTTCGATTTCGTCGACAGCCGAATGTAAAATTCCCCGCTGCCTGTTACCCCGCCCGGTTGAGTTACTCATTCACGGCTCGCGGAGCTTTCGAACGCGAGAGCTTTGAGTATGTACGTAGGCGGAATTTGATTTATTCATACGACGTGTGAATACGCACCCGTGTGACGCAACTGCGCGTGCAATTCAGCGGAGGGTCTATTGCAAACGCTTGGATCCTTTAATAATAACTTTCGTCGCGAAATTTCGCTTTGGCGCCGGGGAATGCTGTTCGCGCAGCAGTTGGAAATTTTCGTCCTTTATCCTTTCAGCTCTTGCGAGCAGCCGCGTGCTTTTTTTCTCTCTCTCCCTCTCTCTCTCTCTCTCTCTCGCCAGTCACGCATATATTCTCTCCGAAACAATATCGGGGAATTCAGTAGATGTTTAATTTTATTTTTCACGTGAAAAATATTTCCCCTAGTGCGCGCCAGTTTTACGTATATTAAAAATACTCTCGGATTACAGACCTTTGCGCGTGCATAAATTTTTTTACGTTATTCCGCGGCTATAAAAAGTCTCGCGAAAAACAGATCCGTTCCGTAGGAAATTTCGGGAAATGAAGAGCGAAATGGAAAACCGTTTGCCGAGTGTTTAACTGTAAAAAGCCGGCCCGTTCGAGCGAGTAAAAAAGATTTCCATTATCGTGCTCTCCCGACTTCGAACATTTTCAGTTCTACGGGAATAAAAGGAGAAGATAAAGGGACAAGAGTAGAAAGAGAAAACGAGGAAATCAAAGGATCTTCTGTGCTCAAGGATCTGGCAAATATTTCCCGTGTTTAGAGACTCTCGTCGAGCCGAGGCTCCGTTGGTCAGTTGGCTCGCGCGGAGGCTCTCCATCCGGGTCGAAAGCGGCGCTAATTTTCCGACGACTTCTTCCCGCGATTTACAACGGCGTGTCCCGAAGTCCAGCCGCGCGCGGCCGCAGTAAAACAGAAGAGGGGCCCGGCGCCGTAGCCCCTTAAACTAGTTGCGGAATTCAATTTTGAGAATTAAATTTAAGCTGCACTTTGAATTATATCGCGCTGCAATAAACCCGGACTATAATATACCGCGGCGCATCAGCGGGCACCGCGATCGAGGGATCTGGGATCTTATACAGGGCATTCTAATAAATCCTGATGAAACTCAAGCGTTACGGCGACAGTCATTCTCATATTCAAGTTGAAAATCCACTTTAATCATCTTACATTAAATAATTAGTGCAAACTAGTATGCATTCATTTCCAGAGATTTCCCTTTGATCTTATACGCCGGAGAAATTATTTATAGCGCGGAAACGGTCGGAAAGGGTTGACGCGAAGTCGGAGAACTTTTTTGGCATTTTAATAGTTGCAACTAGACCGGGGATTTCGTAATTGCGAGCTCGCGATTATAATAGACGCGAGGATTTTGATGAAATTTTAATGAATAGTGAAATGATTCTAATCCGTTCCTTTCATTTTTAAATCAGCTCGCGGAATATTCGGCGGTAGCAATTAATCGGTATTTTCAATTAAACCTGTTCCCAACTTCAGCGATTTAACTCGAAAATTATGCTCGGAAACGTTTGAATTTAATTGATCTAAGCTGCGCAACGGACCTCATCACAATATTGAAACTCCATTCAATTCTGAACTCTCCGTTAGTTTCGTTATCGAGTTCGGGCGAATTACCCGGAGTTTTATCCGAATTTCTAATGTCTTCGGAAGTGCGTAGTATCGCGGCATGCACTTCGCGTTGAATTGTGTTATGTAGCTTTTTTATTCCGCCGGTTTCCTGGGAAAGTTTTCCTATCAGCTTTTTACGCGGGGAATAGAGACGGTTACGTCTATCCGAGTAATCAAATTAATTGACGACCGGCCTACATTTTCCAATTCGCCGGCAACGATTTAAATCTCCGCGCGTCACGGCAGTGAAAATTTGCTGCGAATCCGTGTCACAGTCCCTCTTCCCCGGACATCTGCCAATCTGTCTCTTCGCCGGGCGACAATTAATCGACGAGATGATCCCGCTACAGGATTTTCGTAACGATCATTGTTACGTACAGCTTCGAAAGGAGGATTAATCGATAAAATGATTCGACGGTATTACATAAATGATTACCGTATTCGTAAAACAATATAAATATCTTTTCCAAAGAATAATAATATCCCAGTTTTCCGAGAATAATAATATTCGAATTTCCAAAGAGTAATAATATGCAAATATTAAAGCGCGGCGATATTCAAATTTTCAAAAAGTTGCAATATATATGCAAATTTTCGGAGCGCAACGACACCGAAATTTGTAAGAAATAACGATATTTCAATTCTTAAAGTGTTCCCAAATTTTCAATTCAATTCGTTCGCCATAAACTCACCGGGGAATTCAATCTGTTAACTAAGATCGACGCTAGGCGGGAAGAAGCCGCTATCAAAATCAGACCTCGATGTCGCCGAGACCGCATCGGTTGACAATAAAAATATAAACGCGGATAATGCTGTTCTCCCTATACGAGTCTCCGCGGGGTACTCGCGAGGCGGTCGTTGCAGCGGCGCGCAGCTGCAACTGCGGTAGACCGACTATAAAAATAAAATAAGAGGGTAGGGAACGATCGAGCGGGAGGAGAACGGAATCGATGGCAGGTGAAAAGTGGCGAACTGCACGGGAGACAAATCACTGGGCACATAGCGATTGCTATTTTTATAGCGCTTACGCTTCACGCTAGGCCTCCGTTTCCACGGCGAATTCCATGGAAAATCCAGAATTCCTCCTCTCCCTGTACTCTTTCACCGCGGGCGGGAGTGATCATGAAAAACAGGCATCGATTTTATTCCTCCGACTGCATTTACAATACATTCATTTCCCCTCATTTTCGAACAAAACAAACTTTCTCGCTAACTTCTGCGTTCCCTGCTACAAATGTACACCTGACCCTTACAAAAACTGTTGTTAATCGACAGGAAACTGTGTTGCATATCGATTTTATTCCTCCGTGCAATAACATTTACTTTCCTTTATTTCCGAACGAAACAAACGTGTTTACTAGTTTTTGCAATTCCTATAACTGCACAACTTTTCCTAAACAAAACGAGTTGGACTAATCGGCAGAAAACTCTGTATCTAATCGCATATCCATTTTATCCTTCGGTGGAGCATTTATTTTACTTTATTTTGGGACGAAACAAACATTTTTACTAGTTTTTACAGTTGATACTATGAATATACAACTGTTTCTAAACAAAACGGGTTGATTAATCGACGGAACACGCTGCATCGAGCTGCACACCGGGTAGAAAGGGCAACAATAACGCGCCCCCCGAGGCGGGAAGGGAAATTCGTTTCCTCACGCAACCAGGAAAAATTTCATCTTTATTTATACGAACAGGGAAAGATCCCGCGGGGCATAAAAATGAAACAGCCTGGAAAGTCAGTGTGCCACCGTGAGCAAAGGCGGATCTATCATGGATCGTCTGGCAAATGTCAGGAACGATCTGGGTCGCTGGCTCGAATCGAATCACAGGGCTTTAGTGGTAAGCCTGTCGAGTGGTGGCATCGACAGGATCCGTCGACGTTGCTGTGACGGTTCCTGTACATGTCCTTGAGTAGTTTCGCACGACTGCACACAGCAGCCCCCCTCTTTCTCTCACTTGGTCACACGGTTGCCGCGAGTCTTGCGTTACGCCCACGGCTCCGTCTCCTTTGACGGCCTGTCGATAGACAATAAACTTGATTTGAGAACCGGCGGAGATCAAATGTAAATATACGCGCAAAATGGAGCGCGAAGTTTGCGAATCCGGTGAACCGTGTTTCCGTGTACACGAATTCCCGCTGTTCCGCGTGTTAATGCAAATCGTTCCATTCGTTCGGGAGAAGTGAACAACATTGATCAACGAATACTGAAACTTCCGTGTGTAATTCAACACTGCTCGAGGAAAGGATAACCGATAACTCTATTATCAGCGAAACTTACCGGGCTTGTGGGAAGGTTTGAATTTGATTGTTCCAGTTTGCAGAGCTGCGTTTGAATATTAAAACTGACAATTGCTAGTTTGAATGCTACTCTACTGGAAATATATAACAAGTCAACTATTACAAAACAATTTCGCGCAACCTACTCGTATCATACAAACTTATACATCAAATACATCGTTTGTTTCCTTTAACCCCTTGGTTTACACATGTGAGACTCGCGATGAACATTTTAAATGGAATTTAACAAACGTAAATACTACTCAATTCCTCTGAATTCAAATGAAATATTAATCTTCTGTCATCAGTTATTATATTCTAGGACAAACGTAGAATATGCATAGAATTTTTATCTTTTCTCAACAAACCATTACTGACAAAGTTGTTGCATCGGTCACAGTTGGAAACTAAATCATAGGGCAACGGGTTAAATTCGAATACTTCACGAAATCCTTATAAATTAACAGGCACGTTTAATAACTGGACGACTAAAAAGACGAAACATTGCGCTCCAAACCATCGCTCAGGAACAAAAGACTTTCAGAACAGTGGAATCACAATACCCCGCAGGCTTCGCGTTTCCCGTTTTCCGTTCGCGGGCGCACCGGCGCAAAACGCGGCAATTATTCATTCCCATTCGTCAGGGTCGGAACAGGTGCGTCGTTCTGCGTTGAACCATCAGCCGTCGTAAGTACACCGGCGTCGTCGAATATTCCGTGAAAACCGTGGGCGCCGCGCGTCGAACGCCGGATACCGGGGGCGGTGTAGTCAGCCACTTTCGGATGCATAATGCAGTCCCTGGTGTCTCCCATCTGCCTGCCGCCTCCCCCGTTGTGAAAACCACCCACCGAGCAGTCCTCCGCCGCCTACCCGCATCGTGACCGGGCTGCGAACTAACATCCCACGGCCCGACTTCCGCAACCGCCCTCCCTCGCTCTTTCCCGCAACGGATCGGCCGTCCGCTACCCTCTCACGCAACCCCCTTAATACTGTCTCGTGTCGGCTCCATAAGTCACGGATATAGGATTGGCAAGAGTTTAAGGTTATCTTCGACGAACAGGTGGAGACGTCGCTCGTTTTGCACGAGTGCCTCCGCGCGCTGAATATTTCGCGCGCCCCCGACGGCGTAAGGGGTTGCAATCGTACACGCCGATACTTCGGAATCGCGCCGACGTGTCCCACCCCTTCGCGCCGCGATCATCGGTGTCGTTTAAATTTGTTGGCTTCCTTTGGCCACGCGGGCGCCCGCGGTTCCGTGGTATTTTTGGATCAGACCAAATGTAAGGGAAAATCGAATGCTCGTGTGTTCTGTTTCGCGTGCGTGCAATTGGATTGTTGCATCGCATCTTTCGTGGAGTGTTTGTATTCTTGGTGGACTCTAGTGAAAATTGTTCTATTTCGAGGTTAGTTTAGTTTTATAATCAACGATTTTGTGATTTATGTGTTTTGTTGTATACTGTTTTTGTCTTTTATTTGTTGAATATTGTCCTTTCTCTTCCAAGCTGTTATAAATGTCTTTATTCTTAATGTTCTCATAATACCACTCAACGTATATCAAATTATTTTTATTCGTCCGCCTCGCTCAAACAATCGAAACGGAAACAGTAAAGGAACACAGAAGAAGCAAGTGTCCGAAGTAGTTTGAATATCTGTCAGATCCCGAAGGATGGGGATAACCCCGCGCAAAAGGAAACCGTTGGAAGCGATTTCCCTCACGGCGGAGATGAAATCGAATATCCTTTATGCATGCATGTATACAACGAGCGTTGACAATGTGATATGCTAAATCGGGAGCATCTGTTTGCTACGCAGCCGCCGCCACCGCCGCCACGGATCCCACCCGGTTGGTATTCAAGCCGAAACCCGCGTGATTTTTCATTCAGCCTGGAAAATCTACGGCCGGAAGTCTAGAGGGCCGGCCGTGCACCGTCGACATTTAACCTGATCGATGTTTCCGATTTATCTCGGGCTGATTTCAAGGCCGGTCCACGGGCAAAAACTCGAATTCATTCCCATCCCCCGTGAAAATGCCGATCTGTGAACGTCAGCCTGTATCGATCGCCGCGCAACACTCGGAAACGAGGTGAAACCGATCCCAGGTGATCTACCGTTAGATTACGTACCGGAACGAAAATTGATCTATAATTAAAATTCACTCTACCGAGGAACGAACATTCTGTTAAACAACAGAAGCTCAACGATCCGTACGATCGGATGAAATTTTCAAATTTCATTCATGGACGATAACATTTCTCTTTATACGCAAGAAGTTTCGTACACCGCGAAGTTTATAAACGATTCTTTACGTAGAAATTCCAAAAAGAGAAACTAGGAGCAACTCGCGGCACAAGGATATCCGGTGTCGTTCTGTTTAACTATTTTGTTCCTCATCTGCAAAGTTCAGCACACCGTGGTGTTACGAAGTACTTAGGTAATGAGGCTATATCTCTACCAGCGTACTTCTAGACGACAATGCTTCGCAGCTGGTAATAACAGATACGTTGAAGCGTGAACTGAGTGTTTGCTGGTAAACATCGGTCGATAGTCGGTCTTCGCGAAGCGACTTAGCGTTCCGTAGCGTCTGAGCATGCTATCGTTTCGTGGGACAGTGGATCCAATAATGTTCCAAGCGAAACATTCAATTATCCGGATGAAAATATTCATCCGCGAGCATATTTGATCTTCGCTCCCCCTGTCGGGCTGCACATTGATCCGAAATAGGTTGTCGATCCCGTTCAACGTGAACAACGAAAACTCTCGCGGAATCTTTTATCGGCGTAAACCAGTCGCGCGTGACGTCGCCCGCCGGGGGTTAAATATGTACATTCAATCTCGTTCGTTTGTAGTCAAGATACCGGGCACTTCCATCAGGCTGCTTTTGTCCGGCTAATCCGAGGAATGAAAGCGGTAATGCGTGACCGACCGGTTCACGCATTGTCGGCGCGAACGTCACTCCTCGCGCAATAACGCGCGGCCGCGAATAGGACGCGGGGATGAAAAATGACCGAAAGTTCTCGATAGTGGAGGGCGGCGACGAAAGGGGTGGGTCGCGGTATCGATTTGCCATCCGCATTGTTGTTAGCGCCGCTCCCGGCCGGTGGGGATGAAAAATAGTTTGGTATCAGGGGCACGAATCGTAATGAATTGATATCGAAACTACGGCCTCCCACGCCGGGAATATTCCCTTTCGCAGTTTTCAATGACAATGTTGTCTTTATCAGCCAACTGCACGCGGTGATTTGTGATTATTTCGAGTAATAATAGTCCGGAAACGAACCATTATATTCCGTCCGCGTCAAAATCACGACACACCGCGGGTGTTCTTCGTCGAAATTGAAAAAGAGATCGATCTCGAAAGAATAATTGATCCGTTAACGACCGCGCTCTATTGTTCTGTCCCGTTGAATAATATTCAATTATTATTAATATCGAAATTTTCCATTGAAACAGTACATGTACGAGCGAAGGCAATAATTCGAGGAATTAAAATTTACGTTAAACATCGGAATAACTCGTTAAATCGTTTCGGAAAACTAATTCCATCGCGTGTTACTACAACTTTCTGGAATTCCACGGTTTAATGAAGTAACGTCCGAATGGAAATGATCGCTACTGTTTCCAACGGTTTCACAATTTTCCATCGGTCGCGTTTCCGTCGAATTCTAGAAATACCGGAAAGGTTTCGGGGCGGACGAAAAAAAAAATAAAATCGACCTCCGGAGTGAATAAAGCTGTCGAACGGTTATTCCGCCAAGAGTTATTCGAATGGAATTCGATATGGGAAATCGCATACAAGTCAATTTTTCTCGGAACAATCGCTCGGAGAATTGGTTTCCACGCTGGCCGAATGAAGGTTTAATGGTTCCACAAAACGGTATGTCGCCCGTGTAACATTCCGAAAACGGTTTCATTCTATTAGAAGGATCCATTTGTCTTTCTTCCCCCCTCCAAGCAAACACTTCCGCTTTTTTTACCCACGAAGACAACGCGGAAAACTTTCTATTTGACGTTTTCTTTACCCTCGCCCCCAGCTTAGAGACAAATGATACCGGAGCGGCGCGATTTGACGCGCCATGTGCTCCTCATCGGGTTTCAGTGATTTCGACGAAGATTTCGGCGCCCCGTGCTCCCTCGTTTATCAACCCGTTTTAAGCTCCTCTCACGTTTTCTCCCCTGTCATCCAATTAAACATCCTTCGAACACGCCGGAACAAAAAACATCTTCATCCCTACGGGCAATATTAATGACCTTTTCTTGAATTTTTCGGGAATGCTCGGGATATTAATGATAGTTTTTGCGCTTCCGTTTGCGCAGGTACCTTCGCGATTAATATCATTAAACTTCACTTTTGAATAATTCGTAATGTGTCCCTTAGAAATCGATTCCGACATTCCCCGACCGTAACAGTCGTCACTGGAAATTTGATTTTCATTCGAAGGGCCTATAGAAAATTTCAGTTTTCTTCTCGTCATTGAAAATATAACTTTCGATAAATTCGTGACACATTCTATACAAATATATTTCTAAACTTGTTTACCATAGCACTCAAAAATTCGACTTGCGACAAATTCACAACATTCTACATGTGTTTCCAAATCTCACCATAGTACTCGTCATTCAAAATTTGACATTCTACATAAGCTTATTAAAAGAAACTACAGTGTTTCTCTATATTTGTTAAATGAATCGCGAGACGAGAACAAGTTTCTTGTTCAGGCGTGTAACATCCAGTGCCTGTTCATTTTCAATGGTACACGAGTACCTGGTCGTTTTTGTTAATTACTATAGCGGCGACTGGCATAGTATTCACATGATAGTGAACGCCGCATCGCCAGCGGGGACTGGCGCAGGATTTACGTTCGAGGGATTCACAACAAAGTGGCTGCGTCCCGATTGCAAGTAACCGTGGCCGGTTTTTGTGCCCGCACCGACTGCGATGTGCATCGAGGCAGGTTCGGAAACCAGCTCGTTAGTTGTATTATGCAAAAGAAATTGAACGGGGCCGTGGCGAAGGTGCAACACGTTCTTTCACCGGCCCTTTCTGCCGCCACTTCTCTTTCGTTCCACTTCCATTCGCCGGCCGCCCCTGCTTCACATTTTTACGCTTGTCAGTTTCATTGTCTCGGCCACGTCGGAATTAGTCGTTCGTTAATTAACCCTTAAATGCATAGCGTTCCCATTCGGCGACACGTCCATTGTTTCTCGAGTCTCGTTATGCGACCGCTGAAATAACAACTGTTTCTGAAATATCCGCGCTGGCGTACGGACGGAGCACAATGGGGACAAATGCCATTTTTGAATCGAAAGAACGTTGAAAAGTGACCCGGCCTTTTTCGAAGCATTCCCGCATTGTTCTCTGGTGAATATATATCGCTTATTTTTTTAGTATCTCGTTACTTCTGGAAACATTGCGTATTTGTAAGTTGATATCGCGAAACGAGCCGCTGGAATTTCAAACGATCGAAATTGGAAATTCAGTTGTAAGATTTTTGTGCTTCGTTCTCCGCTGACGGAGAATAAACATATTATTATTACTCAGATTAATGGTTCGAGGTATTAAAAATAATATAAAAATATCGCCACGTGTCCATTAATATTTTCACGTTACTACCTCTTTGAACTCGTTCGAGTCCGGTTTATAATCAACGTATAAAATAATCATCGAGCCCGCGGTTCAGTCGTGTTTCATTGTAACGAAATTGCAAGTGAAAATTCACAATGCAAGTGTTGCTGGTACACTGTTACGAGCAACGCTGGATATCGAGTTTCTTATTATACATTTATTTCGTATTTGCCGAACGGTTCGTTAAAGATTCCTTGTTCTCGAATGATCGAAACGAACCAAATTATTTCCTGGTTTTCGTTACACGTTCTCCGTTCGATTTTCGCGTGTAATTTCGTTAATCCGGCATCCCACCCTTTCCTATTTTCCTGGGCGCGGGTCAATTAACCCGAATACTCTTTATTCAGGTATTCGGGATATATAATTAGAGGCCACGCGTACTCGAGGACTGACCAATTTTCCTGTGGTTTTAAAGGGCCCTCCAGAGCTCCACGGTCGGCGGCGAAATCTTGAATTTGAATCAGTCTCCGGTTACCCGCCGTTCATTAATCGGGATTCGAGATTCCTGGCGGCGCGTGACGTCACCGATACCGTCTATTCAGTTGACGAGGGTCGTTCGGAGATTCCATCGAAATATTATGAATTCCAAGAATTCACCGAGAATCCGTTTATCAAATCCCGGACCGTAGCTCTGACTTTCACGAACGTAATCTCGATTCCATGCGTCGCAAGATACACTAATAACACAAATATAAAAACAACATACAACATAAATATAGTATAAATAATTATACACAATTCTGCCACAATACAAAATTCATCCGATCCAATATCCTCTTAACATCTAACCCTTGCCGACCGAAAGGCCCCTTCATTTTCAAGATTTACCATCGCTGTAGTTTTCTTTATCAAATATTGCAACTTATTACATCATCGGTTTGTTAATCATGCATTGGCAAAAAATATTTACCATAATATAACGTCTTATAGGCGAGTATTACGAAAAAAGCTCTCGTTAACACGTTGACAATTTGGAGCTTCCAAATTGCTTAAGAAAATTGCGATAAAAAGATTGATGTTAAATAAAAATATTTAATAACATAAGTAGCTAGATAATAGTGTAATATGACTGCTGTAATATCAAATCATTAATAATTATTTTCAATACCATTTGTTATTAACACTAGAAGTACCGTACCAGTCAAAATGACTGGCTTCGATTGTTTTGTTTTGGAATTATTTATATCTTAAAAGCATTGAATATCTGAAATGATCTTGAAAGTAAATAGCTTCACATGAACACTATAATGAATGTTTGAAGAAACCGAAAATAGTTTATTGTTACAATTTTTATAGGGATTACATATCAATCGTTTCAAATCTGCGGTAGTTCTGGCGTTAAAGAATGAGTATTACTATGTAAAACGCTAGAAACTTTCACGCCAGTCAACGTGTTAAAAGTTAATAAACAAGTTCCCGAGGTTCAAGCCACAAATCCAACGATGTCCACAAAAGAAACCCGGCCGAAGCGATATGATCAAATCGATACAAATTCCCGAAAACAAATTAGTGGCTCCGGGATGAGATTCGGATGCGGAATCTGAGGAATCGATCTTCGGACATCGAGGAGGGTGGAACAAAGGAGTAATTCACGGAACACGAAGAAAGTACGGGACTCGTTGCGTCTGGGTAAGTTCTCACAATCGCGAAGGGTGGAAAGAAGTGGACAGGTGGCGGGGGGGGGGGGTGTGCTCGGCGAAGACGGGGTCGACGATGCCGCGTCTCGACGCCTGCTTTCCCCGAAGAATAGTCAAGCCCCCTTTCCAATGGAATGGAATCGCCAAAGCGTTCCAGATGAAACACGGGCTTCCAATTACACGGGAATTGAGAAACAGGAGGAGATGCGTGCTCGAGCATGCGAAACACAGAGAGAACATAATCCCGGAATGACCTGCATTCTTTGGATCCGAGGCGCCGCGGGGGTGGCCAGTGACGTGCACGAAATACTCGCGAGCAATCGGACCGTTAACGCGAAGAAAGGGAAGCGTTCGAATAGACGAGCTGTTTGGAACGGAGATGGGTTGTCTGACAAGTGCAATATCGTAGACTATAGTGGTGAGTACATAATATTCTCTCGAATTTGGAGTTCGTTTCGTCGGACGAAAGTCGGGAGGTTGAGAACTGTACGGAAATGACAAAAAACGTATTCTTTACTTTTTGCTCTGTTTTCGAATGGTTCCTATATTTTTTTGGCATCCTTTTTACCAGTTTTATATTCTCTAGCTAGTAGTATTTTTATATTTTCTATCTACCTTTTACCATTCTTGTATTTTTCTAGTTTTCCACTGTTCTTCTATTTTTCAACGTGGCATTTTTATACCTCCTAACAATTTCTTTCGTTGTTTTTATACTTCTCGCCAATCTTTTTACCATTTTTATACGTTCGAATAGTTTTGTTCACTATTTTCATATTTCTCACCTACGTTTCGACCGTTACATTTCATCCTCTAAACGAAAGTGTATATTAGATTCGAGAAGAATGACTTCTCGCGTTCCGTGATCTACGAGATGGGTTTCGTACGAACAACGAAAGCTGAGGAACGTTCCGCGAGGATTTCCAATTTCGCACGTTCGAAGGGCGGAACTTTTATTATCGAAGGTGTCGTTTGTATTCCGTCTCGTTTCCATAAATAATGGCCTCCCTTAGCAGTCATAGGTATCCGATCTCGTCGAGATTTCATCTGGCATTCACCGCGCACGCGTTCTCGTCACATAAAATCTAAATTTTCATACCCATTTCCATACGTATTTTCATATATCTTATTAGGGGCTCCCTTGGTAATTCCCCGGGCGAACGCGACAATCTTGTCGTTCCCGGAATCGTGTCTCTTTCGGGCGGCTCTGTTTTTCAATTTTCTCGCGCGAAATCTGAAAGCCGCGACGGCGAAATCCTGGCGAACGTGTGCGAAACGCACGTCCGAAGGAAATGCAAATTCCGTAATTCGGGAGATTTATTCGAACTGTCCGTGTAAGTGCTTCTTATTGTTTTCTTAACATTTCCCTTTCATAGTTTCCTTACAAGATCTTCACGCGGTTTCTGTACGTTGAAAAGTCGTCGGTTTCGTAAACTTTAATGAACTGTACGAATTAATGGCTGCGTATGAACATTAGATACACTGCAGCAGTTTCATATGGTTATTTTACGCGTGGAATAATTAGAATCTCGTTAGTATCACATTTAATGAATCCATTGTGTATCTATTATATTCGCGATCACGTATTAAAGTATGATAATTGTCAGTCACAAATAACGCGATATCAATTGTTGCTGTAATTTATGTTTCGATTAACATCAGTAAACAGGGACAAAAGTTAATGCCAGTATTTATGAAAATATAGTAGTGATATCCCGCGACAACGTACGAATGCGTTTTGTTACATTAACACTGTCTCCGCCGGCTCGAGCCGTGAAAATCTGTTCCTCGAAACGTGATTTCCCTTCAAAGAACTTCGTAGGCAACTTTGGCAAGGCAGCTTCCCCGGGTCCCGTCGTGTCTTTGATTATCGCCAGAAATTTGAGATGAATAAATTTAAAGTTATCTCGCGGAGGCCGGTCGAAGCGCATTATCCGAATGCGAGGTTTTTGTAGCCAGCACGGGTGCAACGCGAGTACAGTAATTAATACAAAAGTGACACCGGTGAAGCCGGAGCCGCGTTGAGTGTGTAATTACAAGATAAACTTAATGCTGAGTTTGCGATTATAATCACGGCAATACGACAGGTATAATTAAGACGAAGGTAACGTGAAGTCTGCGAATTCAGCGGAAGCAGCTGCGAACGCGGAAGTACTTCCCGGCGCGAGGATCCTGAAGAAACGGCGCGGAACTCTGGAGCAACGTCGGTACGTCGGAGTGTCATTAAAAATACACCGATATTACAAAAAGACGGTAGAATCTTCCCACGTTCGTGAACAAGACAAGGAATTCAACTTCTGACATCATCAAAAAAGTATCTCACTATGTTGCTAACGAGACTCAGTAATGTTCAAACATAACTGTTCATCCCGAAACTCTTAACAAACGGAACAAAGCTCTACACTCTCGTTTCCATGAAGCTAAAACCTCATTTTTGCGAAACACCGCAAAAATATTAACATTCTTAATGTTACTCTCTCTCGCCCTCATTTTCGTACACCTAAAATCTCATTTGTACAAAACACTGTATAAACATTAATATCCTCGACATTATCCCCTGCGGTCCTCATTTCCATAAATCAGAAATCTCATTTTCCCAAGATCCTACTCAAAAATGCTTATCCTCGACATTATCTCGCGTAATTCTAATTCCTCCGAATCGCGTGCGTTTACTCTAAAATCCCCCGCTCGCAGACAATCGGAATAACGTTTCCACCGTTCCGACGTTGTCGAAAATTCCGTCACACCTCCATTAATGGCATTAGCATTCGGCGCGCAGTTCGCGATTCAAAACGCGTTCGGAGACGCGAAGGGGCGCAGCCCCGCGGTGATCGAATTCCGCCGACAAAACCGTCGCGGAAAGTTTCGCCAGGCGTCAGATGCGAGAGGAGAAATTTCACTCATCGCTGGCGTGCGCGCGGGCGCGAGCTCGTGGGACCGTTGAATAATGCAGAAGGTAACTCGCAACAACGAAGACTGTCCGGAGGTGCGCGGCCACGAATCCCGACGCCCGGGAAAGGGTGTTAAACACCGAGGCTTGCGGTGTTTAGCTCCTCTCGCAGGCCGAACTCATCCCTTTATCTGGTATGGACCAGCGGCGACGGGTTTACAGTGAAAGCCTCGGTTATCTTGCTTCGTGTTCCATGGGAAAGGTCGCGAGCCATCGACATCGTTTCCCGTCGGGCCGTTATCCCGCGAGGAATTGCAAGAAATCTCATTCTTTAATGCAACCCCTCCTTCCGGCGGATTTTTTGCTGCGGACTGATCTCCTTTAATACAATCGACCCGCTAGTCAGGATTCGCCGGGTTTCTTATCCCCCGTCTTACCTATCTTTCATTCAAGATCGTTGTTCTCCTCCGTTTCTCGCTGATTCATTCGATTCCAACTGTGTTTCGTGTCAATCCGATCGTGGGAGTTTTAAGAGTCTCTTTGTCGCGAGGTGAGATTTCAGTTTGGCGAGTTCCCCTTTTTTAATCGTTTCGGATTTCTTAAGAAATTATATTCATTTCGGTAACAATATGGGGTGTTATTTAGTGCACTGGTGATGATAGATGGAATGAAATAATGGTATACTACAGTTTTGATAAAACTAGTTTCAATATTTTGTTTGATATTTAAGTAGCAAAATGCATTATAATGTGCGTCAGGTCTAAAAGGGTTGAAGATGTATAGAATATCCTCTATCCTCCAGGGGTTTTATAATTGATCAGTATCTAATAGACCAGAGCATTAAGGTGAAGGTTTAACGAACAAAGGATGGAATAAAGGTAACCTGTTCTATAGCGTGAGTCTTCTATTTAGCGTTATCAATCTTTTGTCATTGAATTATCGACTAACCGGAGAGCCTCGCAGTACACGGTCTCGTTGCCCATGGGAAATTTAACCTAGCACTATGT
Organism: Nomia melanderi; assembly: GCF_051020985.1. Classification (NCBI taxonomy): domain Eukaryota; kingdom Metazoa; phylum Arthropoda; class Insecta; order Hymenoptera; family Halictidae; genus Nomia; species Nomia melanderi. Next base: position 12,020,689 of record NC_135007.1, read on the forward strand.
TGAAAAAAGAAATAAAAGATACCGTACGCACAGTTCTCAAGCTGAAGAGGGCCCAAAAGAAAGGAAGCTGTAAACGGTGGCGAAGTTACTCAGAAGGAGCACGACGGGAATGGAAGAATCGAGTACCACGGTGCTCGGAGGAACAAAGAAGAAGAGGGCGTAAAGGGTGGGAGGGTTGATGGTGGTGGTTTACCCTGAACAAGGCACCGTTCCGGTCACGAGGTCCCTGTGTAACATCGTCCTCGTTTCTGCCGCGAGTGAATTTATTTTCTCCGCTGCTTCTTGTAACAGCAACCCCTTCTTCTTCAATCTTCCGCCCTCTACAGTCTTCACCGCCGCCAGCTACGGAACTGCCCAACTGAATTTCATTAAATGCGAAACAAATAATACTGTTGATCGACTATCTAAGGAACAATTTTACCTGACTCTGAGTTACTCTGATACTTACAATGATCGATCCTACCCACTTTCCATCAATTACTCGCGTCTTCTAAAACTCTGTTATTCGAAGTAAATCCAATTAACGATTAAAACCTTAAAAATCCAGATAAAGAATTCTAAAACTCTAATCAATACCTCAATACTAACAAAAAATCCCTTTACATCACAATCGTGCAACCTGTCCTCCGTCAACCCTTCAGACACATTTACTCCTCCACCATAAATACAAAGAAACTCCAAATCTTTAACACGTTCGCGGACGTGAGTGCTATAGCATTCATTTTCATTGCGATGCAAAACGACACAAATGCTACAACATTGAAACTTACAAGCCACATTGTCATGAAATTACGCACTTTAACCCTCGGTATTTGCGTTTTTTCTATTTTTACTCATTAAAATTTGTGCTGTCCACGAACGTGTTAATGAAAAGCCTACCACCTAAGAAGTAACAAATGACCACCTTATATCGCAACCTCCCAACCCGTGAACCTCCATCAGCTCTGCAGACACTCTTTGTTCCTCCGCCATCAGCCCGACCCTTCCCCGCAATCGCCAGACTCGCTGACAAGGGTCGCACTCAAGGCCGGCCGAATTGCGCCATTAATTGCGCGTTGCGCGCGCGGTATGCAACTGTGTCGAGTGCAATGGACCGTCCTTGGCCCAGATACCGATCCCCCGGAGCACCTTACTCGCGCGATTGCCCGGCCGCGCCGTAACCGTTGCGGTCTCCTCCCTATCAGCTCTTCTCGCGCCCCTCTCCGCCGGGTCCTCCGGGTAATTGGATAGTTCGGCTCCGTTCGTACAATCCCGGCACTCGTAAATTTTCCGTGGAATCCGCGGCCCGTTGTCTCGCGCGCCGGAAACGGCGGCTGAGGATCGCTAGGCGACGACCCCGGCTGAGGATCGTCGCCGTAGGTCGCGGCGACCGGCTGAAACGCCGCCGCTTTGATGTTTGCTCGCCGTTATCCGGGGCTGTTCGCGGGCACCGCGGGAGGTATCGTCGCGCGACTGACGCTCTTATCGGGGGACTGGATGACGGGAGGCGCGGCTGCGAGCTTCAAAGAGAGCGGCGCGTATCGCCGGGAAATTGCCGCGGAAGTTCGCGAACGGGAAGTCGGATGATTATTCGAGAGAAGCCGCGCGAGTTGCAATTCCCTCGGATGTGCCGGGTGCTTTCTTTTTCGTCGCGGAGTAATTTAGCCCGATGGCGCCGCGGGAGCAAGACCCTGTGACTCGGGGATTGCTCGCGTTGCTGGGATACTGATTGACGCGGTTCCAGCGAGTCGACTCTTATGGCGGGAGATTCGTGTAATTAACGTTCGATTGGGCGTTGTTTTTCATGGGTTTCGTTGGTTTATATATTTAGGAGATTGTCGGAGATGTCTAGATACTAAAATAAAATTTTGAATTAAGTCTTCTCGAGAGAGATAAAGTTCAAAAAAATGGAACAAGTTAATGGCGAAATGTTCAAGCACAATTCGAGTCACTGGGACATTCTTCAATACGTTTTTCTATCAATTCTAATAGCGTATTCGTATCCAAAGACACTTGCTATCCAAGACAAGAATATCCTGAATGCATCAAGTTGCACCGAAGAACAATGTGGATCTCGGATCGATCCGTGTTGATACTGGCAGCCGGTTTTGCCGTACGCCGGTGCAAGCGTATAAAGCTGTCCCAAGATATTTATGATCTGTCTCGTAGCAATCTAACTTAGCCGTATCTCCTGGAAAACGAGGGATCTCGTTTCCTTTATCCACTTTCGACTATTACAGTCGTGCTCCTTTCGCGTCGCTCTGTTTCCTGCTCCTTTTTGTACTTACTCATTCATATCTTCTCTAGTTGTCTACTCCGTAGGTGTCCCCGCGCAACGCGAGCCCTTTCATTTCGCCTAATATTTTCTTATCTTCATTTCTGCAATTCCAGTTCTTTTATCTGTTAACATACTTCGTGCAGGTTCGTTATCTTCGGAATGTTTCTATTTTCTCGTACTTTCTGTTTCTTAAATCCTCCGTTTTTATCTGTTCCCCTTATCGCGGAGTATTCCCCCCTTAATCCTCTCGACTGTGTTGTTTACTTAGCTTTCTTTTGCCTTCTTGGATGAAACATTTACTAACTAACGTCGTCGATGCCTTATTAATCGAAGGCATGTAATATCGAATATAAAATATATAATATTGTTCTACTATAGTTTAATGAGTCTAATGCAGAGAAATTGAGAAACAATCGCTTATACAAATCCAATACGGAGAAATAAATTGACAACACTACCTCGAACATCGGTTCAATAAATTTCTATACTTTCGGCAGTTTGTGTACGTCCTTATTTCGCCAACCCCGTATCATCTTCTTATCTGGAATATTTTTCCATAATTTCCTCCGAGCTTATTTCGCTCCGCAATTCCCCCCACGATCCCATCCCTCTCAGTCGCGCGTTCGCAAGAAGCGTACCGCTTGTCTCATATTACCCACACCTCCAACCCCAATCCCTTTTTGTCCCTGCTCGCCCAGAGATTTCCCCGCAGCCGTACGTCTTCACTTATTCACGCACTCAATTATTTACGCACACGCGATCCCGCTTTACCCGATCGAGCATCGGCTTGCCGCTTATCACGCTTCGCGCAAATATCAGATTCGCTGCAAATAAGTGGCTGATTTAGATTGAGAACTTGAGAAAAAATTATAAAATATTTTATAATGAAGAAGAAAAGTATCAGAATATTAATATTAAAGTATGAATAAGTTATCTGACCATATAAAGGATCAAATAGATTGAAATGATCGATTAGAAAGTATATCGTAAATCTTGCTTCCACATTTATGCTCAGCATCATCAATCGAAATTATTTTCCATTTAACACTACCGCCAGACAGATCAAAATGACTTACTGATTTCTTCTGTTCGCAATTATTACAAAGATAACAGCTGTTTCTCTGAGCAATTATTAAAGAAATTAATGTGCCAACACGCAAACTGCATTGTAAATCAATTAAAAGCTCGATAGATGCATTCTTGGAGTTTCTATACAGGAATTTCAAGAAGTCAATTTAATTGTTCGGTAGTTTTAGTGTTAGTGGTATAAAAATGTAAAGCTGCATCTACGTGTGCAGCCCGTTTATGATAAATCTTCAACGAAGAAGTTACAGGGAGCCTGTAACGCGAGCCCGCGCCCCGCGCGCGTTAATTTCGTTATTCACTAGCCACCACGGCCAGGTAGCATGAATAGACGTCGCTGCGACTATTTCCATTAATCACGACGCACTTAACTTGTGCGGAATCTGTCAGACCGGCCATTGATCAGGCGTCCGGATGGATTGCTCCTGAAACAGCTCGCAGTTGGATGCATTGCCCGCACACCCGTGATTATTTACGCAATCGGAATTCGTTGATGCGTTCGCCCGTGCACGCCCAACTCTGAATGCTCTATTGTTAACGAAATACGTGTCGCCTTAGACTCACTAGCCAAGGATTATGGATTAACCGTTTCCTTATCCCTGACGAACACCTTGCGTTTTGCTCGTAATCACTCTTGAATTACGTCATCCCTACCCACTAAACTGAATAAAATATATCCAACGAAAACGTCAGGAAAGTTTCATTAGCAAATAATCAAATATCAAAGCTAACCAACGCTCGCACTTCCGCATTGATTTACAGTCTACCCCTATTTATCTTTATTTCACCCAATAATTGGATTAGCAGTGTTCATCGCAAAATAATACGGTATTATAATGCTTATTGAAACACAAACAAAGACTAAATTATTAATCAATCCTTCGGAAGAATTTGTGCCATTTATCTCGACCAGTTACCCATTTATAACCTCACTTATTGCGCCTCATTTATCAAACCAAGCAAGAATCACCTGGAAACAAACAACATCAATTCCCCAAACAAAGAGCGACTCGTTGATTAAAAAGTTTCACTTCCCGACCAGCCAATTAATTTTTTCATCAAGCGTTGCCGTTGCGTCCCGGCGAATCGGCTTCCATAATTGTTTCGCGAACCGTGTCCCCGAGGCCGGCCGAATCTTTATTATTAAAATGCGCCCCGCGGGGCCCTTACGATTTTCATATTTCATTATTCATGGAATCGCGAAGAAACTATTCGCTAGAGTTTCCGGCGACCCGGCTCTAGGCGGCGCGGGGCCGCGCGGAGACGAATTTTCGACCCCGCGAGAACCTGCGAGCCGCGCGGAATCGTTCCGTCCGTCTCGGCGCGGCCATCTCGGTTCGGCGCCAATTTAAGAAGCTTATAAAGAGGAACTGCACTCTCGACGGAATGCAAATGTTCGGTTACGCCGGGGAAAATTGCGCCCGCTTCGGAATAGTTCCCGCTTTTGATGGAGATCGTTGCTGCCCGAGCGAAACTGAATCTCCGCTGCCAAATTAAATGGCGGCGGGGAGTTTTTCCTTTTCCTCGAGCGCCGCTTATACAGCTCCACGGCCGGCGCCGATGGCGATGTTAAATATTCGCCGTGTTTTTCGCTGCGACGTCCCGCCGACTGCGAGATAAAGCCTCGTCACGCAATAAAATGGAACGGCTGACACAATTTGCACGGCGCTAAGTAAATTTAATGTTTGCGCTGCGACGACACACCTGAATCTTTCATCCTTCGCTGCAGAATCGTTAAACGGGATCATATTAAATTTCATAGGAAGTTTCGGGTATGGTTCGTACAGGTATCCTACAGATATGAGAATCTTCTGGTAATAATTAAAAACAATGTTTCATCGCCAGCCTGTATATTGAATCACGCGAAACGATATTCTAATGAAATTCGAATATTCAAGACAAATTCAAAATCGTTCTAAAATGTGGATCGACACGTTGACCGCCGCGTTTCGTATAGCAATGAAGACAAGTAGTATTAGAAATAGCTACCAATGATTTATCATTATCTATCTACATATGTTACTAAACATCTTTATCTTACATCGATCTTCTTACAACCGTTCTCAAGCTCTCAAAATATTAAAACTCTAACGATCACGTGTACATCTTTTCAGCCTATTTACTACACTACCATCTAAAAATTTACTATAATACATATCACCACTGGTACTGCATTAATTACATCATTATTATCAGATAAGGAAACATAAGTTCCATGTAAAAACCAGGTCTGAAACGATTAATTCGGAAAATCTCGCCGATGATGCCACAGGAACCCGCGGCGAGCGTCTATCGGAGGGGACGTCCGCATGGATCGGTCTGTTTTAAATTCCTGGCGGAAGCCCCGATTATTACGGCGGCTAGGAACGCCCCGCAGAGTCCATTCAGCCCCGTTCCCCGGCGCAGTCGAGTCAGGAATCTCCGAGTCGTGTGCCATTTTGTTAGGAAAGCCGTATCAATCCGTTTGTACACATACACAACGCGCTGAACGAGCTAAACTCCCGCCGGCCGCGTCGCTGCTCCCCCCTCCTCGTACGCCGTCCGCCCCACCTTATGCAGTCATGCAACCCCGAAACGGTGCACCGAGAACTTTCCCAACTGGCAGCCAGCCACCGTCACGCTGGACAGAATTCCAATGTGTTTACAGTTATGTTTACGTTCAGAATCGTTTTTGAACAATCCCATCGAGCGGCACCGGCACGGTCCCATCCCCCGACTTTCCATTCTCGACGGGCCGCCCCTCCCGTTCCTTCATGGGGCTCGCCGCGCGCCGAAGATGGATGGTCCCCATTCGACGGACGGAAAATGATTGTTTGCCGGGCGTTATACGAATGCTGTGTCACGGGAACCGGGGAAATCGATGTCTTCCGGGATTAGCTGCTCCGGAGACGGATTTCCTTTGCGTAAAGAAATCGCGTTTGTTTGGTTACGCGGCCCTTGGAGTTTAATTGGAAACAGAGATGGGACAGGCGAGGAAATTCGGGGGATTTTTGGGGCGATGATCTGGTGGTTTCGATGGTTGACGAATTTTCTTGGTGACGCGCGGGAAAATTGTGTTCGTTTCGTTATGGCTGTGTCATGGGATTTAATTGGAAGTTGGAGTGCTACGGAGATGGGAACATTGAGGATATCGAGGTAAATGATCTGTGTTTAATTCTTCATGGGAAATTTGTGGATTATGTTTTAATGGAGAATGTTTTATTTGTGATTTTAAAGCAGAAATGAGAGATCAGTTGGTGAAAGAATTGTATTTGGAAGTTCTCTGTATCGGATTGGGGAATAATTAATAGCGATACTGGAATTTAGTGGTATTCCGTGAAATGGGACGGGTGAAATGATATAAAGGAGGCTGCGTCGGGTGTAGAATTATTAGTTTATTGTTAAATAACACGGATGAATGTCCGTTGACAACCGCTGAGTAATTTCCTCGGTTTAATGTCCATAGGAATTTAATTCAACGTTCGTTTCATTATAAATTCTAATTATTTGACTCGCAATGAAAATTATAATAGTCGTGTTTCACTATTTTCTTTGTCGCCGTGTCTCCGGTGTTTCACGGTAATTTCCATCGTCGTTTGTGTAAATTTAAGGGAAAGTCACCGGGGGCAACGGTTTCGCGGGCGAGCATTTTTCACCGCGCCACAGGGTAGTTACCAATTTCGACACAGTAATCTATTTTACGACCTCCAATTAGCAATTGAAGTATACATATGGCTCCCTGGCGGGCGTTTAACGTTGAGAAGTATAGGGCGGAACAATGGTGAGCCAGAAAATATATGATTGTGTGCATCGGTCGGGATTGACAATGGATCACTAAATTTTCGAGTGGGGGAAACGAAACGCAGCGCCCAACGACTGCGTAACTTATTGTCAGCGTATAATTTTCCGTTGTGCAGCGTACTTTGTGGTATTGTATTCGATAAAGCGGCATTACAATCGATGTAAGTCAATTATTAAAAGCATAAACGATAACGTGAGATGCACATATAATATTTCGAACAATAAACGATAGTTCAATTATTAATTGAAAGTAATATCAACCGTCGCAATTATTCTTCGTGAGATTCGTTTCATATTTGTATTTACAATTATTATTATACGGCCACCTTTCGAACCAGTTCGAAATTGTTTTTATATGATGTTACTCTGCTTCTTCTTTGTCAATTTTTTTTACTCGCCGGATCGAACTGAATCGTAACGTCCGCGTTACACGCGCGCAGTTCACTGTTTCCGAATGTTTCGACTCACCGGTGGCAAAGCGCACGAAATAGAAATAATTCATACGGCTAGTGAATTTGAATTTGTTGTACGGTTTACGGTGACAGTCAAATTGATTACGCGATCGTGCAGCGAGCAGCGTGGCTTTGTAACCCGCATTGTGTTATTAATAAACGAAATGTCGATTCCTGTTCCGTGAATCGAAAGTTTCGTAACATTCGGTGATTGCGAGCTGACAAACAATTGCAGTTATACAATCCCTTTACATTTGTAACTGACATGGTGCAGAGCAACTAATAATTACACATGTTCGCTCCCCGTTTCTAGAAAACTAGTTCTCCCGAAAGAGAAAGAAAATAGAATTACTTTATCTACGAGCTCTACATTGAAACTAATAACACCAAAAAAAGAATAAACCGTTACATTTCACAGGGTGTCTCAGAATAAACGGAAAATTCAAATTCTTACGCGAATGAATTCTACTGAATCACTTTATCCTCGATCTCCACACAAAGAACGGTCACGTTAAAAAAAAGAATAAACTATTCTATTGTTCAGGTTGTCTGGCAGCAAGTGGCAAATTAAAATTCTAATATCCCCCGCGAATTCAGAGAACAATATCAGGAGCGAGTTCTTCAGCGTTCCACGACGTTCCGAAGGGGTGCGCGTCTGCCGTCGCGCAATCTAGACACAGAACAGGAGAGAAACGGGAACTGTAATGAAATCTCGACGGCTTAAGCGTGACACGTCTTATCGAGATAGCAGATAGCTGGCCCCTCCTTCAACTTTAATTCCTTAATTCGTATTTGCCGGCGCACGATCCCGCGTATCACGGCTTAAAACGTAATGCGAGGGGCTTCCGCTCAAATATTATCACAACACGGTAGAGAGTTTCGCCGTCTGTTTATCAGCCGGAAGTTGGAACGTAAGATGGATTCCGGCTGGTTCGGCCCCGCTGTACAGTTAAAAGGCGGATTGCGAGATAATTCCGTCTGCTGTATCCCGAGTGCGGTGCAAGCTGCAAGGTCAACACGGCTGCTGCGCGAGATGACAATGACAAGTGGATGCAGAAATGTAACGGAAGAACGCCGCTTTGCGAGCGCTTCGGACTTCTCGTTTTAATCCTTGATTTTCTTTGAATCTCTCTTTGGATATCCTAATGTAGTATAATACGTATCCTAATATATCCAGATACTCGGACATTTGACTTATTTTTATTAACCGTTTGAGTGCTGAGGAACGCTATAGCTTATAGCATATTATAATTTCCTTACTATGTTCTTCAAGAAATAAATCAAAGTAAATTTATTTGAATGTTATTTTTTGATATGTTTTCGTAATAACACAATATTTGTGATCTCATTAAATATCCACAAAAGTTGTTTAGCATCCAAACGGTTAAAACTCTGTCGATATTAAACATAACGCATGAGTAATTTTAAATATGTAATGAAATCCAGAAAAATTCCTCTTATCAACAATTCGTAATGCATTACAGAGAAACATTTGTCTCGTTTGTTTGCCGGTTCAATCGGTTATTTTTTAATATCCCCGAAACTACTCGGGCAGCAATCTTTTTTCAGCAAACGTGACTCAAAACACGTTCCGCGCAGAGCAAATTTGCGCGCGTTGTTCCTGAAGGGCCGCGAATATTGTCGCAGACGACAACGGAAGACGAATTCGTGCCCGACGACGAATTCGCAGTTCCACGAACGTACGGCCCTTGACAAAGCTAACAGACAAAAGTGCATGCGAGGTAGGTAGTCGCTGAAACGAGAAGTGGCGCGGAGACAGAGGAACGTAGGCCGCGGAGAGCGAGAGAGAACTTCAGAGCTCGGCGTCTGCGTCGCCGGTTTATTAGGTAACGGGAAACACAATTTTAATAACGAGCCGCGCTCCGTCCCCTCGGCCTTTGTGACGGCCATTATTGTTGCCATAGACCAGCGCAATTTGCATTACAGGAAAAAGAGAGCCCGCGGACCTTACGAGACACCTGAGAAAACTAGCGAAATGAAAGCGTATCGACATCGAAAATCAATTTCATCCCTTCAAAGAATCATTCCAATCGATTCATACTTTCCGTTAAATTCCAAAACTAAAAGAATATTTACATGTCCGTAGCAAAATGTAAAGAACCATCGAATCCAAGCTTTCACAGAAACACACAATTCGTATTCCATCCGGTAGTTCACTGGGAATCGACTAAGGATCGACGTTAATTCTACGACACCGGTATTGGAAATCGGTGATTAAATAATGAAACAGTATATATTCCACCGTATGACTTTATTGTAACCTTGAGAAACACGTCTAGCTCTTTCAAGTTCTCAAATGCGAATGAATCGGGAAAAATCGGTTGCCTTTCTATCGTCTTCGTTTAGACTAAAGATACACGAACGTTAAGCACTCTTGATTTTGCTAGAATTAGTAATAATCCAACAACCGGCAAGACGAGATTAAACTTTTCTCGGATCGCCGCGTACCGATCACAATGACGCCGGACGCGACGAGGTGGAAGCGTCACGTGGGATTCTCTATTATGCAAGAACATCGTCGGACGAAACCGCGCGATACAAGCATTTACGTAATGTCTAAAGGGCGGCGCGGCCGGCCCGCTAAAGTCGAGACTTTTTCCCCGTCGTCGTGGGGATTAAAGCTTCGTAAATATAACCGCACCTATTGAAAGGGTGAAGGCAGCTCGCGAAAAAGGAACGTTCCGGCCTCGGTGCGGGAAGGGTCCGCCGGGGGAACGGGGACGCCGGGACACAAGGGAGATAGATAAAGAGAGTAATTTTCGTCGGTACACAAGCCGTAATTATTAATGTCACGGATGAGGCCGCGTCGCAGAGGATCCGCGCGGCCTCTGCATCTTGGGTTACAAGACAACAAGCCCCCACGCAAGACGTACAGTTACGGCGGACCATTTTTCATTTCCCGCCGCGGTAACAATCTCTTCCTTTGCTGCTCCGAGACAGGCCGCTCAACGAGAAACGAGAAAAAATGTTTCCCCGTCGCCGGTTACGCTGTGCGTCGCGTGGGATGTATTTATTCGTTAGTCTTTCGACGCTCGAGCGACAATATGGCGGCGCGCCGGGTGTAGCCGATGATTTCTCATCGATCTTTCCGCGGCTTGTATTCGTTGGATGATCGACAGTTACGTTGGAGACTTTGTTTCTAGTTTTTGTGGATTCAATGAGATCGAGGAGATATCATTAATGTTAACTTAGCATTTATTATCGGCAGGTACTGTTGATACTATTAAATTCATTAACCCCTACGATTTCTTTCTGAACTGTGATCGTAAATACTTTGTTATCAATGATTTACTGAAACTAGGAGAAAATTCCAGTTTTATTCTATTTCAACGTGTGCTCTAAGGTATAGTCATTGACAGTAGAGGAATAATATACAATTTACCATCAAACAAATTGAATAATATTTATGTTTGTTAAATTCTGTTTGAAATCTTCACGAGTCTGACACGATATTGTAGGGAAAGGGGTTAGTAGAATTTGTTTCGTAACTTCGGAGTGATCGTGTAGATTTTATTTGATTTAAATAGAATAATTGGTCGATGGATACGCCTAGTAATACAGGATATTATTAATGCGATGATACTGTTTAATAATAATATATTGATTCGCAGCTGTGAATGGGCGGTCGCGGAAAAGTTAAAAGTTGAGCATCGATTGAAAGGCCTTTATTAATGAGCCGTGGACACTGAGGTGGATGCACGATAACGGGCGATTGACTGTCTGTCGAATTAGTCGATACGGATGATTACCCCCGGATGAGGCTGCGTCGATGACTGGGGTAATTAGGCGGCACTTCTCTTCAACGTTGCATTACGCGAGCCGCACCGGCTGCTGCCACATCATTGAACTGACATTACTCTCGTGACTCTGACCAGCATAAATACAAACGCTCGAGCATCGGCCAGAGTCGCTTCGAACAATAACCGGTCACCGTCGCAGCGTTTTAGGGACAATCGACATTTTTCTAAAGAACCCTTTTACCTTGGACAGAAAAATTCTTTCGAAATTCGTAGCGACTAATACTCCCCACATTGCGTAATTTGCAATGAAAATACGGAGTTCATGATTTTATTCACGTCGCGGGTTTTTACCGTGACGTATATTATACGCAGAATATACAGTTATTTTAATGAGGGTGATATTTCCGATTTTATATTCTGAATTCTGAAGGTATATAGTAAAATTCCGACAGTTTTAATATTCGAGATAAATCAACAGGCTCCGGTGGTTTTCCCATAATATCATAAATGCAGATTTAATATGCGTACCTCGGAATACCGAGCATCCCGTTTTTCTTTGATGGTCGATGAAATTTATAAAAAAACGAGTTCGCGGAACCGATGGCCTCAACAAATGCAGATTAGCCCGGCCAGTTATATGATATCGCTCGTCCGCGTATTACTCGTTTTATCGAACCAGGTATCACGATCGAGAGGATTAAACGGGGAAAAAATGGGAGGGTAACGAGATGAATGAACCACCGGCATTTTTAGTTATCATCAATCGTCATTTACCCAACGCGTTAATACCTTCCACGTAGAACAGAAGAATCCAATTTAATCGTCGAAACAGCGTGAACCCGTAAAATAACGATCCCAATCGATTCTCCTCTAATTAAAATCCTCAAACCACTCTTCTTCACACTCTGCACACCTCAATAATTCACAAACCAACATTAAAAATACCCACTCAATCTCCGCCAACAACAATCTAAAACAAACTGCCCTACACCGACACATCCAACAAACATTTACTTCATAACCCTAGCCCAGAGGTGGCCAAAACGTAGCGCATGCGCCAGATGTGGCACATTGGATGATCACAAATGGCGCATTGCATCCTCCAAGTTATTCTTTTTAAGCGCTTCAATAAATGTGTGCCTTTCCCACATAAATGAATTAATTTAATCCTACTCCCATCAGTATTTTCCTACTACAAAAGTGAACGTAAGAAAATCGAAGACGTGCTGAGTTGTATAGCGCATCTGAACTTGTCTATGAACAAAATTGGCCCAACTTCTAGTAACCACGTTAAAGAATCACTCCGTTGCATTACTCGTGTTCTCGCGGGATTCCGTGTATCCAATTAGAAGTTCATTAACCGGAATACTTTCCGTGGAATATTATATGATCTCGTCGTTGCGCAAGCCCGCAGAGATTCCCCGCGCGGTCAACGCTGCCAGTCACATTCCGGCCCATAACTCACGATTATTGCCAGCATCGGCCGGTATTGACGGACGATAAGGCGGTTTCGGAACGATCCGTGAAACGGAAGAGGCGTCGGATCCGCAGAAATACGGTGTCCCTGTTCCGCGATCCATAGAAAGATTAATGCGCGGGGCGACCCGGCTGGAGCGAAGTGCTCGGCGGGGGTCGAATCGCGTCGAGGCCCGCCTAACTCTCCCCCCGCCGCGCCCCTCTTGCTCTCCCCCGTCGACGGACATCCCTCCGCGCAGAGTAAATTCTAGTTTGCGCGTGCATTATCTCCGCCGGTCACCGATAAATATTTCGCGCGAGTGTTTCGGCCGTGCGCGGCCCCGGTAGGTACATTGGAAAGCCATTATGCGCGGCACGCCGCCATCTTCCTCCGCGCTCGGCCCTCCTCTCTCTTTCGCGCTCGGCCTGCCCGCGATTCACGCCCGTTCCACCGCGTCACTTAATTCGCGTTGAATAGCATCCAACTTATTCACCTGGACGGTTCGATACTTTCGTCGTTAAAGCCCTAAACTATAGCGTCCCGCGGCCCGAGAGCGCTGGCTCGGGTACTTAGCATTATCAACTGTGAAATTCGAGTTGCTTCCTGCGATAGGGACGCGCCGGGAAGGGAATGTTGGGGAATGTTAGTGGGTTAATAGAAAAGTGATATCGGTTTTCTGTCGGGGGTGTGCGGCGGGAAAGGGGTCGTTCATTCCGGCGCGCCGCTCATTAGGGTCCGTGGAAATTATCGGCGATGATCGGCGATTTTGGAGATTATCACTTCGCTCGCGGTTTTTGTTTCGAGCGTGGACAACGGAATTTGTGGATGTTGGGTTAGAGAGATTTGTATCGGATCGTTCGGATCTTGTTGAACATTCGGGTAGAAATGTTTTTTTATTCGAAGTATAAGTTACAAGTTGTTAATCGTAGACGGCGATGACGCGTTGCCACTGAAACCGTTGTTAATCTCAAGATTCAATCGTTGCCTAAGGTTCCATCGCGAGACCGAGCCTCGAGCGAAAAATTCCAGTGGACAGAACCCCGAGAGCTCATCTTCAGCTTACATACTTCCAGTTTTAATAGTTCTCGCATTCACTCTGGGAAGTGTAACTCGCAGGAGCTCGCTTTGAAGTGGACACGAGCGTGAAAGCTACTTTCCAGAGTAACTCTGACATGCATACGTAACGCACGGGCTGGAAAAGCGTTGGCAGATGTATCATAGTACCTTCACTCTTCGCAGACTGCAGAATTTTATACATTCATACCTGACCAAACCGTACAAAACAAATGAACCACAGACTCTCACACAATCCAACAAATCAGACTAAAACGACCTCCAAACGCATTCAATCCACATCGTTCCAACCGAAACACTTAAACGGCCCGACGATATGAAATATCCGAAATCCCTCAAGAAATCCATTAACATATAGAACCGTTACACTTAAAGTCGCACAACCATCCGAGATTTAATCCACAGCTTGGCTAAGCATACTTAATTCGCTCGTTTCAATGGAAACGGCACTTCAGCGCGACTCCGCGAAGAATTAAGCTCCGGAGACTGCTTATATCGCGATAGTCGGGAGATATAGCCGTCCCTATATCGAAAAGTTGAACAGTCGGGGACAGTCCTATTGCCGGCTGCGCGACAGGACCATATTCGGTGCTTAAGAATTAACGGTGGCCACTAGGATGGCTTTGTTCGAGATTTCCCCAACTCTCGCGTCTTATTACGAACAATCCCCGGGGCTCTCGGATTTCAGTTCGCCCCTGTTTCCGAGACGAGTACCGCGGCTAGTGCCGGTTTCGACAGAAGAGCTTTTGTGCGCCCAGCAGAACACCCATTGTCCACTTCACTCGCGCCCTACGTGCTCATCCTCCCTTGCGCGCCTCCTTCGCCCCCGTCTTGCCGGCTCCGGCGCCGTCTCTCTCGCTTCCCCGCTGGCCGCCGTTGTCTCGAGCACCTCCCAGGGACACCAGACTACGGAAGATCCCGGTGAATGCTAAATATAAGCATAAAACGCTACCTCGGCCAACCGGAATCCCGACATATGGCGTAACCCGGGCGCCGGAGTTTCTCCAGGGCTCGCTTAAACGGATTTTCGTCTTCTAATTAGACACGCGGAAGTCCTCCCGGACACTCCTCGGCGACCAGCCATTGTGGCCCTCCTTTATTTCGATGCCGGCCACTCGTGCGGGTAATTAGCCGTTGAGAATAATGAATCGCGAATTACGAGTGCCGGTATTCCTGACCGAAAGCGCGGCGTGTGCTCGTTGTCGCCTATTTCCAGACAATTGTAGCCGTTGAAGCCGCGAGACTAAGGGGATTTCAAGTTTTCCGCGAGTTATTGTTAGCGTCTCGCTGGCGAAAACAACGAGATATGAAATCGAATTGGGTTACGCTTCTATTTCAATTTTAACCCCAATCGGACCACGATGCGACTTTGAGTCACACTTGAACTTTTTAAATTTTTTCATTTTTTGATAGTGCACTTCCAAAAAGTTCTTTTGGGCTTTTAAAATTTGGGCCCTACGGACAAAAGCAATAACATTTTAATTATTCCTTTTATTTTCACAAGTGACTGAGAGTCACAGGTACGGTTAGGGTTGAACCGTTGGAATTGTTATAAATGTTTATTCATCGTATATTTTCGTAAATTACGCTAATTTAATCATAATCTGCATACATTTTTCCAGTTTCCCATGTGTTCCTTCGTTTAGCATACTCATTCGAATGCATCCGGGTCATTGAAGTGAATAAACGAGGTGTCTCGATCCATGTAACGTTTCCGAACACCGAGTAGAAAACAAAATCGTTTACATTTATTCCTATCGGAATTACAAGGGGAACCGCGGCGATGTGTGACGCGCGGAAAATTCGATCGTTGATTTCGATGCGACCACCGGAACGGGTTTTAATAATGAGTGCCGCCGGAAACTCCATGAAATCGCACACGCAGTGCCGAGGCTTAATGACGGCCGTCTTTTAATGAAGGATTATGATACGCTCGTTAAATCGCTCGTCAGGGAAAACTTCTCCATTTCCCCGCATTACGTTGATCGATTGCTTCGTTTCGCCGCTGGGGAAAGCCCGAGAAAGTTCCACTAGCCCGCGGCGGGCGCGTAATCAGTGACCGGGCTCCGATTTTTTAATTACGCGTTTGTTTTCGCCGCGAGATAAACTCAGAAACTAGACATAGTTTCATAATTAAGACCGAACGGACGTTTCGTCTGCGTCTGGAGATCGAGATCGGCCAGCAGAGCGACGAAGCAATCGATCTTCGGAATCAACCCCTTCCCCGGATTCGTTAATTCCTGTGTTCCATTAAGAGAGGAGCAACAGTCGATGGAAATATTGAACACGGGAGAGCTAGGATTTAGTAGAAGATATAATCTGCAGAAAAGGTAGAAACGCCGATGGATAAATTCCATTTCGAAAAGAGAGAAAGAAGAAAATACTTTTAGCGCGTTCAATCCATTCAACGATACACTCGCGTTCGAATTCCGAAAGACATTCTCTGTCGGACAAAAGTGAAATACAAAGGCACTCACGGAATCAGCAATCCTGCAGCGCCGAATCCATTAGCAAACGTTCGGCCGAACCCGACTTCCGGTCATCCTGCCCGGAATTATTCCGCCGCGAGTGAACGAGTGAAAAAAAGGAGACCAAAGGAAAAGAGGGGAAGGGGGGACGGAACGGCGTCGCTGAAAACGCGAACTTAATTGTCGGTTAACGGTTCCACGGTGTGGTTCCGATGCGTTGAAACGCGGCACGCGTGATCGTCGTCGAAATCGCAAAATCGATAGTCGGGCGGCAAGGAAAGAGAGAATAGATACTGCACCAAGACGACAACAACGATCTTTCCTATTAACATTAAGACTGGCGAACTGTCAAACAGACAATTTTGCATAGACAAATTAGATTTCATTGATTAAGAACCGAATTCAATTATATTTTAGTTACATTAACCCTCTCACTGTCGAGCTTCAATATCCAAAACCGACAGCTGCAAACGAATATTCAACTTCCCTTCTCTTCTATCACTTAAAACTTCGATGTATATCAAAGGAGTTTCTAGTTTTATCAAATTCTCATCTGAGAAGGTTCAAATGAATCGATCCAATAATTTCCTAGAAGGATATCCGCAGCTTCTTCAACTGTAGGAGTCCGAAATCGGTTTATATTTCATAATTTCGGCCCGTCGAGCAGTTGCAGCATTAAAAAACGCTTTGAAGAATAAAGGTCGCCAGTCGATAAAGCGATATTTGGCCTTCCTAATGGATCGCGGCCGATCAAATGACAGTTTCTGGGCGAAGGGGGCGGCGGCGTGGAGGGCCGAGCTGCAACGGGAGCCGGGACAAGTGGAAGGAAACGAAACGATCGCGTAGGAGACTCGACAGTGTCGATGACGAAACCGAGGCCAGGTGCGAGATCGCGTCCCTCGCTTTTATTTCGTGTATTGGTAATAGCGCAGAGTGCTTCTCTCAAAGTAATAGAGG
Source organism: Nomia melanderi (assembly GCF_051020985.1). Taxonomy (NCBI): domain Eukaryota; kingdom Metazoa; phylum Arthropoda; class Insecta; order Hymenoptera; family Halictidae; genus Nomia; species Nomia melanderi. Next base: position 12,037,977 of record NC_135007.1, read on the forward strand.
CTTGAAGACCCTTTAAGTGACGTTCGGCACTTTACGATCGCTCTTTATAGACGCCGCTCTATATACCTCCTTTATTCCAGCCTGTGCCCAGGTCGATCCATCTCTGGTATCTTTTATCGCGCGCGCCGGGGGAAAAAGTGAACGTGGCCGAGTTAAGGTACGTCTTATTCTTTGTTTCCTTCCCGTTCGAAGAAAATCGTTCCGTTCAGCGAGGACGCTCTTTGATTCATTTATTTATATATACGGACACTCTCGCAATAAAACACATCAGAGTAGAGGAGCACCTTTCCCTCGGTTTTCTTCATATAAATATATATTCCTCAAAAGAAATCGAAACTAATTGAAAGTTATGTAAAAAGCAACATTTGATTACAGATTATCAACTTCCGTCGAATTTAACGTAACAATATTTCTCAATTACTTCAATTACAGGAGTTAATCCTAATCCAAGAAGCTTCGTATCCTACGTAAACAGAATTACACAATGTAACCTAAACAACTGTTTACCTGTTCCCCGGTAAACAATCCGAAACAGCCATCAGTAAGTCGCTCAAGGAACTTTCATTTCCCTTAAGCCCCGTTTCTAGCTGCTGCAGAACCGTCGCATCGATCTGTATCTTTAAGCCCCTTCGACTTGCAAATATCGGCTCGCACAACTCTTTCCCGGACGTTTCCATGCCGTGGCCATCATGGAATGCCTGCAAACATCGCTTACCGCGACATCGAAACGGCCTTTATGCATCCCGGATGAGTCGGAATTGCATATGCGTCGATGCCGGCCGGCCCACCCGTTGGAAGGAAATCCGGCCGCGCATCTTCAGAGGCTCCTTTGAGGCTGCTCGCGTGTTTCTTATTTTGCGGGGGATCGGGAACCAGGAACGAAGGGCCGCGCTCGCTTCCGTTCACGTCAAAGTTCATCCCGGGTTTTTCGGAGCTGTAATTCGGCCGCGCTTCCGCGTGCAGCATTACCGGGGCCCGTGTTTTTTCGCCGGCCCGTCCGCGTGGTCTGCCTTAATTATTTCGCAGACTTCGCTCCCGACGGTATTCCGCCTCGTTTCCTCCGGCCGCAACCGAAACATTTACCTAGGTCGGCGGCTAAAAAATCACTATTATTAATTATTCGCCCTGGTCGCGACGGAGCTTCCTCCGGCTGTACGTTGACATATGAAATAGAGGTACTAGGGAAATCTTGTATTCCTTTTCTGTTCGTTGGTCGAAGTTGTTTTAATCATTCCCGGCGATTGTGGACTGTGTTGGGGAGTGTTGGGAATCGGACGGATGTTTGTAATGTAAGGTAAGCGTAGTTTAGTGTAATATTGGGGCATTGGGGATTATAGGAGCTTCGAAGTGAAATAGAAATTTCACTTTAAAAATTTATAAAGTTATGATTTAGTCAATCTAGGAAACAGATTGTATTTAGAAGTTGAGTGATATTTCGGATAGAACAATGCAGTTTTGTAAGTAGACTAGATCTCAAATAGTATGAGATTGTAATTAGAGTTGAGGGAAGATGCAATTTGATAATTAGAATTGACAAACAGTATAATCTTCTAACAAGAACAATTTGACAATTAGGATTTACAAACAGTACAATCTTCTAATAAGAACAATTTGATAATTAGGATTTACAAATAGTACAATCTTCTAACTGTAGCTCACAAACAAAACTGTTTAGTATCTAAAATTTACAAACAGTAGAATCTTCTAACATAACTTGATAATTAGGATTCACAAACAGTACAGTATCATAATTAGACATCACCAACAGAACGATTTTGCATCTAAAATTCACAAACAGCGCAATATCCTACCTAGAACTCACAAACAATACGGTTTTGTATCTAAAATTTACAAACAGTACAATCTTCTAATTAAACCTCATCAACAGAACGATTTCGCATCTAAAACGTACAAAAGCGCAATACCCTAACTAGACATCACAAAGAGTACGACGTAACTAGAACGTCCTGGAAACCATCAGCCGATCGAAGGGTTAATCAATCATCGCGGGACGAAATTCTTCGATCAAACCGGCCGCGTCCCGGCAAACGTCACAATAACTTCCGTCCGGTGTCCCGGAGGTCCTCTCCGCGTGCCGCGCAGCCACACCCCACACCTTTCCAGCGTCCGCCCTCCTGTTCTCCGACCATCGATTCGTCTTTATCAAACGCAAGAAAGGCGGCGGGAGCAGGGACCGGCGGGGCGCGGGCGGAACGCTGCCGGATAGGCGGGTCGCAAAGCCGAGAATTCCCCTGAAAGTGAATTTTCCTCGGCGAAGACCGGAAAGTGCAGGGTAAAAGAGCAGGTAACTCGCTCCGGCGAAACTTCTTGCTCGCCGGAGATTCCCGTGGAACCGTGTGGGAGCGTGGAGTGTATAAAGAGCCACGGCATAGAACGCTCGGCGTCGGTCGTTAGGTCTTTGCCGCTTGAAAGATTAAATCGCCGTGAACGTATTTATTCGGGCTTTCAGCGGGCCCGCGGATACCGTATTACTTCCGATCGGATTCCGCTCGGTGCGCGCCGCGTGACGTGTGACAGGAACACCGCTACGATTTCGCGATACGCCCCTCGCAGGACTGCCGATCGATTTGCATTTCGTTTGCGGTTAATCCCTTGCGATTGAAAAGTTTTTCTCCGCTGGAAATGATTAGCTCCTCTCGATGAAATGTTGGCGATATTCTTTTAGGGCTTATATAAAAAGAAATTACAGGCAAATATACACTGTTCGCGCTGGAAAGCGTTTCGCCGATATAAATGATCGCCACTTTTTGATGAAATGTCCGTAATATTTTTTTACGGCTTACATAAAAGGAAATTACAGATGAATATACTGTTTGCACTGAAAAGGTTTTTCGCGATAAATGGTTAATGCTTTTTGATGGAATGTTGGTCATACGTTTTTAGAGCTTACATAAAAGGAAATTACAGATAAATAAACTCTATGCGCCGGAACGGTTTCTCGATATAAATGATTAACACTTTTTGATGAAGCGTTGGTAATATATTTTTACAGGTAACATAACAGGGAATTACGGATAAATAAACTCTTTGTGCTGGGAAGGTTTCTCGGTAGAAATGATTCATACCTTTTGATGAAACGTTGGCGATACCTTTTTACGGCGAGCACAAAGGGAGGTCACAAATAAATAGACGAATACATCAATTTGGGAACAGAGATATTTTATTTTAATATTCTCGTGAATTGAAATATTATGCTGCAAAATTTAATAGTAAATATTAGGTTTTGTAAATGTACATCAAGTCGAATACGAGTTAATTTGGTGTCTTGATTGATCGATGTTATTTTGAAATCGCAATGCTTCGAGTAGTAATAAAATATGTTACCAATCGTGGAATCTTCGAAACTGCGTCCAATAAATATTTTCGTGGCTTCAATTGGAACGTAGGCATTGAATAAAACATACGTTTCCGACGCAATTAGCGAATAAGGTAATCACTGACGTGTGTCGGATCCACGAAACTGATATTTGTCATCGTTGTCGATGTCTTGCTCGCATAGTGTCCCGAAGGCGCAACACAACGCGGATCGCTTAAAGCTAATGACTCTTCCGTATCGCGTGATGAATTTTAATTAGATTTATAATTACGGGGCAGCCCGCGATCTCTTTCCGATGAGACGAACAAAAGATAAAACGACGATGGGATGCCCGGAACATCGATCATTTGGACCATCATTCTTCCCTTTGTTGCTTCTGGCGTTAATATTCTTTTCCCGAAAACGAAAAGAACAAAATCCTAATTTCATCGGATATCCTCGCGTATGAGGAGCCAGCTTCCAGAGAATAAAGCTCCAGGTACTCCGGGGAGAATAAAATTTCAGAACTATCCTGACCCTCGATTTAGTCTGCGAAGGAGGAAGCGGAACGGTGGAATCCCCTTTAATCCATCTGCTCGACATCGTTGTGCGCTAGGTAAGTCGTAGGTTTTCGAAGGTGGCAACCGACTAGCGGAATCCAGCGTCAGGTTCGTCTGGAATTCAGCCGCCCTCGATCGATTATCGAACTGGTCCCCGAAGAACCTCTAACGTAATCTCGTTTGTACTCGGACAAACGTTGCATAGAATCGCAATCGATAAAGTTTAAGGAAGTAATATTTCTTTCAATCCGACTAAATAGAATCGAGCTTTTATCTCAGATATTTTCTACCATAAATTCTTACTATCGTCATTCTTGATCGAGAATTAGATGAACACTAAGGTCTCTAAAACCTGAATGTTAACACATTGCGTATCGGCTAATTTTCGGAAAACTGAATTGTGATGGCAATTTTCACTGAGGTCAACTTATATATACATAGAAAAACTCAGATATATTGTTATGTAATATATTTTAAATAGATAATCAATTCGAACTAAATTTTATATGTTCTCAATGCTGTGGTAATCAGCGAAGTCGCGTAGCTAAGTGTCTTTACATAAAAACGAGATTTCTCGTTACCGGTGCGCGACGTGTTAAGATTAAAGATTACAGGAAAATTCAATCTGCGATACACATAATACTCCCGTCAGAACAACTTGAATGGCGTTCACGGTGAACACGATGAAACCGTTCCCGCGCGGCGAATAATTTTCCCGGATCGAATATTTATCGTCATCCGAGAAGAATAGAGCCCCGCGGGCATTTCATTTCTTATCCGAAATGAAATCTGTCCAACTCTGCATCGCCAGAAATCATCTGAAAAGTCATTGTCCACTGTTGCTCGGAACAAGAACAGTGTTCACCGCGGCAATAATTCACCTTCTTCGGCCGTAGCTCGCCGGCGGAATTGCAATTTCCAGCAACGCGTTATTTCCAACCGCGTGTTGCCCCTACCCCCCCTTTCCCCGGCCTTTCAACCCCTCGACGAAGGACGGCCGTGTCGCGGCGGCTAAAGTGAACTTCCCGACTGAACTGGGATATCCGTTATGATCCGTATCCGGCCGCGGGGGGTGTCGCAAAGCGGGAGCAGCGGAAAAAACGGGGGAAAAGTACGGGATGAAGTGTGGAGTTGCGAGCGTGACGCGGGCGGAGGGATGATGCGTGCGCGTATACAATTTACCGCGGAGGGTCGCGTGAAAAGCCGGCGACAAGCCGAGTGGAGAGGACACGGAAGAGCTCAGTCGTTCCGCGTGAAATTTACCTCGGCTGATATCGTAATAAATATTAGGTTCTCGGCAATTTTCTTCGTCCCGCCGTGAACCGAGTTGTCCCGGTCGGCGAAATGAAGAGGGAGGAGTCGGTAAAAATCGAATGAGTGCCAAGACGGCGAGCGCTCCGCGGCGGAGGGGGACGAAATAGGAAATAAGATGGCGCGAGGCTCGATGGCGGCTTTCTGAGATAACGGTGATTATTGTTATAGAGATGAACGTGGGGTTCGTTGCTTCGAGGAGAGATTAAATTGATTAAATTTAGGTTTATCGATGAAATTTAGGTTTAGGTTTATTGATCAACCGCTTGTCCCACAGATTTTTGCGAAGAACGCTTCTTTCCTGTCAATTTGGAAACTGAATGACGCTTTTCTATTACAAAAATAAATTTTAAATATTGTCGTTATATTTTTCCAGTCTTAGGGTGACAAAAATAAAAATGAATAATTAGGAGGGAAAGAAGGGACTCAAACGGTTAAATATCTTATGGTGTGTTGAACCTGAAATCTGAGTTTTTCGGAAATAATCAATTGTTTTTGGTATTCTAAATTTGCGAGTTTTGTATGTTTCTATACGTGTGTTTCGAATATATTAAATAGGGAAACATGCAAGAATGTTAATTTTTAAACACACTAACTATGGAAACGTGGATGAACGCATTACGACGGAAAAAGAGGTCACCGTTAGTAATCCCGTTAACCGAATTGCGTGCAAATAAACCGCGTTAATTTATATATTGACATCCCTCGCGGCTCAGTAGCGAGCACACAGGGAGCGTCAAAGCTAGGGGGTCGGATGCGTGACATTGCCGTTGGCACATGTATAAATTAACGCGCCGCGCAAGGCGCAGAAGTGTCGCGCCACACCGACGTAAACCGGTGAACCGACGAGCAAGCGCGAGGCCATGAAAAATGCAGAAATATATAGAGCGGGTAAAAATCAAACTATCCGGTAAGTTCGAGCACGCTTTTGCCGAGTCCTAAGTGTATTGAAGTTGGGGTTGCGACTTGATAACTGGTTTTCAATCGTTGTCGATGCGAGATATAAAATACAATGATTTATTTGTTTCATTTAAATGAGACGTACCTTCGCGCTTTAATTTGTTTTGAAATATCAACGTCAGTCTCCCTGTGTGTGGAGTATTTTGAATTTAGTGTATAGGGTGTTTTCGATGCTACACGAGAAATAATTCGAAAACGTAGAAGAAAATTTAGATATTCATAATAGCATGATATATATGCTATTATAATATATATTATAATATTTATAATTCTATAATATATATTATAATATTTATAATAGTACAATATATATTACAATATTTATAATAGTGCAATATATATTACAATATTTATAATAGTATAATATATATTACAATATTTATAATAGTGATATTTATAATAAATAGAAGTAATAAGTCACGAACAGTCACAACACCTAATTTCCATTCAATCCTACAGACACCGAAAAAAAGAACGATCAGACCTAATTGCCTCAATACATAAATAATAACATAGAACCATATTGCTCTACACGTCCCACTTAGTTCTTCCCATACAATAACTCCTTCCCACTCGCAGCACAATTCCATAAACGCCCCGTACATTTCCAAGTGCATATATCGATACGTTCGGCTGCACGTCCTAATCTTCGTGTTCCCATATATACACGACATGAATCAACAGCGTGTATCGTGATGCACCGGACGTAACACACGACGGAACACCATGCATCACGTGTGATGCACGAGACAGCGAACGCGTTAAAACGCACGCGCGTGCGGTTTGCCCCGAGAAAAAGACACTGGACACGTCAACGGGATAGCGTGTCGGTGAACGTCTATAACGATTTTCACGGTAAACATTTGCCCATAGCTCAGGCTTGCTGCTGCGGTTCAAGTTAAATTGCCTTCAAAATTGCATGCCCCTGGTGGCGCTGCGTTATAATGGTAACCCGGCCGCCGCCGCCGCCGCCGACTCGGATCGCCCGCATAAATTCCATCCGGGCGAGAGCCTCGCCAGGACTCGTAGCTGCCGCTGCGCGTGCCGGTAAATTGACCGATGATAATGATAAACAGGAAGTTTTGCGCGCAGCTATCGGCGATCACGGTGACGGGATCGGAATTTCGCGCGGCCGCTCCCGACCCCGCCATTTTGTTACCGTTACCCGTAGGCTGCTCCGAAATTCCACGGTTCTCTTTGATCCGAGTGAGTTCAGTGATCGGGATTCGTTCAACTTTTGCATATTGATCTCGCGACTGCAGTAAATTGTTGAAATTTGGGCGAAGGTATGTAGAAAAAATACAATTTTACTTCTGTAGCCACAGAATTAGCGAGTATAGTCTAGCTTTTAACAGTATAGATTAATTAGTTGCCATTGATTTGATTTAACCTGTGATCAACTGGAAATTTTGATGAGCTTCTATGTATAGTTGTTCGTCGACGTATAAAGTTCAAGGTTTTTTTAAGCTGGTACTCGTGAGTGCTGTTTTTCGGAAGGTTTTTCTCTGTAAATGAAAGTCCCGGAGATTGATTGGCATTAATCGCGGGAAACGAAGTTGAGATGGAATCGATACGTGACGGTATCGCTCTCGGTCCGGAGGATATGAAATATTTTCACGAGTGCGAGGTCTGAGCTTATCCTCTGACGGATTTCAGAAATTACGTCATTTTTCTGTATCAGTTACGGAACAGCGAAAGAAGGAGAATGACGAAGAACTTCTACCGGCGGCACCTTGAACCAGCTGAACTCTCCTCCGGTGAATGATGACCCGCGTAAAGTACGTCGAGGATTTTTCCAAATTTCCCTCGCGGAAAGTCCAATTTCTCACTTCTAATAACGCGAAATGCTCGGACGAGGATAATCAATACTTAATTGGACTTTTTCTGAATTTAATGTCCCAAGCTACTCGTCTAATAAGTCACATTTATTACGACTGCTCCGAGAAAAGTAGCTGTCGCTTTGTACTTCCTAAAGAATTACGAAAGAGACAATCGTTAGAAAAACTTATCCTTTGTATTATAAAAACTAAATAAAATACTGTAATATAATTGCGAATAATTTCAGTTTCAGTTCGAAAGTGTGCATCGGAGTAAACCGATGTGTACGATCAGTTTTTGGTGTGCACAGTAAGTGAATATGCGTCCAGTACTTACAAGGAAAAGAACATTGCTGATTTATACAATTTCTTTTTCAATCAGAACTAAAAATTTAGATGATGATTAACTTACCTAACTCGAGGGAGTCTTGTGACACTTAGTTTTCTATCTTTCCAGAGCCTACCGCAAACACCAGCTGGCGGTGTCGGTGGAAAAGGAAACGGAAGTGCTGGCGGTGGTTCTGGCATGGTAAATGGTTCCGGTGCCGATCTTCAAGATATACGTGACGGCGCTGCCATTAACACGGAACACGTGAGTACCTTAACATAAACGCTTCCTTCCCTATCGTTACTTAATTACAACCTGCATTTAGTGTTATTAAATAATACTAAAATGATTTACGACTCTGTCCAATGTAAATAAATTGTCTGAACTCTTAGAAGAATATTGTAGCATATTTTAGTTCAATGAAATTATAAGACGTACTTTTAAAAGAATTCAATAAAAATTGATTGTTACCAATAAACCGAATTCATTTGAAATTATTTTATCGATGGAACAGTTCTAATTCACCTCGATCCCGTGTAATTGCCGAGACTTCTCCGTCTGTGCACATATGGATCTTTTTTCCGTCCTGCCGCAGTGTCTGCTATCCGGCGATATAAAGGTGGCCGCGAAATAAGGCGAAAGAAAGCAAACAATGCCCCCCGGCACACTGAATGACTCACTTCGTTGCTTTCAATGCGAAACTTTCCTCGTGGAGGCACTTTTAAAAGAAGTTCCGAAGAACAGTAACGGCAATCATTGCCGAAGGAATGGCCGATTTGTTCCTGTCCCCTCGGTCGAGAACTCGCCGCCATTTTCCTTTTTTTCCCAACCGTCGTCCGACCGCGTTCCAGCCGGGAACTCGACGAAATTTTTATCCCGCAACTCGACCGAGCAAGTTGCTCGATACCGCGCAGCTCGCCGCGGAATTAAAGATGAATCAATTTCACGGGCGAACGAGAATTTACATATCGAAGTGCGCGGAACAAAATGACAACTACCGTCGCTTTATCATTTATAGGGAGTTCGTAAGCTTTATTCCGCCTCGGTTGCAACGAATGCAACGTGAACGGCAAACACTGTGCTTCGTAAACGATAATGGATGTATTAATTAAGGAATAGTAAATAATATTAAATAAGCTGCGTTCTTAATAAAACATCAGCCTACCGAATCATTTTCAAACATGTTAATCGACATTATACAATATAAATACCGAACGAAGCGCACACAAAGAGAAGATAATTCGCCATTAATTACCAGATCGATGCAACAATAAAATGCTACGAACCCGAACGGAACGATACAACATTACCTCGGCACGTCCGATATTCCGCGTACCAATATCCTGCGCGCGGGCAGAATTAACGAAGACAGAGAAACTGAAGCGGAAGGCAACGAGCATATCGAACGATTATTAAAACAGAAAATCAGAAAGGACTTCCCATCGGGCAACACTGGCCACCCCGAAACTTATTACAATCCCGGCCCGATACCGCGTTCGGGTTCCACCGCGGTGGCAAAACAGTCCGCAGACCATCGGTTCGATCAACAGGATTAAAAAAGCCCGGAAGACAGTTCAATCGGAAATCGGCTGGACGTAGCCCGGAATCCCAGGAATTAAGCGATTACTTCCGAAGTTAACTATTGTTCCAGCCGGTCCATCAATCGGACCGACCTCCTACCATCCCGCCAACCCCCTATCCCGACCGTTCCCCAGCCCACGGCTCGATCCTCCCTTCCGATTTTCGCGCGTTGATCCATTCGCACGGAATTAAAACCTTTATCTACGTTCCTCCGCCTGCTTCGTCGAGCCTCGACGGATGGGAATGAGCCTCGAACGGAGAGCTAGAAAGAGCGAAGCCGGCTAGGAACGGTTTAGAGCCCGATCGAGAGAGCATCGCTCGCGGAATATCCGCGATCGTTTGTTTCGAAACGTTCGGCGCCTCCCATCTTCGCCGTTCGGTCTGATAAGCGACGGCAATTTTTGCGTCATCTACCCCTTTACGGTTCCCTAGCCATCAGGCATTCTTTCGCCACCCGGAATCGGTCTACCCTGCTTTCCGTTCGTTGCGTTTCCATACCCTTCGACTGATCATCCTGTTTACTCCCGTCCTTTACTGCCTCCGCTCTACCCTCTCCTCCGTCGGGTTGACTGATTAGCCTCCCTCTGATTCATCCCCTGATTTGCGAAGATTGAAATATTCCCTTGGAACGTTCTCACTGATTTCTCTTCTTCGCCGCCGGTTGTTTTATGGATTTATCGATTCTCTCGGCTATCGATTGGTTCTTGATTGTTAGATATTCTTACTGTTCTAATAGGAATATTTTTGTTTTAAGCTTGTGAGTCGCTTATTTTGGTGAAACTTCAGTAAGTAGTATGTATTTATTGTAATTATGTGAATAATAATTTTGTGTATATTATAATTAATGTAATGAGGTGTTAATGGAAATAATTGTTTTATTTTTTAAGGAACATAGGAATAGTTTATCGAATAAGATACAAGTAAATAGAATTAATAAATTCTCTTTTCTAAAGCCAACGCGACTCTCTCCAAAAACTCTCGTCATCCGCACTTAAAAATCATTCTCTCCAACAAGCATCCTTCTCACTCGCACTTCCAACGAACTCTCAACCACACCCTACTCTTACCACCACACACTCATCATCCTCGCTTACGCATCGCTCGGGAAAACTCGTCAACCCTTGGGCTGGTCTTCATCAGTCCCTTTCTCTTTTATGGCCCTGTTCTTGTCTTTCGGAATAGTTTCACTGCTCTAAATCCACGATACTACAGTAATAATATAGTAATTTTATGTCAAATGTAAATAACAAATACGATTTCAAATTAGATCGATTTTGTTCGATATCTAGACAACACGCGAAGATTAGATTAACACGTTGCTGTAATTTCCACTCTCCCATTTGGCGGCTGAATTCTCAAAATTGATAAAAATATTGAAATGATCAATAAGTAAATTAATTCTCAACTACACGGCAATGTTTTCTAATTACCAGACCACTTGACGAGCCACATATTTGATCTCTCCTTAATCTCTCTTGTTAATTAACCCTAATCGGACCACGATGCGATTTTGAGTCACATTAGAACTTTTTACTTAAATTTTTTCATTATCATCGCATTTCCAGAAGTTTCTTTGGGCTTTTAGAATTTGGACCCTACAAACAAAGACAATAACATTTTAATCATTCCTTTTATTCTCATAAGTGACTCAGAGTCACGTCATGGTATGATTCGTTATAAAAACACGTGGCACGATTAGTTAATTCCGTTTCTTCGAGCTGGCCATTTTCGCGGTCGATCCTCCGGATCAACCTTTTTTCGTTCCCCGACATCGTAGCTGCTCCTTTATTTATTCGTCCATATTTCTCTGTCGATTTCTTACGTGCTAACGAAGTTTCGCCTTCTCTCTCGTTCGTTCCGCCACTTTATCACTTCGTGTACCGCGTTTCCATCTGTCGTTCCTCGTTCGCCATGTGGTTTTTCCACTCCCTTTTCGATTGAGCGAAGCCTCTTCTCCCAATTTTCGGCGTCTGGCTATCGATTCACATGAGACAGCAGAAAGAGCCCAGCTTCGTCAATTCCCGCGCTGGTTATATGGATTCTATAATCTGGAGGCCGGGTATAGGGGCAGAGAAAAATGAGAGGGACACCGAATATTTCATCTTTGCCCGGGAACTTTCTGTCAGTCGTTTCAACGGCGAGATTTGCATAAAATTTAATAAATATGCATATTATACTGGTCACATTGGTCAAAAGAAAATCTGATGAACGTCGACACTTTTTTTCTGTTCGCGATAAACAATCGATGTTCAAACTCGAAACCACCGATGAACCAATCATCGAAAGCCGACCATTTGATTGGCCTGTCGATTTTTACGTGGTAACATATTTAAACCGGCCACATTTTTCATAAAATGGCTTTGTTGCTTAATTTATTTATGAATTATCGTTGAATTAGTTTCAAACGACTCTGAGTCACCATTCGATTTGACACTGCAAAATTATGAAGTGAATATTTAGTATTTTAAATGAAACTTTCTATTGTAATGTGAAATATTCAGATAAAATAGCTTTGTTGCTTAATTTATCTGTGAATTATCGTTGAATTAGTTTCAAACGATGTCGACTATATCTCCTTGGAAAATGTTGAATATTTCCAGGCAAAAACTTTCGATTGCAAAGGATTAGAAGACTCTCGGTATATCTTGAATTTGCCACCAGCTTGACGAGACTCGACGGTGTTCCTCGGTTTTCTTTTTACGCCGGAGGTGAAGGATTACGCTCAACAATCACGACAATTGCTTGATAAGTAAATCGTCAACGGTGCACGCGCAAGGCGGAGAAATTGCTGGCGCAAGTTCGCGGCTCCCGAATGTTCTCAGGAATTCTCCCATTAAGGAATTAGTGAGCGTGTTTAACAAGGGGAAGTAGGGTGCAACTTCACAGTCAGCACGGTTTCCGGCTAACTGCCGTGCCCAGATAAGTCGGAATGCAGGAAACTCCTATAGAGATATGGTTAAGTTCAACGCGACTCAGTTTCCGCGCGGTTGAAATTATCCAATCGTCACTACACGATGATTTATTAGCGCCTCCACGGCCAACCGAAGCATCTCCGGCAAGTTTAAAATAAACCAATATCCAAACTACATAAAAAGATAAGTAACCCTCGAGCGATATCATTCGTTGCAACTTTTCCTGTACTGGATTCATACGTAACACTCAAAAGTGTACGTGCGATTGATTCTGTTAACAAAAGAGGAAAGAGAGAAAAGCAGGAAAAATTGCGAGAAAAAATTGTCAATGACATCTGCCGAGTGATCTAAACTCTCGAACATTTCAACAAAAAAGACCATGTAGACACTTAGCCATGCAACTTCGCTAATTACCACAGCATTGAAAAAATATAAAATCTAATTCGAATTGGTTACCTATTTAAAATATATTATAAGTTGACCTCAGTGAAAATTGCCATCGCAATTCAGTTTTCTGAAAATTAGCCGGTACGCAATGCGTTGAGCTGTAATCGAATGAACCAACGTCGACGCGAACCTCAAAGTGAGAAACCAAGAGCACTTCGGACCGCAAAGGGTTAATCCTCCCCAACGCCAGATACATAATACGAAAACAGAGACAAAGAGAAAACAAACGGCGACGCAGCTGCCGAAAACGCAGGCGGGCAATCTTCCGAGCAATTATCCGCGAATGCGGGCGGATTTTTAAACGAGGATATTACGTCGTAAAGCCCGTTCGCCGGGAAGCCGAGTAGCCGGAAAATTAGTCGACGACATTCACACACACCGGGGGAGGACCGGAAGTACCAAACGACGGGCCTGTGGCTTCGCCCCGCCGAGGCGCGTACACATCCGCGGCCGCCGTTTTATTTTCGACGTCGCTCGCCACCGGTTGAACGCACCGCGCCGGCGAGAGGAAAAACTAATTCCGTAATTGCAATCCAAATTTCTTTGCGGGCAACCCGCTGGCCGCTGCCATTCTTCCGCTCCCTTCGTCCTCAGGGCCCGTTCTTCCCGTCGACGGTGCAGACGCTTTGTTTCCACGGTTCCCTTTCTATCCTTCTCCCTTCCACCGGGGAACCCGGCGCTCCTTCCGCGTCGCTTTCATTAAATTCCGCTTCTACTTATTTCCTTCAATCGAGCCCTATTTCTTGCCTTCCTCTCGACGGTTGGCTCCAATGGCGACGCCTTTGTATCGCTTTTATCACTCCATTCCGCGTTAGATCTCACTTAAAAAATTGTTAATCTTCCTTCCTCGTTTTTGCCCGGCTTCTTCTTACCCTTCTTCAATTACTTATTTTTGTCTCGTCCGGTTGACGGGCTTCTTTCTGCGCCGATATTCCTTTTGCGGTGTTTGTCGGGGCTTTTTTTCGTCGACAAGCTTTTTCCGCGGGAGTTTCATTTGAGCGTGGAGTGTTGCTTGCGCGCTGGAACTACCCGTTGACTTCTGGGAAATTCTCCTTTGACTCGCGGCCGGTATTTTTAGAGGTAGCTGAAGGTTTTGGGAATTCGGTTTGTTGAGCCTGCTGTTTCCATTAATTCTATGGTTTACGAACTGAACTGTACTGTGTGTTTCTAAGATCAATGCTAGATGTATCATTGACTTTCCTATTTCTCTGATAAAATATTCTAATTTCAAACCTATTTGAAATTAGTAATAAATTGTAACAATTTATTCATGGAACTTGACGCAACGTATTCCATATTTCGTATTCTCGCGTCAGTTACCTCGAAGCGAAGATGAATGAATAATGATAATTAATCATTCCGAGCTTCCATCGGCAAGCTTTCAAAAACTTGAGCTACTTGGGGACTCATGAACATTCCAATTCCTCGGAATTGACGAATCGAGGTACCCTAATCTCCTTACAGCTTAGGCAAAGGTTGCAGAAGTTTTTAATTTCGCTTGATCTTTTGTTTTCCCGTGTAATTTCTTATCTCCCAAGATCTCGTCAAGCTGTTCTTTCCTTCGTCGTCTCGTTCTGTTGCTGCCTTCGGGTACTTTTATCAAGCCTCGCTCCGAGCCTCCCCCCCTTTTTTTTGCGCCCCGCCTTCATTTCATCTTCTTCGAACCACACTCTAATTCCCTTGGGTGTCCTTTGCCTCCTTTCGCCGGGTCGTCGTTCCTCAGTGCCCATTGAAAGCGCTCGCCGCCGTGGCTCGCTCTATTTCCGTCTCGTCTGTACACCGGCGAATCCTTGTTGTTTAATTTCCTTAGGCCGTGAAATTGCAGCGGAGTAGATTGTACTAGTAATAATCGGACGTCCGCGAACACAATGCGAGGAAGTTGTCGGCGATCAACTGTGAAACTTTGCCTGAAACGTTCCCTCGCGATTGATGGGATCTCGGATGAAATTGTTTTCCTTTTACTTTTCGCTGAGTATGGAATATTAAATATATGTAAGAATTCTGAACAAAATATTGTAGCAAATTTTGGTGTTATATAGTATTATGTAGATTGATATGTATTTTAAACAAGATGTAAGAATTATAAGGGAAAATATTGCAGTGAATTTTAGTATCATATAGTATTATATAGATTGACATATATTCTAAAAAATATGTACGAGTTGTAAATAAAATATTGCAGCGAATTTTAGTATCATATAGTATTATATAGATTAATATATATTTTAAACAACATATAGGAACTATAAAGAAAAATATTGCAGTGAATTTTAGCATCATATAGTATTATATAGATTGATATATATTTTAAAAAATATATACGAGTTGTAAATAAAATATTGCAGTGAATTTTAGAATCGTACAGTGTAATTAAAATTTTGTTTCAATAAAATAATTGAATGTAAGGATAATTTGATGTATATTTTTGCATTGGTATAGTGACTCCGACGAGAAAAAAATTAGAACAGTAATATTTTTAGAGAAACCGTACTTTCGACAACAGTTATCTGGTCGTGACGGATTACACCAATTTTCTAGGGCACATTTCGACACAGCTTCGACGTTCCGAGATTAAAGGACCTTTATTTGTTCATTTCCTGTCCCCGTCGAAGACAGAAAATGAGAAACGCAACGATTAAGCGAGGACAGACTGTTGAATTAAAGTTTGATTAACTGGCCTTCTCAGAGGCCGTCTCTACAGCCTCCGCTTCTGTACCTCGGCGATTCTGCTTTTTATAGGTCACGCCTGAGAGTTAATAGAGGCGAACCGGTAAGAGATTAAAGATGAATAGTTCCACTGACAGCCGTCGAACTCTTTCTCTTTAACAATAAAGAAACCACCGAAGATTTCATCGACTAAACCGCACACCGTTCCAAAGCCACCGCAAAACATAAATTCTCTCACGCTACCCATGAGACAACAAAGAACCACACGTTTCATTAACTAAAACAACCAACATTCCAAAGAAGCCATACAAATCCTCTCCGAGCACGCGTAAAAACATTCCTACGAAATTCTCCGTCGCGAAGTCTCCGACATTCTTCAGCCCCGCGAACTCTAATTCTTCCGTACGAAATTTCATCCCCGGTCGTCGCGTTTCCTCGGTAATCCGAACAAAAATTCGCCGAGACGTCGTTGCGCCGCTGCAATAAAATTATTAGGACGCAAAGGGGACTGAACGCGCAAATAGTTTTTTGACCCAGTGTAGAAAAACCGCGACGCTGGATGGAAAAAGCCCTCCCGCGGGGAGGGAGCAGCGCGCTGCCGGCGCGCGCTCTTGCTCGGATGAAAACAAAGGGAAAAGAAGGGAAGACTCGACGCGGTATAACAAAAGATCCTGCCAGGCCAGCTCTGAATTCTCTTCCCCGTCGTCCGCAGCACCCCCCCCCCCCCTCCCAACACCCGTCTTCGCCGTGCATTGCTCGGCACTTTTTTCCCCTCTTTCACGGACTGCACGACGTGGAAAGCGTCGGAAAATGCTCGCAGCTTCCGCTGTCCCCATCGCGAATTCAATGGCGATCGCGGAGTTCGGCGGCTTTATTAAAGGCAAAGTTAGGTGTTAAGCAGCCGACTTAGTCGCGGTCGCGTCAAAAGCCGGAGGGGGTCAAGTAATACGAAGATTTTATTCGCCGGCTGTGAAATGAATCACCGATCCGCGGAGCGCGAGCTGCCAGCAACAACGTCTAATTAAACGCCATCCCTCAAAGGAACCCGCCTCCTTTTAATTCGCCCGGGAATTAGACGGACTCGTTTAATTATCCACTTTCCGGTTCTCGCGATTTTGTTTCGCACGCGATTCCGGTGAAAGGAGTTGAGAGACGGAAGTTTATTTAAATTTCGATGGGGAAACTGGTCGGAGAATGGAAATGGGATGATGGGAACTTTCATTCTTTCCTTTGTTGTATTCGGTTACATCGTAACGATCTATTGTGGGATATAGTTTACTTCTCAGTAGAAAATTTGGATGTGTGGAAAATCTATTAACTTTAGGGTAGTTCCTTCGATTCGTTAAAATATTTGATATAACTAGTGCAATATTCGAGCCTACAGAGTTCAAAGGGTTAAAAGTGTCAGCCTATTTCGTAAAATGAGATTAAGCTTGTTTATTTCTCTCCGTTTTGATTGTTTCTTCTTGTTATTACCTTATAAATGGAAAAATAGTGTTCAAAATGTTTATGTAAAGATAGAAAATCGTAGTTTCTGCATTGGAACGAAGTGTTTTACCGCGAAAACCCGCAAGACTCAAACGGTTAATACACGTATTCCCGAAATGTGAAAATCGGAGAGGGAAGACGAACTATCACAATCATCGAAACTTCGCCAATTCCATTTCCAGCCGTGGTTCCCGAAGTCTCAAAAGAAATCGCGCTCGTCGAAACTTCGATATTGGAACATGTTTCGGATCCCGCGCGCCCGTTTTTCATTTTACGATCGCCGAATCGAAACGCCGAGCTTCAAACAGCCCCGCAGGACAAAGGGCCGGTCCTTCCCAGCCGTTAATGGCGCCGGTACAAAGTTACCATTCGGACGTGAAATTCCCGCGCATTTTCTTCCGCTTTATCAAGCTTCACGCGCGCCGCTCGTTAATCTGGACAATCCCTCGTCCCGCGATAAAGGCGAGCGGCCGGGGTACCATTCAAAATTCCATTAAATCGTTGGAAAGGAGGGGCCGATAAATGTAACGCGCGAAAAACGGGAGGAAGGGAGGACAGAGAAGTGCGCCGGCTCGGCGAAATATCCCCGAGTCATGCTTTCACTCGGCAGCTCGTAAACTGCAATCTCTGGCCGGCGTCGTTTCGTATTTTCCGCCCCTGAAAATTTGTTATCGTGATCACTTCGACCCTCGTTCCATCCAATTTCCCCGGAATAGAAGCACCGCCGGCTGGGCCCTTTGACACGGGACATCGCGAGCCACACGGAGCCTCGCGCGACGCGGAAATCGCGACCGAAACGACGCCGATCGACGACAAAGGGACGTATCTCGAAAACCTACGATTCTCCACGTCCTGAGATTGGCTACTTACCCCGCGCGACACTCATCGACCATTTATATTCGAAGATCGGCGGAATTTTCTTCGTCGAAGGCGGTCGCTTGTAAAACTTTTTATTCATTCGCCATTGTCGGTATCTCTAATCGATTTCTTTGGATTCCGGTATTTATGGTCGAGTTACTGTGGCGGTTGAGATGAATCGTCGCGCGCGGCATTCCGCTCTCTTCCCTTTGAGTCGATTTTGTATGCAGTTGTTATGTGCAATGGAATTTTCTGGTCTCCTTTGTATGTTATTTCTCTTTCCTCGGATTATGTCGGGCAACCGAGGAATGTTGCATTATTGAATACTTGATCCAGATTTTCGTAACGTCTCCCGGTGAATTCTACTTTGATTTTCTTGCAACGCTTTTTGACCGTTTCCCGGCGAGTTTCCTTCTCAGCGATCGTTTCTGTTTCAACGCGCTGAACAGCGTCAATGGTGAAATGCATTGCGGGATATCAAGCAGATTACGAGTTCACTGTCTCGCCAAATAATCCCGGAACGTGTTCCGTGTATATTTAGAACAACAAGCCCGTGTAAAAGGGAAGCAGTGTAACGCGATTGTTTCATAAGCGTGCATCTCCATCGCAATTTGCATCTCTCTCGGAACAAGCGGTGACTTATGGACGCCGGCGCGCGGAGCGGAGCCCTTTCGCCCGCTGGTAAACCGGAGAAGACGAAACACGAGTAAATCCGCATCGGTTTTTCATATGTTCCGGCGGCGATGTTATCGGGGCAGCGATAAAGTTTACAATCTTTCCGCGCGTGCTACCTCACGCACGCGATTTTCATCGCCGGGGGTGCTTTCGCTGGCTCAGCTCGGACACGTCCCTGGACCGTGCTTTTTCATAAGCCTCCCCTATATTTTCCCACCCTCGATTCGTATCTGTATAAGCGATTTTTTTTCGTTTCAGTGAAATGTAATTTTACGAGGGTGGCCCGTGGAATGGAGCATCATGGGTGTTTAAGAGGGTGGAAAATGTAATATGCAAATCGAAATTAACATAGATGAGTTTTAATAGAATTTTGATGATGATAGTATACTGTTACTACAGTATAAATAATGAAAGGGTGGATCTTGAGTAATCGAGAGCTAGGAATAAATATATGTATTTAATAAAATAAAGTTGAAACTATGATGAAAATATAAAATATGGAAACAACACAGGCAACACGTAAAAAGTGCAACTCAATGCCACGGAGGTCAACACACGACTCTCTCCTTCACTCACACTCATTCTTACATTCACTCTTCTTAAAAATACCTTAACCTACGCTAAGAATTCTAGATACTACAGTAATGAAATAGCGACGATTGTTGTTTGTAGGTATTCTCGTTATTGGTAGAGAGTTGTTTGTAATGATTGTTTTTACTAGTAATTGTCATTAACCCATTCGCTAGCAGCGTCACATACTTGTGACGGTCGTAATCATATATTTTACGTGATGAAAATGAAATGAATGCTATAGATATTGTTATTAGAATTATAAACGATATTATATTTAGGAAGTCACTTCAGTTTCAGTTTTCTAATGTTTTGTTTAGATTTATTCGATTGAAGAAAATGCAATTGAGGAGATGAAATGAGTTGGTAGCGAACGTGTTAATGATTGTTATTGGTAACTAGTGTTTTTAGTCATGGAGATGATCGATAATGAGAGTTATTTGTAATATGTAGACGATCGTAATCGTATATTTTACTTGACGAAAATGAAATAAATGCTATAGATATTGCAAGAATTCTAGAATTCTAGATACTACAATAGGAAATAAATCAATTTTGACAGAGAATTTTTGTGAATTCTATAAGGTAAATTTTCAATATTCTGCAATGGTAATTACGAACGAATGCATTTCGATAACTTCGTTCTAGCCTCCGGCGAATGTAATCAAACGAATATCGATGCACTAAATGTGCAAATGGCGCAACTATGAAGCATTTACTCTTCAGTTCACTTTCGTCGATTCTACAATGGAATTATCATTCCCGGCGCATAATGGTACCTCGCGACTGCACGTCGGCAGTAGGTCAGTACGCTGCCGCGAGCCTAACCCATTTATTCATAAACAAAAGTGCCACTGGCCACGGAAACCATCGGCGAATTCCGTCCCAATATTCCACGGTAATCGCATTTCCGTTTGGCAGCGGCGTTGCCGTACAGAAAGACACAGAGAAACTTTATTCAATCTTCCATACCGGCGGGTGCCGAAAATTTTTCGAATTTATTCGGTTTCCCGTATCTCTCGCCGTTGCGAAATTTCGTTTCCAGCGGGGAAACTTTTTCAGCAATCATTTTCAACGTGTCGGACGGGAGCTTGGCGTCCATCGCTCGTACCCGCAAACTCGCGCGCTCCGCGTTCTCTTTTCTTGTTTATGCTGGAGATTGCGAAGTTTTGGGCGTAGCTTCCATTTAGCTCGGAAAGCTTCTTCGTTTAACGGTAAAGGAGAATTGAAATAAGCATATTTCTGGGTTAGTTATGGCCGAAACTTTCTGCGGTACGCGTGTATGCAGGTTCATCAGAGTCTACAGCTACCGAGGTACCATTTCTAGCGAAATTACCTTTTCCTAATCTTGCAACAGACCTTATTAACAGACGAAACATCAAACTCTAATATACTCAGAGAGTTCTTATAGAAGATCGAAGAAAATAAATAAAATTATTCTCTCAAAATTGTTTGCACTAAGTTGTGACAGCCACTAAGATATTCAACTTAGAGATTCAAACTACTTCAATCTACTGCAATACAAAACATGTACAAATAAAAAATCACAACACTTCAATTGCCAAGAAACGATATATTTCATTATACATCAATAATTGATTTCTCCGAAAGCTTACTATGACAGTTCAGCAAAGGAACACAGAAAATATGATACGACAATGGGAAACATCCGCTTCCCCGATAGCTCGAAGGTTAATTCCTTTCAAACACGAGTAGCTCCACTTTGCCCGGCAGCTTTTCACATTCGCCAGTTCGGGCGCCGCGTCGCGAAAGGTTTCTGAAATAAAAAGCCCGCGAGCTCTAATGGATTCCATCAGCCTGGATAAATTTCGCTCGATCCTCATCGGCCGCCTGAAGATTCTTCATTATTTTGCAATCACTTATTACGAGCCGGTCTCCCCGGCTCTCGCATCTCCGTTCTATAATTTACCGGGCCGCCCCCGCGTTCGCTTCCGTTTCCACCCGCCCTTTGGATCGTTCCCCGATAACGCGTTCCAAGGAGGGAATAACGGACGAACTCTGACAAATTGCGTCGACCTGCGCCGCTTGTAATCGTCGTCGTTGCGCCGAATGGATCCTCGCACAATGGAAGTGAAGTTTTCAGGCGGTTCGCTGCGCTTCCGGTTCATTTCACGCTGGAACGGACGAGTTAAACGGAAGTCGTCGATAAGTTTTAGTGATTCTTCGGTTTCAGTCTTTGTTCGAGCTGTAATATTTAGTATTCTTTCGCACTGTTCAGGTATTCTACAAAAAGAAATAAGGAACATGAGAATATTGGTCATAGAAATATGAATTAGTTATTACTGTATTACATTTAACATATAATTGCACCTACAATTCATTATTGGCATTCATCGTTGCGGAAGAATATTTTGAATGAAATGTTACAAGACGGAGAACGCGAGAAGATTGTTAATATAAACATGTAAATTGGTAATTATTATATAACTTTCAATTCTAACGATTTATTATCTTCGTTACGCGATTACTGTGCACGCCGCAAATTTTTAATTCACAACGTACATGAAACGGGAAACCCAATTACGGAAGAAGAAGCGAATAAAATGCTTTCCAAATGAGAAAACATGAATTAGACAATTTTGCGCGGAAGAATGACTAGAATCAAGATGAAATTGCCCGAATTAGAATGAGGAGGAGAGAAAACGGCGGAGGATGGTGCGCGGGGGAGCGGAAAGTGGGGGAAGGAGGGAACGCGGGACAATAAGAAGTCGAAACAAAACGACAGCGACAGCGGAAATATCCGGGCGATTTCCAGAACGAAAGTTTCCAGTCGTTTGCTTTATTGCCCCTTTAAAACGGAAATCGTCGCCACTCGATTATAGGTGTCCACTAATTAAGACGACTTCCCCGCCATTGTTCCGCGGCCGTTCCCCCCGCGCAGACGGCGCGCACCTTTTATTATCGCGGGATTGGGCGTTGCGGG
Organism: Nomia melanderi; assembly: GCF_051020985.1. Classification (NCBI taxonomy): domain Eukaryota; kingdom Metazoa; phylum Arthropoda; class Insecta; order Hymenoptera; family Halictidae; genus Nomia; species Nomia melanderi. The sequence goes on from NC_135007.1 coordinate 12,060,411, forward strand.
CTTCAACGGGATGGAACGACTACAATGCAATTTTTGTATCACTCGAATCGGTAACTTTCGCAAACGAAAAAAAGGTAATCCGAAACGACGATACAACAGACGCGAAGTTACTTTGCATGCAAATGTAAATCCAAGCTAGAAGATAAAAGTTCGCTTTAAAAACTTACTCAACACTGGTATCTAGCACCAAAACCAACTTTAATTTTCGATCTGTTAAAAAGCGAAGCATAAGAATTCTCCTCGACAATTAATGAAAATAAGTAAGAAATTCTTTCGTCGTAAATTTCAAGAAATTCTCTTGGAAAGAAACTTCTCTGAAACAATCGACAATAACATGACTGTTATATTCGCAAGCTACACGCCCATTCCGAAACAACACGCCCAAGGTGCAGCGCAAAGATGGCGGGTCCCATTGGCTGATTTTAATTCCATAAAAATCCGTTTCACTCTGTATTCAGGCTCCCTAGGCCGTCGGACCTCTTTCAAAGTTCCGCATTTTGAAGAACAATCGTCGCACTCCGGCTTCTTCCTCTAATCGCTCCGCGCGACCGAGCTCCGCGGCAACCCCCGGAGCGCGCTCCGTTCTGGAGGGTTGCTGACTCTTTCCGAAGCCGTTTCCCCGAACAATCGCGACGTGCGTTTAATCGCGGACCGCCGGCAAAGGAAGGCGGAAAACAAATCCGCGAAACCGGGTCTCCTCGTTTTAACTAAACTTTTGTCGTCGCCGTAACAATTGCGGCTATTCAGCGTTCCGAGCCAGCGCGGTTTCCTGCGGGGGGAAAAAAGGGGGTGGGTCGCGAGCGACGAGGAGGACGAGGGCGAAGAAAACACGCAGTCCACTCGTTATAAAACATTCCGGCCTCGCAACCCGCGACACCCATCGCCGGGATGTCCGAGTTTCCGCGAGCCCGGCCGGCTGTTTTTCTTTACGACATCGATCCCTCGGCAAAACACCGCTCCAGACGCGCTTCTGGTTTCTCGGCACTCGCACTTAACTCGACCGTTCGAAATTTTAAGTCGTAGTCGGCTTTGCAAACTGTTTGCGAACGTTTGTTTCCAATGCGATCGTCACGCGAGTTTTCAGTTAGACTGTTGTTGGTAATATGTTACTATAGTATAAATAATGAGCCGTCAGTGTAGCCGTCGAACATCCCCGGAACCACTTCGGAACAATGACTGCCAAAGATAAAAATAGAATGAAAATAATTAGAAAACAATGTGAAATAAACATTAGCAAACGTGCGAACGAAAGATGAGCATCAGAATTATAAAACGATCCAGAAAAAACGAAAACTGCCGTCAGTGTAGCCGTTTTGTTTAGATTTATTGGGTTGAAGAAAATGTAATTGAGGAGATGAAATGAGCGCTGGTAGCGAACGTGTTAATGATTGTTATTAGTCACTAGTGTTTTTAGTCATGGATATTATTGATAATGAGAGTTATTTGTAATATGTATTATTACCAATAATTGTCGGTAATAATAATCGTTGTTAGTAACGATTGTTACTGGCAATGATTTGCATTGATAATGAGAGTTATTAATAACGATTATTAATACTAATAACTGTCATTAATAATGATTATTAATTTTAACAATGTTCACCAGCAATAATCCCAAAATATTTAATATCATAGTTCCCAATTCGTACTACTTTTTCTTTCCAATTCATCTCAAACGTCAGTACTTCCCAAAAATATGCTTCAAATGACGTATTACCATTCTTTCTGTTGAATATTGATTTTCAAAAATAAACACAAGTTTGGAAAAACTAAGTGTATATTTACTAGTATCTATTAAGACGAGAAAAAAAACGGTCAGCGCGTGCAATAAAAATGGCTGCCCTTCTCAGGAAAAACAACTGACTCCCGCGAGGGAGAGGACTGCACCAGCAGATACTTTATAGCCATTAAAAATATATTTCATGCTCACTCTCAACGCTCTCGATACAATTTCACAGTCAGAAATACTGAAACAATGATCTCTAATCAAAGAATCATACAAGTTCCCATCGAAGCGACAAAGAACGGCCGATGTCGCGAGATTTTCTCGCAGAAACTGTAACGTTTCGCATGCAGCCGGGAACCAGGGGCGGGGAACTGGCGGAAATTTCGTGGGAAAGCCCGCGCAAGTTTTTCAGAAAACTCGGTCCGCAGGGTAGACGTGTCCTACCGGCGGCAAGTTTACGATGCACGAATTCTGGCCCGTCAATACTGTATTAGTCCGCGATAAGTTTAAGCCATTCGAATCCTCGGCGAGTTGTTCGGGCTTACCGGCCGGCGCAACTTTAATGGCTCGCAGATTTAACAAGGCACCGGTACAAACTTTGCTGCGGGGACACAACCCGAAAGCTCCGAGGCATTCGACCGTAACCCTCCCCCTAGGTTCCTCGAAACGAATTTCTAATTTCGTACACGTAGCAACTTGAAAGAGTTTCCGGTCCGTTTACTGGCCAGCACGGGACGTTCGCGAAAATTAACGAAGTCGACAATGGGGAGGTCGTTTATTCACGGTTTCGAGCATATTTCCCAACGATCCTTCGAATTTCCACCCGTTCGCCGCTATTTTTCATTCCTTTTTCCCGGATGCGCGTGGAAATTCGAAACGCGGGTATCATTGTTACTGACAAAACTGCGGCCGTTAGCGGGGGAGCATTAATGCCGATCTCTTGGTATCGGGTTTCTCAATAATTTTTCTCCGCGAAGGCTAGTATAACCGACGTGTGTTAATAATCAAAATGACACTTTAGTTGTGTACCTTTTAACCATTAGCACTCCAGATGGTTTTGTAATCTATCAGCAACTGCAACTAATTTTTATAGTATCCCTAGCGAAAATGAAGAATGCTGTAACATTTCTTAGATCTTTTATTTTCCTTCTTAGTGCAAAATTTGAATCTGTGAAAAATCTAATAATTGTAGGGTAGTTTTTTTGATTCATTAAAATATCTAATATTATTCCTGGTGAAATATTGTAGCCTACAGAGTTCAAAGGGTTAAACTACCGTTTCCACGAAATACTTCTCCCAGTTCCGTTCGTCATGAATGCCTCTTTGCTACGCGTTGCGTGCGCGAATTTCAATGTTACGAGGATAAAATTTCAATCCTGCCGCAGAATATCGGCTTTACGTCGTTATGGAATGGCTGAGCGCTTCCTCTGCAGTTGGACCGAGTATTATACGCAGATACGTTTAATCAGACGTGGGTGTTACTTTAATTAATACGTCCATAATGCATTAACGCGACGGGAAATGTTATTTTGTCGGACTAGTAATTTCGCGGGGGGAATGACGTCTGATAATTTCGTGGTAATTAGTCGCATCGATTGTCTTTTTAATCATCGCGCTGATGTAAGGACATGAATATGCGAAGCGGCTGAATTTGTGCCCGCAATCATTTGCATTTCAATCGATAACGCGCAACCCCGCCAATTCATTCCGGGTAAATCTTTATTTGAATGTTATTCGATAGAAATTCGAGTCCTAATGGAGGAATAGGAAAAGGTAGACAGTTACATCTTCTTGCGACTTAACCAGTTAACTGTGGAATTTAGTTGGAAAAACCTCTCGTTCTGCGCGCAATAAAATAAAAAAATGGAACGTGTACTCATTGAAAAAAAGAAAAATTATATGTTTACGTGAAAAAATAAAGAATTCATCGCTGAAAGAATTAGTATGTCAAGCTTTACGATGACGTGTATACTCGTCAAACACAGTTAACCCTTAGTACTCCAGACGATTTTGTAATTTATCAGCAACTGCAATTTTCATGGTATCTCCAGTGAAAATGAAAAATGCCATAACATTCCTTCCATCTTTTAGTTTCCTTTTCAGTACAAAATTCGGATGTGTGGAAAACGTAATAATTTTAGGGTAGCTTCTTTGATTCGTTAAAATATTTAATATTACAACTGGTGCAATATTGGAGCCTACAGTGTTCAAAGGGTTAACTGGTTAATCATACCTGCAGAAAGCTCACTGGGAACTATTGTCGCTGCAGATGATTCGCTGGAAGAAGATAATAGGTTAGTCACTGTTGCGCGTAACAAGATATCGAGAAACCATTAACTGTTTTTACTTTAATCCGGACTCCGTTTGATTTTAATTCCATCGGCGCACCGTTCCCAAGTTTTTCTGCTTGTTCAACGTCTGAACTTTCCAGCGGATTCTGTTTGCCGCCGGTAAATAGAAGTTCGAGTATTGTACACCGCGGACCTACGGGATTCATCTGCCGCGGTATTGGAATTTGGCAGATGTCCCGGAAGATTTCTGAACCTGCTGGCGGCCGCGTCAAGCGTCGAGTTTTGCAACGTCATCTTCCTCTAATCGACTGATCCCGGTTAATCTACGACTTTTTTATTTACCCTAGACCGACGAAAATGAATCCCCGGAGAATGGATCTTCTTGCCGAATTAAAACGTCCATTTACTTTCCCGACTTCGCTTCGTGGAACTATATACGCTCTATCAAATTCCCTTCGTCTGGTATCCTCCATTGTAAGACATAAACCATCGACAGGAGATTAATGAAAACTTCATTGTTTGTTAGCTCTTCTGTCTCCGATCGAAATGTTTGCTCAAATTTTAGCGTTTATTCTTCCGAGAGCTATACATTTTCAAAGCACATGCGACGGTTAAAAGATTGATATCCAAAGCAACTTTATCAAATCGCAATAATAAAATGCCTTCTAGAAAATCTGAAGATAGATGTCCAGTTATCCTGCGTTTCAAAAATTGAAATAGCTAATACAAGTGCAAACACGAGTCAACTCGTGACCGATCAACAACGTGTTAACCCTTTGAGTGCTGTGGGCGTATATATGTTCTTCGATCTTTTTAATTTCACAGGTGCCATGGCAACAATTGTGCATGTGATTAATACACGCGTTTCTTGGCACCATTCAATTTGAAACTAAGGAATCACAGTAACAATTTACAACTTAATTATATGAATCAACATAATTTATCAATCCTCAGATGATCAACAAAATATTCCACACGGAACGTTTCGGCCAGAAGTATTCAGCACCCAAAGGGTTAATTACTCATCGAACCTCAATCGCCAAGTTATATTGCGCAACTACCACAGCCGTACCGAGCGACACGGCCGTACCTCGCGTAAATTCCGCGGCAACCGGTGCGCGGCAAATCCTTTAAAACGTTCCCTATCAATTAACCAATTCCGTGTTTCATTTCAGGCGCTGGTGTACCGGGACGGCAACCTGGTCTCGGGCTCCCTGGAAGCCCTGGTGCAGCACATGGTGCCCACCGAGGAATATTATCCCGATCGGGCGTACCTCTTCGCCTTTTTGCTGAGCGCCAGGCTCTTCATCAAGCCGCACGAGCTCCTGGGCGAAGTCTGCGCCCTCTGCGAGCATCAGCAAAACCTGAATGGAGAGGGTGGCAAGGTGAGCCACGAATCCCCGCGTCCCACAAAAGCCCGGCCGAGAGAGAGCCTTCCGGGCGTGCACTTTACGGCCACCGCGTGCATTATCGTTTCATCGTCTCGCAGGCTCGACCCCCTTTTGCATTCACCCCCTCCGGAGAATCATCCCGGGCACACGCTCGCTCTCGTTCCACGTTGTAATAACGAGCACGCGTATCCAGGCCAGAAAAGTCTCGCTCGCAAATGAATTTCCAGCTCGGCAACCCTTCTCCTCTGCGCCCTTTCTCGTCTGTTTTACTTTCCCCGCTTCTTCCTTCCTCACCCCCCGCCCCTCCCCTCTCTGCCGCTTTCTTTCTCCTTTCCTTCAAATTCAACCTCGCGCTACTTTGCCCTAACCTTTTCCCCTGCTTCCCTTCTTCGCTGTTTTTCGGCAAGGGAACGGACAGCTCGTTTGTTACCGCGATGACGGTTGAATGGCTAGTGTCACTTTTCGTTTTAACCAGTTAACTGTGGAATTTAGTTGGAAAAACCTCCGGTTCTGCGCGCAATGAAATTAAAAATGGAGAGTGTACTCGTCGAACGATACACTCTGTGCGCGTACAGTATATTTTAATGGAAGATCAAAGCGAAACAAAGAGGAATTACATGTTTATGTGGGAAAATAAAGAATTCATTGCTGAAAGAATTAGTGTACTCGTCGAATACAGTTGACTGGTTGAATGTTTTTGTTTTCGCTGTTCGTCGGTTTCGGTTGGTGTTCGTTGGGCAAAATTTTCATGCGGGATCTCGGAGAGTGACGGTTTTGATTTGTGCGGTTTGTATTGTTTGTTGCAATTGGCGTTTTGATAGGGGTTGGAATATCGAAGTTGATACCTTTTCAGAATTGATGAGGTTGCGATTCTAATTTAGAGAGATATTCGTTTGTACTTTTTTAGAATAATATCAACCCTTGGCACTCCAGATGGTTTTGTAATCTATCAGCAACTGCACCTAATTTTTATAACATCCCTAGCGAAAATGAAAAATGTTATAACATTTCTTAGACCTTTTATTTTCCTTCTTACTGCAAAATTTAGATATGTGGAAAATCTAATAATTGTAGGGTAGTTTCATTGAGATTCATTAAAATATCTAATATTATTCCTAGTGCAATATTAGAGCCTACAGAGTTCAAAGGGTTGATCTACTTACGCATCGTCGAACAGGTTCAAACGTCCATCTGCTTTTCTTTCACAAATAGCTAATATTTTCATATAATATTAGAAACTAACCTGTAAGTTTCCCTTTCCATAAAAAAACATAAAAAGCACGTTTCGTTTCCCGTAACTTCTATAACCGAGAGGATAGCCCGTCGGGATGAACAAGAAAAATAGAAGAAGACGCGTTTCGACTGACCTGTTTCAGGAACGTCTGCAGCGTTTCGTTCCGCGACTGGTGCAGCTGCTAGCCGAATGGACAGAAACATTCCCGTACGATTTCCGGGACGAAAGGGTGATGGGCCACGTCAGGTCCATCACGCAGAAGGTCGCTGCGGTCGACGCTGCGGCCAGGCAGGAAGTTTCGGCGCTGCTGCAAAACTTGCTGCTCAGACTGACTGCCCTGGAGAGGTACGAGGAAGGTCTGGCGAGGCTGGCTACCGAGGCGGCGACAGAACAACTTACGCAGGTTCGTAGATTGTGGCCGTACACTTCCCACTGTCACGTTTAATCCTCGAAAGTGATTGAACTTCCCTTCCTAAAAAACATTCCTGAAACGTTGGAAAGAAATTCTCCATTAACCCCTTTACGTATTTACTTTCCCTACTGAGCTCGCGTAATATCTTACAATTTGGAAGAAAAAAAATTTTCGATCCTACTTCAAGAAATTTCATTTGAAGATAATCGATAATAGCAAAATCGTTTTTTCCCTTTGACCCGTGGACAATGAATAACGTTTATTTTTGTTAAATCTAGAAATCTTCATCACGAGTCCCACTCTAAAAAGAACTCCAATTTCAACGTACTGCTCTGAAATTCAAATATTCCATCCAGGAATTAAAGAGCACCGACTAATCGAGATGAAACATTTCCTACTTTTCCACCGGATCGATAACTCGAATTTCTTTCTTCGAAAATCTTCTCGCGTACCCCACACACGTAACGTTATTAACAGTTTAATTAAAGTTGCCCCGGGATTACAAGGCATTCGTTGTGTTTTTCCCTCCGGCAAGCTCATCCCGCAGGAATATTTATCGATTCGCCGGCGAACGCGATCCGATAGCTTAATAATATTTATCGAGTTCCACGGCGGTTACACTTGGTTTACTGTAACTGCGCCAGACCTCCGCGAAGTTGCGGTATAATGAACCGATAATATTCCGTCTACGATATTCGGGCCGGCCCTGTTCGGCTCGCCTCGGCTCGTCGGCCGGGGCTTCCCGTTCATTTCGTGTACCAATTCCGGCCCTTGTAACATCAGACCCTTGTTCCCGCTTAAATGACTCGGCCGTGTCCCCTTCGCCGAGCTTGTATCGATGCGAACGCACTTTCTACCATTTGCATATGTATGAGTAAACGTTTGCGCAAGGTGTTCCGCGGCGGCTGGAGAAGTTCGCGCGAAACGAGTCGCGGATCGGGCCGAACAATATCAAACGACATTTTCAGAGCGTCAACCGTAATTGCGTAAACATTGACTGCTCGGCGATTCGGATAATATTTGAATATTCGAACCGGTGAGCTGCCGTTAAACGGATTATCCCCTGAAACTTGCGGAAGCATCGGGGCTGACCAATATTATCGTTCGGTGGAGATGTTGGATACACTACTTGACAGGGATCAATGATTCGTTAGACGTTTCCCGTTCAAACTTTATTGGAATTTCCTAATTAACCGATCATTTTGTTAGCCGATCATGGCGAATTTACTACCGCACTTGACAGATTTCATCGATACTCTTGTTACTTATAGAATCTTAACACATTCCGTGCCGGCTGATTATCAGAAAATTAAATTATGCGGATTTTCAGTGAGATCCACTTATGTCACTATCTATAAAAAAAACTCAGGTATCATATTGTTATGTAATATATTTTAAATGGACAATTAGTTGTAATCAAATTTAATGTTTCCTTGAATGCTGCGGTAATTATCAAAGTTCTATAGCTAAGAGTCTTTATATAAAAACGAGATTTCTCGTCAACTGTACGCAAAATTATTTAGAATGTTTACATTACAGTATTATTAAGTTATCTGCTATTAAACATTTTTGGTCCAGTCATCTTGCATATTCCAATAGTTCTCAGTTCAGTCATCAGTGATTACGTGTTAACACTTTGACTGTCACGGTGGTCACCGATGACCGGAGCTTCCAAATTGCTGAAGAACAGTTACAATAAGAAACTTGATACTCGTCTTTGGCAGGGTGTTATGCGTTGCCAAGACGAGTATACTCGTCCTACTTTCAATGTGTTATAACATACAGGTTAATACGAAAAAGGATGTCGAGTCCTGATGTCTTCCCATTGCCAACGACGAGTATACTCGGCCTAATAGTAAAATCAAAGACGAGTATACTCGTCCTAATAGTAAAGTCAAAGACGAGTATACTCGTCCTAATAATAAAATCAAAGACGAGTATACTCGTCCTAATAATAAAATCAAAGACGAGTATACTCGTCCTAATAATAAAAGCAAAGGCGAGTATACTCGTCGTTGGCAATGGGAAGTCATCACTACTCAACATCCTTTTTCGTATTAGCCTGTATGTTATAACACATTGAAAGTAGGACGAGTGTACTCGTCCTTGGCAGCGAATGGGTTAAACATCCAGTCCTGCAATCAGTATCTCCGAATTCTAAATCAAATTTGTCCCGATCTTCTTCGTCGGCAAACAACGAACGCCTCTCGATTAATTCCGTCTACGTGAATCCCTCGGCGATACCGTGCTTCCTTATCAAACATTTCATTATTCCGTGCGGTGAGCCGCGGTCACGGCGAACGTTCGCGGGCCACGCATGATCCTGTTTATACACGTTGTCTCGAATGGGACACACGGCCTCGCGAATTCGGACGCGTTCACTTTGTGCAGTTAAGCTAACAGGGTTACGTAGTTTCACGGCGCGGGAGGGACAGTAACTATTCGGTTTAATTTGATTACCGCACGCCTATCTGCCGCCGCGTGTAACACCTACTAATAGCTAATTTGCAACTGCATTAGTTAGTTAAATATGCCGGCGCAACGGCCGCGGCTAATCAGGACGGAATTGCGTGACCGCGGCCGGCTACAAGCCCCGCCGATGATCGCGCGGCCGGAGAAATTGCCGGGCCCGATTGTTTCGTTCGGATTGGCCGGCCGTCGCCGCCGATGGACGTTTCCGGTCTCGGGCATTCGATCGAACTGCCCGCGGAACGTCTTTATTATACGACCATCCTGTATGTTCTGTCGAATGAAATTGGAGTAGTGTTTTACCGGATTTCATCTCGTTTGGTGTATTAACCCTTTACACTCGAGAGGCGACTCCCAGTCGAATGATTTAATACAGCGAAATTATAAACCTTGGTATTTACCACTGACCTTTGTACACTGCGTCGGTACGTGAAATATTCAAAGGAAATAACTTTGTTCTCTAATTCATGTGGGCTTTCTTGAGAAATTCATTTTAAAGAATCTTCTCTACATCTGATTACGAAGTATTGAATATTTCAAGTGGAAAGCTTTCGAGTGCAAAGGGTTAACCCTTTGCGAACGAATGTCGACATTTCGGCGAGATGAAATATTAATGTTTCGAAAGAAGAGTGAGACTCGTGATACAGATTTCTAAATTAATTCAACAAGAGTCAGTGTTGTTCACTGTCCACGGATCAAAGCAAAAAACTATTTTGCTATCTTCCATGTATTACGTTCAAATTAACTTTCCGCTTAAAGTAGAATGGAAAATTTTGATGCTTTTATATATAATATTTTATTTTCAATTAATTTATTAGCGTTTGGCGAGTCGTCTTATAGCCAGGTGGTTATAGGGATAGTTAAATGTTGGAGCTGACAGTGTAACTATACAGTATGCTGGTCAAGATACAGCTAACTCGTAAAGTTAGCTCCCGAGGATTAGGATCTATTTAAAGTGAAACTAATGGAAACTGAATTTCTGTTGAAATGGTTCCCGTGAATCTGAGCAAATTTTCGGAACGATCTAATACTTGTATGGAGAATATCTCTTGATGAACTTGATTTCTTTGATGATAAATTATATTTTAACAAAATCAACATACCCTTATAAATCATCTACATTCACAAAATTCACTCTCAGAACAATAAATTTCTATTCATAATATTAAACCTTTGCACTCGACAATATCTTTCATTATAAATATTTATTATTTTCTCTTGAAATATTGATAATAGTCTTATCAAGTAACATCAAGGAAAATCTTACATAAATTAAGGGTTGGAACTAATTTATTTCTAATGTTTATCTATTGAATTTCAATGTTCATAATTTGTATTGAATCAAACGGCGAATGTTTCATCAACTTCCATTTAATTCGATCGATTAAAATTTACAGATATATTTACAGCCGTAACGATTGTCGAAACATTTCCAACCCCTTTCTCGCGAATTGAGTAGCCATCGCCGTTCGCAGAAAAGGAAAAAACAGCGGAACATTTTCTTGAAACATGGTGGATCTTTCATCTTCCCGATGACGTGGCATTAAACGCATATTTCATTCCGGACGAATGAATAATAGCGGCGTTCTTTATGATCAAAAGAAGATAAATTTCCTGCCGCATAATAAATAACTTCCTCCTCGAAGTCTGGCCGAAATGGCTGGGTTGCCAATCAGTAGCCGCCGGAAATTGTTCAAAGCGAGCCCTTCGAGCGACAGTATTAATATTCGTTCCCGTTGTGTACCCGTCCCGTTCCTCTTTGATTCACTGGAAATTGTTAGGATAAATATAATGCAGTCACTTTGCCCGCACGTTTATTTCGTATTCATGGAAAAATTAATGCCAACGCAATTTCCGTTGGTACGGAATGATAAAAAATGTAGTCCGCCATATGCGTTCGCCGGGGATCCGCCGGCAAAGCGTTCTCCAATTTTCCTTAAGAAACAGGCCGCGCAATTTATTCATATGCAATTAGAAACTTCATTCGGTGCGTTTATTTTTATACTTTTGTTATCGTTCCGATGGGATGATTTCCGTATTAATGAATATCGATCAACCCTTTCTATCATCTACGAAGACAATTATAATACCCTTAATTCACTTTTCGGATAATTTTCTACGTAAATTGATTTTTAACTCTTTTTATATTAAAACACGTATATGGTTCAAAGTATCATTTATGAAATTCTTTATTAGAGAATCACATTTCATTTTTTTGATCTTCATTGGTATCAAGAAAAATTTATACCCAGTTCACAGTAGATTTTAGAAAGATCCTTTTTAAAGAATCATATTTGCATCATCATTTTTATCTTCATTAGTATCAAGAAAAAATCATACTCAGCTCACAGTAGCTTTTGTAAAGATCCTTTTCAAGAATCTCATTTGTATTATCATTTTTTAATCTTCATTAGTATTAAGAAAAAATCATACTTGGTTCACAGTAGCTTTTATCAAGATCTTTTTAAAAAATCATGTTTGCATTATCGTTTTTCGATCTTCATTAGTATTAAGAAAAAATCATACCCAGCTCACAGTAGCTTTTGTAAAGATCCTTTTCAAGAATCTCATTTGTATTATCATTTTTTAATCTTCATTAGTATTAAGAAAAAGTCATACCCGGTTCACAGTAGCTTTTAGAAAGATACTTTTGAAAGAATTATATTTGCATTACCTTTTCTTTCTTTCTTAATATCAAAAGTAGATCATACACGGTTAAAAGTATCTCTCATAAAATTCCTTCCAAAGAATAGTATTTACGTTATCATTGTACATTCATGGGCAAGATTTATCAACGCGATCCCATTGAAAGTGCAGGAAGCCGAGGGTTCGAGGGGAAACAATAAAAATGTAGGGAAGAGGGAATAAAAAATGGAGGAAAGGGAGAAAGGCCAGATAAGGAAACGGGCAGGTCGAGCTCTTAGGAAGCTCCGGCTTATTAAAGTGGAAGTTCGCCGCGCTTTTTGAACTCGTTCCCGCTACGTGCCACGCCGACAGCTTCGCTTGAACTTTTTCAAGAAGCGAGACGTAACTCGCGAGACCAATAATATGCCCTTAATCTCTTTTGCCCTCCCCACCGCCGTCGTGCGCGTCCCTGCGCTCCTTTTCTCCGTCGCCGTGCTCCCTGCCGGTTGGAAAAGTTCTAAGCGTCGCCTGGAACTGTTCCTGGAGGGAACACCGTGCAGTCTGTCTGGCAAGATTTTAAAAAATTTTCAACCAGATGATAATGCCATGAAAATTCTCGGAAACTCAGGAAACGTAATCTGAGCACTGTTCCGCGATCCATTTCTTTCGCGACCATTTTTGTTTGAAATTATAATTTGATACGCGTTACTGAGATTGTGAGCTATTGATCTATCGATTCAATAATTCGGAGATCTAATAATTACTATCTTTTACTCTAATATTTACTATTTCAATCTTTACCATAATTTTTTATTTTAAAGATCGATTATTCGGTGAATCGTTACTAAATATCGTTATATCGATCGAATCCGATGAATGAATTGTTCCCAAATTTGTGTTGTCTTTCCTCGGAGCTTCACTTTTATTTACAAGAAACAAGGAAACTCGTGACCGGTCGTTAAAGAGTTAAGTACAGCGTTTCGACCATTAACCGACAGATTATTGTCCATAAAAAAATGTGTTGGATCATGTTGGTGTTACGAGGGTCGTATAAAGTTTATCGTGGTTGACAGGTTAAAAAATGGCGTTATATAACTCGACTGTTATTGTCGTGGATTTCGGATGCGAATCGGGGATTTAGGGGGCAGAGGTCCATCGAAAAGGTCTCTGATACTTCAAAGTTTGTGGCATTCGAAATTACCGGTTTTATTATAAGACCGCGAAATATGTAAAGAGAATTATGTTAAGAAGGAAAGTTACTGCGCAAACTTATCAACAGAAGGGAAGGAATTAGCAAAATATTAATGAAGGAACTTTAATAAGTATTTAGTTTCTTATCTCTTATGCGAATAAGGCCGAGGCGGAAACCAACATGAACTCCTCTTTAAGCAATTCAATTTAAATATGTAAATTCCTGATTATTTTTACATACGGTACTACACTGCAATCGTACGATAAAAGAAACAGAATTAATTGTTATGTCATCGCTAAAAAAATTCGCAGCTTTTGTAAAAGTGAAATATTAATTTTTAATAAAAGGTCTTGTTTGAATTAAAATATTCCTGATTATTTTCCATAGGGGGTCATACTGCAGTCACACATTAAAATAGACAGAATTAATTGCTACGTCATCGCTAAAAAATTCGCAACTTTCGTAAAAGTGAAATATTAATTTTTAATAAAAGGTCTTGTTTGAATTAAAATATTCCTCATTAGTTTCACATAGAGTACTACACTGCAATCACATATTAAAACAAACAGAACTAATTGCTACGTCATTGCTAAAAAATTCGAAGCTTTTGTAAAAGCGAAATACTAACTTTTAATAAAAGGTCTTGTTTGAATTAAAATATTCCTGATTATTTTTACATAGAGTACTACACTGCAATCACACATCAAAATGAACAGAACTAATTGCTACGTCATTGCTAAAAAATTCGCAGCTTCTGTAAAAGTGAAATATTAATTTTTAATAAAAATAAATAATATATACTTGTTTCGTGGATAGGTGGAGACAAAGATATTCCAACAAAGAGAAGATAATAAAAAGAATTTGATTTCAAATCGATTTTTCAACAGGATCGTGCGCACAATGCATGATTCGATACTTTCCCTGTTTCCTCGCGTCTAAAGCTCGCTGACCAATGGCGCATTTTGAATCCCGTTCCTTTGAGAAGAAAGTTTCTTACGTACACTCGGCCACTCAACCGTGATCGGTTATTGCGTTTGAACAGCGGCTCGCTTGGAGAGCTAATTTCACGACGGCTTCCCCGCTTTGGAAAAAAAACGAATTGAAACCTGTAATCTTAAACGGCGTAGACTTTTTATGAATTCAACGAGAGATTGCCGTTTTAAATATAGAATCCATTTTTCCGCGTTCTAGAGAAGCTAAAAGAACACGAAGATTATCTTTTATTTTTAGCGGGATTTCCATCTCGACGGATGTCGATCCTTGATCTAATTTTTCATTTCATTCGGAGCGTGCAAAATGAATCCTCCGGAAACTGATCCCTTCATTCGGAACCCCGTATAAAATTCAATTGCAAAATAATAATATACGTTTCATTCGCTTATTCTAAATGTCATCAAGATCTTTTCGTTCTGTCTTCTTAATTTCACGCGAAGCAATTGTCTTTCCGTTGAAATTGGAAACGATCCATTGGTGATTTAAAAATTAATATACTGATCTAAACATTGATTAATCACCTAAGAATTTATTAACCCTTTTCACTCGACAATATTCTTCACTACAAAAATTCATTATTTCCTGGCGAAATATTAACAATATTATTTGCAGCTTACATAAACATCTTGCATAAATTATGGGACACTGTTTTATTTCTGTTCCATGTGTTAGTAACTTATTCAACATTTTATACTGAATTTTTCATTTTATAATTTTCTTGCGCTCAATCAAACGGCGACTGACGAATGACTTCGCTTTTCGAGCGCAAAGGGTTAATACAGTGATCTAGACATTTATTAATACATTATTCGAAGAATTCACTAATGTGGCGATTTAAATGAATGAATTAACGAATCTAGCTGATTAAAATGATTATCTTTTATAAGCCGCGCGTATGGAAAATGCCCGGAAACTATCGTAACGACTGAAAATCCTTCTTTCCGCGTTTCGCGCCGGGAGAACCTTTTAGCTGCCTACTCCTTTACGCGTAATGACGAACGAAAAGGAAGAACCTTACGGGAAAAAAATGAACGCAAAGGCTCTTGAAACGCAGCCTCCGCTATCGGCCGTATTTAAATGTCCCCGTTAACGCAGTTACCGCCGGATAACGGGATTTTAATTGATAACGATAATACGCGTTAAAGTCCATATTAACTCCATTACATGCTATTGTATTCAATTAACGCGGAATCGAATTTAATCCCTGCTTTTAAATGATTAAAACGCGTCACTATCAATTTTGCGTGATCTCGCGGAACGCGATTACTCATATTGCTTGCTGTCATTTTAACGATGCAAATATTGTGCCGGCGACGCTGCATTTTCCGCGTTGATGATTTATTTATACGTCTATTTGCCCGGTGAAAAATGAATAAACCATGATCTCGTTTCATTGTTGCATCACACCTTCGTGAGATTTAATTTTCATTCCTCCGAGTGTTGACACGCTTCGGTGTTGTTTATTATCGTACACGGTCAGCGAGAAATTTCACCCGAAAATAGACGTTCGATCGGGTTTATAGTTTTTCGTTTCGAATTCCACTCTCGTTATTAATTTTGAGGAAGCGGAGACGGAGGAGCCGGCGGGAGGACTTCTCAGTTTACGTTTCACACGCTTCGTTGCCGGTTCCCTGATTCGAAACAACTCGACTCAGCATCGCTGCAACATTCTTCGCACGCCCGTCGAGTCTGTTCCATTTGTCCGGGATACGTGACTCGGTCGATTTGTTCGCTGCGATGGACACTATTGGCTCGCTTAGACGTATAGATTCGCATTAAAATTTGTCAACATATCAGATACCTTATTTTCCTCGGTATAAACTAAACCTATACTGATCCGAAGTCATTCTCGAACCGACTCGAATTTCATTCAATAAATTTCTGTCGTTTACGAGTGGATCAGTAATTTACCATCACAGTTCTACACCTATATACACTATTAACCCTTTGCACTCGAAAGTTTTTCACTGGAAATATTCACTATACTACGAAGAGATACAGATGATATTCTTTGAAACTAATTAAAAAGAGAACATATATAAATTAACCCTCTATAGGCTCGTGTGACTTTGAAGTCACACATGAATATACCGGGTTAAATTGACTTATTTAATTTTTTATTGCAAAACGACGAATTAAATAATTAATCAACTTAAACTTTTGTACAGGCAGGCGTTTACGTTCAACGTCATTGTAACTTCAAAGTTACAAAATATATTCGTTTCAATAAAATTATTGAATACATTGTTAATTTGTGTTCATATGTTGATATTTATTAATTTCGTACTGCATAAATTTTGTTACATTCACGAAACAAAATTCTGCCCATAGAGGGTTAAAAAGAAAAGTTATTTTATTTGAATATTCCATGTATTGATGCATCATACAAAGCTTAATATTATATACAAGAATATATAATTTTGCAAATCAAGTCAAGTGGTGACAGGGTCACCTCTCGAGTGCAAAGGGTTAATGATTCCCAGCTCTAAGAAGAGTTAACGATTTCTCATAATTACACAGTTTCATTAAACGACCGACAGTTCAAATGAAACAAAGAATCAATAAGTTCAGTCAGTCACCGATGACGTTTCTGAATCACTTGAAACAATCGTAACATGCACGATAACCGATGTCGAATGAAAATTAATACCGTAACTAAGTTGATAATAGTAACGTCAAATAATTAATAACTGTCCCTGTTTTCTTTTGATAGAAAAGAATAACTCTACGGTAAAACGGTGAAGATTTCCGTCTCGCTTAACGTGTTAAAGATGTCGGATAATTGAACGTACGAACAACCAAAAATCTATTCGATAAAAATCTGAAAGAATAGTGATCCAATTAACCTAGATTCTACTGTTCCTCCGAACGCAAGATATTTCCCTTGCCCGCCAACGCAATCCAGCTCTTCCACATCCTCGATTCGCCAACAATAATCCTCCTAGCAAAAACATCTCGGAGGCAGCGCGATTTGTTGCGTCGTTACATAGAGATCGACTACTCGTTTTTCTGGGAAAGTATACAAGTGAATTTGCACGTAAATCAAACGCTTCCGTCGCGCTCTGTTTGCTCCGAGCCGAGCGGATCGAATCAATGCCGTCGCAGACGGACCCCGTCGGAATCGTTCCGGCCTGTCATATCGGCCGGGCTGTTTCCCTCGTTGATAATTCGATCGACGATCTAATTCGAAGAAACGCGAAGGCTGCGGGGGACGACGTTCGGCCAGTAACCGAATCACGCGGCTCGCTGATCTTATTCGTGCCCGACGGTTCTTACCTTTATCGTGTCAAGGAAACGATATGACGTTTCACAGGAACGTCCGGCGGTAAATGCTATTCAAATGCGACCGTCGAATCGGCGAGTCCCGCGAAACGACCAACTTCTTTGTCTTTGGATTCGGTTTTGTACGATTCTTCATCCTCGTCGCCATTTTTGTCTTCAGTTTTTTCCGATACTTCATCTTCGTCTCCATTTTTCTCTGATACTTCACCTTTGTCTTCATTTTTGTTCGATTTTTCATCTTCGTCGCCACTTCTGTGCGATTCTTCATTTTGTCTCCATTTTTGTCCGATACTTCATCTTCGTCTCCATTTTTGTCTGATACTTTATCTTCGTTCTCACTTTTGGCTGATTCTTCATATTTGTCTTCAGTTTTGTTTGATTCGTCATCTTCGTCGCCATTTTTGTTCGATACTTCACCTTCGTCTTCAGTTTTGTCTGATTTTTCGTTTTGGTCTCCATTTTTGTCTGATTCTTCATCTTTGTCTTCATTTTTGTCTGATTCTTCATCTTTGTCTTCATGTCCGTCTGATTTTTCATCTTTGTCTTCATTTCTGTCTGATACTTCATCTTCGTCTCCATTTTTACCTGATTTTTCATCTTCGTCGTCGTCTTCGTCTTCTTTCCCTGTGTTTCGCATTCGCTCGAAAGAGTCACGCTCGACGCAGCTTCCTTAATTTCATGGTTAATGGAGAACCTTCGACTAGACGAAGCCAGAGGAAACGCTCGAAATGCCAGGACAATCTTCCCTTATTGTTCCCAATTAAAAGCTGGGAAATGTACGTTCACGGAGGCAAGTGAGCGATGATGTCCATGAGAATGGAGCTCCTGAAACTTAAATGGTCTTATTCGCGCAACTGTGAAGGAGATTTTTTGGGTGATTTTTTGTTTAACGGTAGTAGATGCAATTAGGATGCAATTCTGTGCAGTGTGAAGTGGTTCAGGAAGATTCTTCGTTCGAAATAAAATTGCTTATTATAAAACTTTGCTTTTTAAGAAAATTCAGTTGCCTGCTTCGATGATTTAATGTGTTTCGAAGAATGCCTGACTAATTTGCCTTTGTATCACTTAATATTTCTACTAAAAGTGAATAAACGTTATTTTATATTTGTCACTGATCTGCCACTGTCAATTTATAGTTCATTTATTCTGGAAAATTATAAATATTTTGTTATTAAAAATTACCAGCTCCGTAATAAGCAGAAATACTCACTACAAGTCAGACTAAAGAGGAAAACTTCGCGTAACAAAATTATATTCTACGTTTGTAACTTGTTTCCCATTTAGAACCTTAATGGACCGTATCTTTTTGAAAAAATAAATATCACTTTAGTTGCTGAACGAAACGTAAAAGCTTAAAGGGAGCGAAAGCTTTTCAAAGTCCTTTGCCAGCTGATGCGTCTGTAACATGTTTTGCTAGACATTTTTATCGCAATTCTAACGTGTCTTGTATTTTAATGACATTCCTTTTTTCCAAAAACCTCTGCTCCTGTTTTATAAAAACCTGACGTTCGCTGCAGTTCTTTTTCCTGAAACATTCGAGTTACATTTTACGTTCCAACGATCGTCGATACTAATGAAATAATACGCAGCTTCCATTGAGAATTTATTTGACGTTACGAATATAAAATTTACCTTAACGACTGCAATTTTTACCGGGGCGACGGCCAATGAATTACGAAATCGAAGTAATAAAATATTTCAGTATTTAACAATGTTTGGCGCAAGATAACGCGGATATAAATTAAACCTGACACGTTGTAATTAATAAATCTGCAATAATAAAAGTATATTTGCCCGCCGAAATTGCCTCGATGAAATGAAATCGGAAAATAAACTTTATATTACCGTTATTAACGTTCGCGGCGGGTATTTATAGTGAAATATTACAACAACTTCATTCGATAACGACGACATTAAGAAAGCAGTTGACAAAAATATAAATGTCCATACCGTTATTGCTCGATTGTCGCCGCGAGCCGCGATTAACGGCAATTTCCATATATTTCGTCGAAACGTGAGTAACAGCCGGCTAATTATGGTAACTCCAGCAATTATCTCAAAGTAATCTGACCGCGCTAATTGCCATTTTTAACAGTTGATAATTCCTTTACGCCTACGCTGGGAAATTATCAAAATTTTCGTGTAGCAATTATTGCGTTCCATCAGCGACTCTTTAATATAATTAATTCTAATCATCATTAAATTTCCCTTTTCGCGGCTCGAACAATAGACATACGGAACTTCTCGATAATTTCGACTTTTTAACGATTCACTTAACCCTTTGCACTCCAAGGGTGCCTCGATCACCACTCGATTGTTGCATCAAAATTGTAAAATTCCGTATTTAACGTTAACACTAGGTTTACGGGCATTTATTGTACACTTCATTCTATTGTTCCTAAAAGAATTGATGCCCGTTTATTTAGATCGTGGAAACTGGAGATTTGATAGTAGGTAATTGGGGAATATGTCAGTGTGATCGCATCAATCAAAATCGGCGTAAACATTTACAAAATAATATTTCTAAAATCCAATATGCGTCAATTTGACGCGTTCCGTAAACCTAGTGTTAAGTCTCGAGCGATCTGTCGATACGTGAAATGTGGACACAAAATACCATTGTTCCCCTTATTTTGTGAATAGATTCCTCGTCGAGTTAGTTGAAAAAAATGTCACCTATATCTCATAGAGGTAAATTGAATATTTCCAGTGACAAATCTTTGGAGTGCAAAGGGTTAAAGCATTAATCTTCGACCGCGAGCAATTGTTACCGACGTAACGAAACTCCTGAAAAATTGGTCGCAAATTCGTTGTTTCTATTTACTCCGACTTCATACATTTGTTATTATGGAAATTTCCCCTCCGTCACTGGAGGGGCAAAAGTTCCGACGAGACAAACAAACGAAAAAAAGAAATAGTCCGGACAAAGAACAGTCGCCAATAAAAGTATGAATAATAGGCGAGATAGATGACGACGGAATCCCGCCGGTTTTTCGGGCCGGCGCAGCGGCGCAGTGATATAGGTCAGTGTTTGCAGCGACGCGTTTTCCACCCTTTTATTCCGTGAGACAAGTTGAGCTGGAGAATATAAATTTCACGGAGGTCGTTCCTCCCGACTGGGAGGCGGGAATGAATGGTCAGACGTTCGATTCAAGTCGAAATGTCTGTCGGGCTCATTCTGTTCGTTCACGGTAGCGAGTGTAATGGCGGCGATCGGTATTAACACATTATCAAACCGGTGAAGAAGATCTTCCATTTATTTCTAGGATGCTTGTCTTTCGTCTCATTCACTTTCTTCGTTCGTTTTCTATCGGTTCTTTCATACTCGAGTTACAGAAAATGAAGTCGAGTTATTGAATAAATTTGTAGTTTAAGTTAAAACATGAATGATAAATGAGGACTGATATTTTCCAGGAGATAAAAGTAGAGTTAACACGTTGAATGCCGTGGGAATGCTAACTAAATCGAATTACTATAGTTCATTCAATTAAACGATGATTATTTGAAAACATATCTATATTACAAATAGCGCTACTTAATACGGTGACATTCAGGTAGATGAACTTACAGTAATAATGATTCAATTCAAATAATTTGATATTATATCTTTTCCGTTTTGTGTAGTTTGTTCTATAAAACCGTGCAACGTTCAACGTGTTAAAACTAATTAGAAAACAAGATAAACATTAGCAAACATGCAACGAACGAAAGACGAACATCACAATTATAAAACGATCCAGAAGAAACGAAAACTGCCAAGTTAGACCGTCAGTGTAGCCGTCGAACGTCCCTAGAACCACTTCGGAACAATGACTGCCAAAGATAAAAATAGAATGAAAACTAATTAGGAAACAAGATAAAACATTAGCAAACATTAGCAAACCTAAAACGATAAACCTAGAACCAATTCGGAACAATGACTGCCAAAGATAAAAAAAGAATGAAAACTAATTAGAAAACAAGATAAAAAAACATTAGCAAACATTAGCAAACCTAAAACGATAAACCTAGAACCAGTTCGGAACAATGACTGCCAAAGATAAAAATAGAATGAAAACTAATTAGAAAACAAGATAAAAAAACATTAGCAAACATTAGCAAACCTAAAACGATAAACCTAGAACCAGTTCGGAACAATGGCTGCCAAAGATAAAAAAAGAATGAAAACTAATTAGGAAACAAGATAAACATTAGCAAACATGCGACGAACGAAAGACGAAAGTCAGAATGATGAAACGATCCAGCAAAAGACGAGAACTGGCAAGTTAGACCGTCAGTGTAGCCGTCAAACGGCAGACGGACAATACGTAACTGGCAGTCGCTAGGTAGATCTTTATCGGCGATGTCCGAGGCCGTCGAACGTCCCCGGAACCACTTCGGAACTGTGGCTGCCGGAGATAAGAACTCGCTCGAATTTGCTCGGCGAAGCACGAGGACGTGAAATTGGAAAGGAAAAGAAGGGGCGCGCCGCGGCGGCCCCGCACGTTCGCCGTTTCCGCTTTCTGTCTTCCCGCGTTCGCCATGAATCGAGTCCCCGTTGACGCCCTCGTTCTTCCCTTTCATCGTGTCCCAGCCCTCCCGCCTCCGCCGCCCTTTTCCCGCGATTTCCCGGGGACGCTTTCTTCGACACTTTAACCGAATGGAACTGTCGCGTCGTTTTTCAGGTGGACGTCACCGAGCTGTGTCCCTCAGCCACGGTACTCGCGCAGCAATTGACCCATGTGGAACTCGAGAGGCTCTCCTACATCGGCCCCGAAGAATTCGTCCAAGCATTCGCGAAGGTACGTGTCCCGTCTACGATTCTCTCGTGTTCTTCGTTAGAGGATCACGGATTTCGCGTGTCAGCTGATCGTGAGAGAGATTTCTCAACGATTCATTCGCGGATGGATTGATTTCGCTTAGATTCTGTCCATTATACTCGTCAGTCGAGTGTGAACGGTTATTTGGATTGAGTAAGTGAACGTTGAATTTTGTTGAATTTCAATGATGAAGTATTTTGTATTTTTATTGAACTGTTTGAGTTAAGCGATCGCGCTTCTTTGTTACGCTGTCTAAAAGAGTGTCGAATTCAATTTATTTGTCTTTTAATTATTTGTATTTTTATTACCTTAGAAATGGAGAAGCGGAACGACCGCGGTATTTATAGTCTTTTCACGTAAAAATAGAGGAACGTCATTCAGTCTCTGAATTGAAACGGAAGCGCGATCAATGCGTTGCACTCAAACGGTTAAGTAGTATAGTGCTATCTTCTTGCTTTAGTTCTGAAGTTTCTTTTAATTAAAAACTGAATGTTATTGATTAAGGAATTGTGTTTTGAGTACTTTAACACGTTGACTGCCATGGTGGTCACCGATGACCGGAGCTTCCAAATTGATGAAGAATTATAATAAAGAATCTGATTTTAAATAAAAATGTTTAGTAACACAAGTAGTTAAATCATAACCTGATGACTATTGTGATACTAAACATTGTTATCAACGCATATAAGTATTACTATTCAAAATGCTAGAAATTCTCGTGGCAGTCAATGTGTTAAGGTACGAAAAGATGATCGATCTTTTTGTTGTTCGTTACGTAGGAGTCTCCTCACTTGGAAACATCCTTCAAGGACATGAAGAAGACTCGCAATCTCGAATCATACGTCCAATGGTTTAATAGACTGAGCTACTTCGTAGCAACCGAAGTGTGCAAGGTAAATAATCAGAGAATCCTAAATTAAACACGCGAATATCAGATATGTCACAGGGGAACTGACGCGGAAATTCGTTTCAAAACTCCGCTGAAAGCACGTAATGCTGAAAAAGAATCCGTTCAATTTTCCAGCACGCAAAAAAGAAGCAACGCGTTCGCGTGGTTGAATACTGGATCGAAACTGCTCGTGAATGTTTCAACATCGGCAACTTCAACTCCCTGATGGCAATTATCGCTGGCCTGAACATGTCGCCGATATCTCGCCTGAAAAAAACGGTAAGTAACGTATTTCATCGCGTTAGTCGCGCTCGATAAATTCTTTATGCGTTCGTCCTAGAACAGAGTACACTAATTTAATCACTTCCAAATTCGAACTAACCAATTTCACTTTCCCGTTTCGTGAATATCTCAGTGCAACTCGTAAATCACACTTCACGCGACTTGATTTCGAATTCCCCACTTTTTTACTCTGTACAATTTGCAAAACCGACGGTTCAAATACAAAATGGAATCACATTCTGTTGCACGACTGCGAAAGAAACTCGATTAAACAATCAAACAGTTAGCTTGTTTGCTCTCCCTGTTGTCATTTGATATGCCGGAGTCGCGACGAACATTTCAAATTGATTCTTACTGATCTGAACATTGTTTGCTTCGTTTGAATAGAAATTAAACGTTACGTTGCTGTTATTAATAGTTGACCTTCAAAGGAATCATTAAAAAAGATTTAATTGCTCATAAAGAATTTTCACAATGCACATAATTCACTACTCGTCCAAAACGCGCATCTTCTTGCGATGAACTGGTCCAAAGTCGCTTTCGTCGCTTGAAAAACAACGACACCGTTGCAATTCGTATACCGCGTAAAAAAATCGCACAAAATAAATCGCACAAAGAAAAATCGCATAGAAAAGGACCGCGCAAAAACAGGCTCGACTGTGGCGCATAAAACGCCGGTGTTCCTCGCGTCACCGCGTTAG
Organism: Nomia melanderi; assembly: GCF_051020985.1. Classification (NCBI taxonomy): domain Eukaryota; kingdom Metazoa; phylum Arthropoda; class Insecta; order Hymenoptera; family Halictidae; genus Nomia; species Nomia melanderi. The sequence goes on from NC_135007.1 coordinate 12,084,697, forward strand.
CGCATTTCCATTCCGTTTATTTCATTCTCGATCTCGGGGAGTATATCATAGACGCCCAAGACACGTACGGTCTATTGATCAATTCCCCGTTCGCGTGAACCGAAGCGACCGCGCTCGGGAAGTTAGAAGCAAGGTGATCGATCGCGCCGCGCCGGGAAGTGACGGTTCCGAGAGGATCTGTTCGGTTCCTATTTCGTTCGGTTCGCCGGGACGGCGACGCCGCGCGGCCCGGGAAGCGTTAATACGACGACGGGCGCACACAGGATTGGCCACGCTCGTTTGCACCACCGTGGCCGGGGGATGAGCGCGGCAATAAGCGGTCTGTAATCCTCGTAAATCGAGCGCGGCGCCGCGACGACCGGCGTTAACCGTGACGAATCGCCGAGAATCGAACCGTCCGCGCCGCGAACGAGTTCGAAACCGGAGAACATTTCCAGGAGAACTCGCGGCGAGGAGCCGCGTCGACGGACGAGTTCGGCGAGGACCGGCGAGCGAGGGGCGACGGGAGAACGCGCGGGAAAAGGGAACGCCGGGAACAGGAACTGTTTTAATTGAATTCTTTTTTCGTCATTGTTTCGCTGCCGGCTCGATCGGAACTGTGCCCGGCCGTCGAGTTAATTAAAAAGTCAAACAACGCTGATTTTTTTCATCGTCATCATTTCCCGCGAGGCTTTTGTTTGGCTTCGCGGCGGCGAATTGGAAAAGTATCATCGCGGCGGACTCGGTGTTTTAATTGTCGCTGCGATGATTTCTGCTGTAACTTTCCCCTTTGACTCATTGTGCGCGCGGCATGGCTTGGTGTAGCAATTTCTGAATACTATATGTTGATCGTTTGAAATGAGGCAATTGAGAGTGGAAAGGACTGGAAAGCAGTAAACGTTTGGCTTTGAAAGGAGAATTGTAAAATCTGTATTTATTGATACTATTTTATCATACGTTAATTTTCTTTGTTTAACGTATCGTTTGAAATGTTTCTAATATTCTGTATGGCTTGGTGTAGCAATTTTTGAATACTACATGTTGATTGTATGAAATGAGGCAATTAGAGTGGAATGTAGCGAACAGTAAACGTTTCGAAAGAGAAATATAAAGTCTCCATTAATTCATACTATTTTAATATACGTTAATTTTCTTTGTTTTACGTATCCTTTGAAATGTTTCTGAAATAATATTCTTGTTCGACACTCCATTGTTCCGATGGTCCACTGTGTATTTTCATTCTGAAAGAACTTCGGAAATTTATTGCTCCCTCGCAGCCCTCTAAATATCGAGCGCCGCTTCATTAATCATATCGGGCGAGATCCAGCAGAAAGTAAATAAAATTGCCAACAGCTGTTGTTCCGGGGGGCTCTGTCAATTAAATTCAACCATCAATTTCTGTCCAGACGTCGTCCGCGAGGGCTTCGATTCCGCCCGATGGCCGTCCTTCTCTTTTAACGAACGCCATTCACCAGGTGGATTCCTTTTTCGACGCGATACCGCCGCCGCGCTCGATTACTTTTAAGCGTTTATAATTATAAGTGGCGCGCGGACGTTCGGCCGGCGTTTGTTAACCGCGGAACGCGGCCCTGTTCCCCGAGGGGCATGAAATCCGCGCGAGCTCCACGAAAAAGGGGTGAAAGGCTGACCGTTGAATGGAACCGATTGTAACGCGAGTTTATTGGAGCCCTTTCTCGCCGCTGGAAAAGGACCACGCGCTACGATCCGTGACACACTGGCGAAATAATCGCACCGCCTGTCGTGCCCAGCAATTGCGTTTCCCGCGGGAGAGAGAGAAGGAAAATGGCGCATATGAACTCTATACTTCGCTGCATCTTTTGTGAGTTGATTATTTAAGGAAAGGGAATTTTATTTAACTGTGTTTGGTATTGTTGGATGGCGAATGGTTGAAATTTAATTTCGTGCTTTTGAGAGGATCGTCGGAGAAATAAGATTGCGATGGAAAATGGTGCATTTTTTGTGAGTTGATTATTCAAGGAAAGGGAATTTCGTTTGATTGTGTTTGGAATTGTTGGATTGTGAATGTTGGCAATTTAAATTCGTGTTCTTGAGAGGATCGTTGGGGAAATAGGATTGCGATGGAAAATGGTGCATTTTTTGTGAGTCGATTATTTAAGGAACGGGAATTTTGTTTGATTGCGTTTGGAATTGTTGGATTGTGAATGTTTATAAATAATATTATATATTGTTTGCTCCATGCAAAGTGGTATATTATTTTGTGTTGTACTCATTCGATGCGATTTTGCAGTTTAAAATTTTGTACATATATACAGAAGAAATTGTAATCTAGTAATTCTTTAATATAGTTTTATATAGTTTTTGTGTATAAAGATTGATAGTGGATCTCTGGAAATCTGCTTAGCACAAAATTCTATAGTATCGTATCGATTATCCGATTTAAAGACGAACCTCACCCAAGTGATCACACCGTTAACCACGATCTCGCCGCGAATTGAATTAACCGAGCGCATAGTGGGCGGATACTGGACACCGCGATAAGCAAAATGAAGTTTTATGGTAAACTTTTGTATGGTAATTCTACCGTGACCACTGCATATGTACAAGTGTGCATAAATAATCTTATAGACCGCGCTGCGTGCAATAAACATGTCGCGACGAATGGAACTTCTTTAATGAATTTCCACAGTCGCATAAAATAATTAACATATCGCACCACTATTTCCTAATTACCATAAAAACACCAGCATCGAGAAAAAACGATCTCTAACAAGCAAAATACAAAACTAAGAATATAATCGAACACAATAAATAAATTAATAAAAAATCACAGTTTTTTATCGAACACTTTAGAAGCTCCCTCCAATGAAATTCCTATAAAACAAGTAATTTGATAATGAATAAATGAATAAAAAATCACAGTTCTTTCTCAAATACTTTATAAGTCTTCTCCGATGAAATTCCTATGAAAAAAATAATTTGATGATAAATCAAATAATAAAAAATCACAGTTTTTTATCAAACACTTTAGAAGCCTGCACCAGTGAAATTCCCATAAAACGGATAATTTGATTTGTACACGAGCAACCGATATACTTTCCAACGAATGGGCGGAACGCGTACAACTTTATCGCGGCTCGGACAAATTGCTAGGCGAAGCGGCGGCCATTATATGTTTTTTCTCGTTTTTAATTACGAAACCGTGCCCGGTGTTCCCGCGGACGTATCCCGCCGGCTCTATCCGATTCGGACTGTTATTCAGGGTTCATTTGGTTCGGCCAGCTGATTTATACAGGTCGCGCTTAAAATAATTGCTGCAACTATCAGCGGCCAGGCGGCGTGGCCCGTTTCGTAATTTTCGTTAATGAAAATTTAACGTTCCCGTTCGGTCACGCACGCGCCTTGTTTTCACACCCCTTCCCACGCTGCTACACCCCCCCGCTCCGCCATCTGCCGACTCGCTGCGCGGAAATCGTTGCGAACTCGCGAAAACATCCGCGGATTTTTCACGCGTAACGACTTCCGCGATCCCGCTACACGTATTTTAAGTGATTAAACTGTTACCACCGCGAAATCGGACTACTATCGAGTAGACGCTATCGCCGAAACGACGAAAATTATTAATGTATAAAATAGAGAAATTGTTTTCAGATCGTGTCGACGATTACTTTGAAATTTGAATTATTCTGAGGTACGTTGTTGCAAGTTTGATTCCTCTGGTAATAATTATTTTGTGGAACGAAGAATGTATTTGTTGAAGGAATTACTAAATTATCTTGGAGATTATCTAAAAATTCAAATTATTGTGAATTATGTCGAGAATGGCAACTTTAATTCTTCTGGTAATGATCATTTCGTTGAATTTTAGTGGACCAATAATTGGGAATAAGGGCTGATTTGCTGAAGAAATTATTTTAATAATATATGTCGATGAAAATGTTCCGTTGGTTTGAAAATGTTAAGTCTTGTTGAATCTATAAGAAGATATCAATTTTGACATTAGTTAATACAAGGTGTAATAGTAATTTCCCAGGTCATCGACCGAATTCTCCAGTTATGAAATATTCAAACGTAGAATTCACGCCCGACCGGGCCCGCCAATACGCCGGGAACCCATTACGGATTGAAAAATAATTCGAGCGGCGTGCAGGTGCGTCCCGAAATCCAATTATTTACGAATCGATGCGGAACGTTAGTACCTGCAATAAATGGAAAATTGATACGGCGCGTCGATAACTTTCTAGTGCAACAGAATTAAAAAATTATCGCTGCCCACGCAGGAATTTGCGCTCGGCAATTGCTCCCCTGTTTCCTCGCGCGTTACGTAATCGTTTCATTACAACAAAATAATTATCACCTAATCCACATCAGCAGAAATCACCAAAAAATCCCTTTAACCCAATAAAAATTCAACCCTCCTTGAAACTAACTAAAAACACAATTCCACCTTATCAACGCGTAACCTCAAAACGAAATTCCTAAACCCTTAATCCAAATTATTATCCCGCATCCCCTTAACACTACACTAAAACCCTCCCCGTTCTCCATTAGACTAACCTCGTTACACCGACATTAACACAATCACCCCTAAATGAGGCTCCAGGTAGCTCCAATTACGCTCGAACGATCAGCGACCAATTCCAAGATCACGCCGAGAGCCAAAAAAGACAAAGCTTAATCGGGTCATCGGGAAAACAAAGAAAAGAAAAAACCGTCAACAGCATCCCGAACTGCAGAGAAGCAACCAGAGTTTCGCGAGACATAACACGGCGCACGGTCCTCGAACCCGATCGCGTCGGGTCGAATCAAAAAGGAAATCCCGTGAAAGAACTCGGTATCTCGAAAGTCCACTGGAATACGTCCGCGCCCGCCCCAGTCCGCCCCCGACCCCGGGCGACTGCCATTTGCCCGAGGAGAATATTCTCTTTGCCTCGGCGAGGGAAGCCGTGGAACTTTCAACTTCCGCGAGTTTTCGAGACGAAAACTCGGGCGTCGAAAACTCGTCACCGGGTATCTCGAGCCGGCGCTCGTTGGCCCGCGTTCGGGAGAAACCGCCGATACGGCGACGTCGCTGGAAGATAAACGATACCGGCCTCCTTCCCCCTTCTCCCCTAACCTGCCCGCCTTCCCGTGCGCGCGGGGGTTAATTTCCCACAGAGATAATCTGCGAGTGACGTCTCCTTCTAGCCCCGTGAAAAGGAGACCCCCGCGCGCTCACTTCTCGCCCTCTCAAAAAGCTAATTACGCTCGGTCGCCGCGATCCGCCGGCCAGATAACAGCCCCTACTTCTTGGCCCCGCAGCATGTTCGGTTCATTAGCGGGGGCGGAGAGGGCGAAGGTGTTCGGACGGCGATGTCGAAGCTGTTCGAGGTCTTTATCGAAGGCGTTGCGCGGGAATCGTTCGAGGGTGGTTTTTGATGCGATTCTTCGGTTAGGCGAAGCGACGGTTGATCAAATGGCGCGGGAATAATGATGATGGGGGACGTTTGGGAAGCGTGGATTTTTGTGGGAAGATTCGGTGAATTCATTTGCCGGAGGGCTGATGGATTTTGGTGTGCGCAGGGATTATGGCAGTGACGAACCGAATCCTCGTTGCGGAGGAATTATTCGGGATTGTCGGGGTGAAGTAAATATTGGGGGTGTATAGGGGAAATTGGAAAGTTTGAGTTTAGTTTTTATAGGAGGATCAATGGTTTTGTTGATGTTCGTATGGTATTTTTAATTGAATAATTTAGTTGTTGGTTTTTAGGGGTTGTGTGATTGTAAGATGGATTTTGGATTTTTTTAATGAGATTTGAAGTTTCGAAGCTGCTGTGTAATTGTTCGCGGCGGATTTATTAGTGGATAGGATTGTGTCGTTTATTTTGTTTACTTTCGACAACGGGAAAACTGAACGGAAACTCCGTTCGCCGTACCTTTCCCGCGAAGTCTCGGAATCCATTTGACATTTCATGAAACCTCGGCGCGGCTTAAGTTCGGCTAATGCATATTTAATATCCGACTTTTCACCGTAACTCCGTGAACTTTGAAAACTTAATTACGCTTGATCGCGACGATTCTAACCCTCCCGCCTCCCGCAATAACCGTCCGCGTCACGGGAGAAATTTCTTTTTCCCGCGGGGAATAATTTTCACCTGGCTATGCGAAGTTTATTGGCATCGATGGCGTGACGTGGCTCCAATTTTTTAATTAAAAGACGAACGACTTAAGGAAAGACTCTTTGGGAACTGGTGACGTGATTTCCAACCCTTATCTGTGCGTTAGTATCTTTTAAGTTTATCGCTTTGCTGAGAGTATACAGATAACGAGCGGAAATAAATTAGTTGGAATAAACAGAAATAAATTAGTTTATTCGGACGTTTATTCTACACTTTATTCTACTGGCTCTAGAAACCTACATATTCCTTAATACAGATCGTGAAAATTCTAGCTTCAACTTTACAGTATAACAACGTGTATTCGCATAATTGCACGAATCAAAATCGACTTAAACTGCTACTAAATAACATCTAAAAATTCAGTATCTAGTGTTAAATAGAAATATACTAACCATAACGGTGAAAATAATAAAAGGAATATTTATAAAGTTCGAAAGAAAAGTGAATTTCATTTATTATTCATAAATTACTGCAGTATTATGTTACTACCGTCTATTCCATAGAAATTAATTCCGTGGTCCGGGTCGGTACATGGCATTCGTTTAGAAAAGTACTGCCGTCACAAAGGGTTAAAGTGCTACGTCGTGTATGCAGCGACGTTGGTCCGCAAAGGCTTAACAGACGCAACGGAAAGCATTATTTGTCCAGTGAACTGATTTCAGAATTTTCAGTTTCCGCAGCGTCGGGAATCGAATTTCCGGGGACGAATTTGCATTCCTCTTTTCCTTTGAGTCGTCTTTCCGCCCTCTAATAATTTATCATCCGTGGCTCTCGACCCTTGGCGACCCGGCCGCTCTTTTATGCGACAAAACTGCACGAGTCAAATTCAAATTGAGTTTTTAATATGGAAATCAGCTGGAAACGTGAAAATCCCAGCTGCGAGGAAAAACATCGGATGACGAACGACGACCGCGGCGGCCCGCTTCAACGGAAACGTGTTAATGCCACCGAAAATGTCTTTCATTGGGGACATTTCATTTGGAAACTCGAAACCCTGTTCCACCAATGGCACCGGCGTTCGGAGGCGCATCAAATCGATTTACTGCATATTACAAAACATACAAATGTTTGAATTAACTTGAAAAATACGGTGGTACGGACCATTTAATTTGAAAATGGCACCGCTTTTATAGTCTAAGAGAATAATACTTGATTTGAAGGAGTAGGTAAACAGAATAACATAGCAAAATGTAGTAACATATTTATAATAAATTAACGTACATTGAAAATCATAAAAATACAAAGACAGCTTGTATTTTAGAAACGACTGCATAATGAGACACCTTAACCCTTGCGGACGAATGTCGGCATTTCGGCGAGATGAAATGTTCGTACCTGGAAGACTAAATCGCAGACAAATGATTTAATTACTTGAACAGCAAGAGATCAGCGCGTAGTTTTCATTTTTCTCTAATTGCTGAAGCAGCTGATATAATTTAGCTTCATCGGCTGAAGGTTTAGTATATTTCAAAGGTTCTTCTTCCGCAATGAGTTAACATTAAAACGATTGAACGTTCTCTAATAAACTTACATTTTGATTCTACATTGAATTGTTCGCTCTCAAGCTAAGCTTCGGATGATTCAAATTCTCTGTCATAATTTCCCGTAATTAGAGCGCCGGTCGCAGTCGCCGAAACTGGTTCCGTTTCCCCGGTGCCTCAGGAGTTCGCCCGAAAACAGCTTCCGCGACCTGTAACCTCTCCATTTATCCCCTCCGTTTCCCATCCGAGTTTCAATTTACCGGATCTACCAGGAGTCTCCGATTTCAGGTGTGTTTTTTCCTTGTTGTCGGCCCGCGACAGCATTTCCCCGAGAAATCGAATCGAGTCACGCGGAGAAAAATGGCTCCCGCGGCGAGCAAAGAAACCCACACTCTTTCAGCGAACGCAGACTGCGCCGGGGAGGCTTCCCGATCCTCCAGGAATTTAGTTTCCTCGGGATGGAGCTTCCACCGAGAAAGAATCCGCGCGTATTTGCCGGGGAATCCGACCTCGGCCTTCACGCAAAACGTCTTCGATGTATCATGTCGCTCGGTAATTCCTCGTGACATCGATCCGGTGTCCCTTAAACATTTATAGTCCTCTGAAGAGGTACCAAGACGCCTCCGTGTACCCTTAATTTTTAATTTTCCAATTTGACAGTTGATACTCGGAAAGTTAGAGATGAAAAGGGAATTTCCATCGAGAATAGAGATCGAGTAATTTGAAATAATTCATCTGTTCGATTTTATCTCGGAATTCAATAGGAATCACGTTTTAATCATTTACATGGAATCGAGAGTTTGTTAAATATTGTAATGTATTTTTCACTTTTTCGAGGAAAAATGATTTTATTTCATTACGGTGTTATATTAATAAAATAATTTGGAATATTCTGTTATCAGTTTCCGAGAGAACCGGCGGAATATAAATTCGGGGACGCGGCCGACAACGCGTCTCCGGGAATTTAAATATAAAACGAGAAAAATTTAATGACTGCCAATTTGGATGACAATCTATTCGATTTACATTGGCGAATGTTAAAATTGACGGACGCGTTCGTCGCGGGCGTGGCGCGCCGAGCCTCGCTTTCAATTGGCCGGCCCGGAAAGTCCGAGACAAACGAAATTCGGTTTAATTAATGCGAATTAACGTGTCCGGCATACAACATCGGAATAGTTTTCGGATAATTAATCCGAACTAGCCAACGGAAAATGGCTAACAATTTTATGGCGGACTCGCGGCCGTTTTAACGGTCGAGTTGCATTCGATTAAAGTTTATGCACATTGTCACACGTTTGCGTAATGGGTTACAGATTAGCTGAACTAGAAACCGAGAAGTGCAACCTAACAAAATTATGCGATGCGAACGGTAACATTGTTACTCCGCGAAATTCCCGTGAATTCCCAAAAAGGGTAGTATAATGGCTATTTTATTTTTCATCATTTCTGTAACATTCATTCACAACTACTTTAAATTTCAATAAAATCTCCCTGTATTTATCATATGATACCACGATAAATTACAAAAATAAAAACTTATCAAATCCCTTTTTTAATTAGCGCATAACTCATTAAAAAAATCATACATCAACTTCCCAGAATAAAAGAAACCATGTATAAATCCTGATTCACGTAAATTTCATAATTTTTCATTTACGTCGACGGCGAGCGGAACGTCGAACTGCGAAACGCGCCGATAGAGCTTGTTCTACCATCTTGAAAACAGTCCTCCGTTAAAGCGATGCGCGTCGCGGCGCCGCTCGGGCTCGTTCGCGCGGCATCCACGGCTTAAGCGGAAGTAATAATTGAATCAACTTCGCGTACGATGAAAACGTCAGCGTAGACGTCGGAATTAATCTGGTCCGCCGTGTATTTGCGCGCTTTAATTCAGAAATTAACGCCGGCCCGCACACGCCCCGGCGACTTCGCGCGTCGCGAGCGCGCGGATAATGTTAATTAGCGTTACCGGGGGTATCGATGATCGTTAACGAGCTAGGAAAAGGCGGGGACGCGCACTTTCGCGGCTGCAAATCCGACGGAAATCCGTTTCACGTGTAATTTCAGGGTTTCAGATATCGACGAGTGCCATTAATCCGTCACGTTCCGTTTCAAACCTGGAACCCGGCGTTCGCGTTGTTCTTTTCATCTGATAATTAATCTTCTTTAATTACGATGCTCCCCTTAACACTCCGATTTTGAAGTAAATGAATAGTATCGTGGACAAAGTTTATCATGTATACAATTCCAATCTGAATCGTACCAAGTATACTCTGTAATCAATTTTCTAGACACTTAGAACCACCGTGTTTTCTATGATTAACCCGTTGCTCTAGAATATCGTGAGATTCGTGGTGAACATTATAAAAATAATTTAACAAACATCAATATTACTCACCTCCTTTGAATTCAAATGAAATATTCTTTGGTTACCAATTATTAGATTGTAGGGCAAAGTAGACAGAATATACATCGAGATTTTCTCTTTTTCCACTAAATTATTACTGAGAAAGTTGTATCACAGTTGAAAAGTAAATCATAGGACAAGATTACTATTTAACCCTTTGCACTCGAAAGTTTTTCACCTGAAATATTCTGTACCTTCTAATTAGATGTGGACAAGATTCTTCAAAATGAATTTATCAAGAAATCACACATAAATTAGGGAACAAAGCTATTTTCCTTCGATATTTCACGTATTGATGCAGCATACAAAGGTTAATGGTAAATACCAAATTTTCTAATTATCCTTTATCAAACCATCTGGCGTATTATACGGACTACCTTTGTTTTCAAGAAATAAAATTTTACTTTATCCAAATTTATTCATCGCATATGTTATTTGTTTCATATCTAATATCAAAATTAATTAATTTAATTTAATTAATATTCCTTTAATATCACAACGCATCGTTAATATTTCATTACATTCATTATTATTATCATTAATATTATTATTAATATCTATCCACGATCTTCAATTACAAAACAAGCAATAACACGCGAGTACATCAAACGATGCTCTCCAATCAGTCATATCCGTCATAATTGATACGATGCTCCTAGAATACTCCCACGAGACAAAGAAAAATTGATTTCAGGCCAGAAAGGATAAAGGATTGTTGCTTGTTTGTTTCATAAACAATAACCCCGGGCTCGCGGACTCCCATTTCCAATCTCGAAACTGATACACACAGTCTACAATCTCTGTATAGCGTCTGCATACCGTACGGGTTTTCTATACCGTCAGAATCTGTTCAACGTCAACGTGTTGACGTTCATGAAAATCCTTTACGTTTGTTCCCCGGCTATCCGTCGTCCTTTCCTGCGCGCTGGCGCTTGAACACGATCGACAATACGCGCCCGGGAGAAAACGAGCCCAAGCGAAACGTGTTCGCGACAGACAATAAGTGCATCTCGGCCGTCTGGATACAATGCGATCGAGCTGATCCCATTGCTTTCAACTCGATACCCTTTTCCTATTCCGATATATCGAATTCTGGCCGCCTCGCCCGTGCCGTTTGCACGGCCAGATAGTTAACTTCTCCCTCTGACCCTGCCGCGCTTTTGTTGACCTACTACCTGCCGCTTTTCATCGCGTCCCTTCTTTCTGTCCCTTTCCCAACCCTTCGTTCGCCAGCTCTTTCCATCCTTCTTCTCGATCTCCTCGCGATACGACTTTTAACACTTAACCATTGGTCGTTTTTCGGTAGTAACTTTATAACGCAATAGTACTGGGTAAATTTGAAGGTGATGTTCATGGGGATTTTAGTATGATATAGGAAAATTATGTTATGATAGGTATGTTCAACCTTTGCACTCGGAAGTTTTTCACTAGAAATATTTTAACTTTCTGATGAGAGAGACGATATTTTGTGAAACTGACTTGGAGAGGAATCACACGTACATTGAGGAACAAAGCTGTTTTATTTCAATATTTCTCAAATTGATGCATTGTACGAAGTATAATATTAAATATCTAATTTTATAGTTTTGTATGAATCAAATGGTGAGTGAGAGCCACCTCTCGAGTGCAAAGGGTTAATAAATTGAAATGAAAGGAAGTTTCGGAGAATTTTGAAGAATTTTCTTTGGAATTCTTGCTTGATTTTGTTTCGTTCAATCGGGGTAAGCGTATTTTTATTATTATTCTAACATGCAATTCAGTTATTTACAAGTAGGAGCTTACTGCTGAGTAAAATGTAAAAACTCGTTTGAAGAGGGAGCACGTATTAGAAGTTTGTCTGGAATATTTGGAAATTTACATAGCGGAAGGTTTCAAAGTGGAAATTGCTGGCGGGGGAGGGGTTAAATAAAAATTTCACATTAAAACGACGAGCGATTCGTCAGTTTAAACTGTCGGATTATTTGAAAAACGCGTTTTGACTTCGCAGCGCGAGGCACGCCCCCCTAATTCCGTTCAGCAGAGGAGCATGGGTAAAATCTGTACTGGCAACCGGCGAATTATTTTCTGTTACAGTGGTCAAAGGTGCAGCTGGCGAAATTCTCGATTCTGGAGCACCAAATGGATCCGAGCAGCAATTTCAGCAGCTATCGCAGCACGCTGAAAGCGGCGATGTGGCGTAGCGCCGGCGCTACGGACGAACGACAGAGAATCGTCGTTCCCTTCTTCAGCTTGCTGGTCAAGGATCTCTACTTCCTGAACGAGGGATGCAGCAACAAGTGAGTAAAAGAAGCGAAAAAAAAAGAGAGACAGGGAAACAGAAAATGAACGAGGACGGGGAAACTTGCCCCCGCATTAATCATTTAAGGACACTCCGGGAAATTTCAAGTTTGATAAAAATTGAAGAGATTCAGTCCCACTTTCACGCTCTAAGTAATCACGGCTTGGGGTCTCGGTGAATTTGACGAGCGCTTTTCATTAACTTTTCAACCCCTTCGCGTTCAGTCCGTTCTAAAAACAGTGATGTCTCGGGGAAACCGGGAGATCGGCCTCTCGCTTATTAAATGAACGGCTGAGCGTTGTGAAAATGAAAAGACGAGTAGCTGATATTGAAATACAAGTGGATGATTGTCGTCGTTTGATATTAATAAGCACGTCGCTTATATTTCATTAGACGGATCGATTTTAATATGGAAACGAAGAGAGTAATTAATTTATTCCATCGTACCACGAAGCGTTTGATCGAGTAATCCCTGAATTCGTAGCGGTGTATCCAGCTCGTAATTGTATCTTCCGAAGGTATTCCGAATTCGGGACGAAGAATACTCGCAGGATTAAATATTGAGTTTCGGAAAGTGGATTAATCATACCCGCACTCAATATTTCATCCCTGAAATCCTCGCCGACGCGATCGTTCGCACGTGACTCCGCGAATCCGCGTTTCCCCGCGAGATTCCGGGGGGATCTCGGAAAACTCGCCGGAATAATTATAAAGTAATCTAAGTTCGCCAGAGGGAGCGAGCGATATTCCGTCGGATGCGAGTCGTTTTTTCAACGGATCTTCCGAGGCTTCGATAATTTTCTTCCTCCGGGTTGGTGTTACGCGGAAACTCGGCCCCGATCTCGGCTTCCGGCCCGTTTTGTCGGGCGTATTTATCACTGCGACGAATGTGCCGTGCCATTTCCTTCGTTTTCCCGCGCGCGGAAAGCCTCATCCCTTTCTACGTCTCTCCTCCCCGCCGATTCCACGTGTAAACTTATTAAACTTGTAATAGCAAAAGTTGTTCCTTCGTAGTTCGACTGGAACTCGAAAAGACGGGGAAACGAGCGAGAACGACGACGAAAAGGAGCGGAGACAAGGGAAAGGAATACCGAGCTTCGACATTTTTTTATTATAATGCAATTGTTTAGGAATACTGAGATTCGAAGATTTGTTTGTGATGATTTATTGGATATATGAACGAGTTCATTGTCGTTGGAATTCAGTGTTTGATTCCAAGGAAACTGGAAACCCTTAATTTCCTTTAGAAAGTGATCTCTAATTTCACATTTCTATAGATATAAATTTCTAATTTTATATTCCTCTCGATAAAAACTCCCCATTTTCTATTTCTATTAATAACAACGTCGAATTCCATATTCGTAACACTAGAACTACCGTACCAGTAAAAATGACTGGTTTCGACATTTTTGTTTAGCAATTGATATCTTGGAAGCATTGAATATTCGAAATGATTTTGAAAATAAACATTTCAGTACTATAATGAATGCCTGAAGAAACTGAAAATAATCTACTCTTACAATTTTCATGAGAATTGCATACTAATCGTGTTAAATTCTCACTAGTTCTAGCTAAACATTTCAAGTTTAAGGAAATCTAAGATTTCAAAAGAGATCAGTAGTTCCACAAAGGAAGTTATACAATTACAATGAAAATTTCAAATTCACCTGAGAAAAATATTCTCCCGGCAACCTTTCCCCATTACCTTCAAATTCCCGGCATCTCCAATTATCCATACCCCGGGTCTCAAACAAAGAATAACAAGGACAACGAATTAAACGGATCGCGGCGCATTCATCTCAACATCGTATCGCCGTAAATTCATTTTGACCCGGGCTTGTTTCGTCGTTATTCCTGCACGCGCGCGGGAATACGCTTTTCATTCGGCAAACTCATTACGCGTACGATTGCGCGGTGAAATGAGACCGTTTCTCGAAAAAGCTTCGGTACGTGGTCGCGATGAGTTTCGCCGTTCCGCGGGGGAGGGGGATGGAGTGCGCGGCCGGGCTGAAGGAAAAAAAATTCTATTCGAAATTGTTCCACTACTTCAGCCGGTATTTACTGGACAACTGCGTGCATAATACTCGGCCCGCGTATATAGAACGGCGCCGCAGCGCGTAACATATGTGCATTAAACTCGCAACAGCGTGTGCTATCTCCGAAATGGCGGCGGGGAACGGCAGTCCCGGGCGAAATGTACGGTTACGCCGGGTAGGGGATCGCGCGGAACAGCGCCGAAACGTTTTCCTGAATTGCTAGAACAGATCACCGTGCAGAAACGCGAATACAAATTGCTCGAAGACGTTACTCCTGATACAGACGAATGCCTGTGTATTACGGGTTTCGAGGCCGTTCGCTTCGAGCCAGATCGGGCAACGCCGCTGATTCCCACTAGAGTTTCCGGGGGCAGGAATTCTGATAATTCCAGACAGGGTTGTGTTTAACCCTTTGCACTCGAGAGACTTTGCGTTGATGTTTAACCGTTTGAATCCCACGGGTCTTTGTGAAAACACGGTCGAAAAATGCCGAACGAAGAGAATTACGTTTCTCTGTTTTTACGAAAGCGAATTTTACGTAAGGCTATTGTTACGTTTTTCTAGTCTTAGGCGAGTAATAACAAAAATATGAAAAAGATAAATAAGCTTCATCTGATTCTACGAACCGATGGACTGGCACTTTTAGACGATGCAACAGAGAAGCGCCATTGCGCCGCTTGGGACTGAAACGGTTAAATCGACGCAGTAGAATCGTAAGAGAAAAATTCGATGTTCAATTTTGAATAGCGGCAATGTATGACATTGAAATGAAATAGTTTCGTAATTTATGCAAGATTTCTCTTTTGTAAAGTATTGTTGAGTGCAAAGGGTGAATCTTATACTTGGTTTCAGTAAATTGTGAATTGAAGAGGATTGTAAAATTTTTGAAGAATATTTTGTTAGATTTTTGATATAATTATTATATTACATTTATATTTGACTGATATTTTGCTGATAGAAGAATATCGCTGTTTCGATTAGTCTCAACTTCGAAGGAAGTACGAATAGACGATTAAAGCCATGTTAAACGGCTCATTTTATACTCTTCGCATTCCAAAATACTCTAGAATTCATTGTCAAGTTGTCAGTAACATTTCCCCATTCGCTGCTTCAAAATTCCAAACCCTCAAACAATTTCCTCAGTCACAAGAGGAGTTCGACCCCCGAAAATCCGTGAACCGAAGAATACCAACAGAAGTCCAATAATTGCCAGTGAACTGCGTCGCGATTGAATCCGGTCGCAAAACGCTGTCGTTCCGAAGTCACGCGGAAGTATCAACAACCCGAGAAAATAGCATCGGTTCCCGATGGGGTCTAATAAGAAGGAACGTCTAGTTCGGGCCAATTATCCGTCCTCAGTCGGGCCGGTAGACGAAATACGTAATGGCATTTCGATCGAACCAGTCGGGATTGCAATGGCGGAGAGGAAAGATGGTTTTCTCTCGATAGATATTCGTGTCGTAGAAGGATCTTGCTACACAAAACAAATACGCTTGCGTGTAAACATCTATTAAACGCCTAGAGATCGTCTTCACGTATAATCAATCCTGAAGGACTTACTGCTCGCATCCCTGCAAAACTGAATATATTTGTAAAAAATTGAATATATTTCGAAAGTGCACGTGGCATTCAAAAGGTTCCCTGAAAAATGGTTATTACTGATAAATAGAATATTCAATTCCTCATTAGTCAATATTCACGTGAAATTTTCGAAATTTTCTCATAATATCCTCACACAATTTAATAGTTTCGTACAATATTCTTTCACAATGCAGGACAATATTATTGCAATCTATTATTAACCATTTACAGTTCTTTACGTTAACAATATTTTACAATAATTTACTTTCCACAATTATCTACTATCGATTTTTCCGTTGCAACTGTTTCAAACTTAACACTAGAACTACCAGAGAGAAAATGATCCATTCTTGATTGCGTCTTTAAGAATTGTTAAAAACATAACAGATAATTCTCTGAGAAATTACTACAGGAATTGATTCAAATAGACAAACTGAATTGTGAATCAATAGAAATCTCAATGGTAGCACTGTTCGAGTTTCCACAGAAGAATTTCAGAAAGTCAATTTGACTGTTACGTGGTTCTACTGTTAAAGTTTTTCGGAAGCTCCAATCGGCGATTCTGTCAGTCAACGTTAAATCGAATGTATATCTTACAAACGAAAATAATCCAATTCGCTGTCTTTTTATTTACACATCCCGGGAACGGTTCGAGCGCCGCACGTATCCGCGCGGCTCGGACCGAAGATAAATTGCTCAAGTTCGATTCGTAATTTCGTGACGCCTCCGCAGGCTCCGCGTCAATTCTCGGTTTCTATCGTTCCGTTAGATCGTCGCCGGGATATTCGTTCCGGCAGCGCGACGAACGACGACGCCCGAAATCCCGTTCCTTTCGTCCGACGTATCGGGCAACTTCGAAACGGGAGCACAGCTGCGCGAACGCCATTCGAACGCGACGAATTTTCCCGGGAACTATCGATTCTTTTTTCGTTCCCGCGGCGATGATTTGTCCGGCGCTCCTCGCGCATTTTTATTCGCGAAAGTTGTCCCCGCGACAACGGTTTTCGTTTCGAACTTGATGCCCGGCCCGCTGGTCACAGGTTTTGTTTGGAAATATGTTTTCCGCGTCCTTCGGCTTCCGATTTTTATGCTTGCAGTTTGATTTTCCGCGGAAAATTGGAATTCAACGTTTCGCTCGCTTTTGAGGTTTGATTGGAACGAAAGTAGTAAAAATATCGTCGACATTAACCCCTCGCACGGTGATTTATTCTTCAATTACGCTCGACGCAACTTCGGTGGTTATAATTTATTGAGAAAAGAGTCTGTATGTGTTTGCTATACAATATAGTAATTGATAACAGAATAATAATAATAATAATAATAATATTTAATTGAGCTCAATGGAAGTAACATTTATGTTTGTTAAATTCTATTAAAATATTCACGAGTCTCACACGTTATGGTAAATCAATATGAATAAGTAACATTCGATTAAAATATATCTATCATTCAGTGAATAATATCCATTAGAAGATTACCACGGTTTTATACGGTGAAATTCGGATTTATTTTACTGAGCTCTGAAAAACGTTTGGACAAAGGACACTTGGCAAACTGTAAAAGCCATTTCGATTTCGCGGTACGTAAACTTCGCCGCGATTCATCCGGAACACCTTATTTGTGTCCATACCTGTTCCCCGAAGGATAATTTGAAAAAGTTCCGGGATTGTTTGCACGTGAAATCACATCGCTTTCGGGGAGCACACAAAACTCGAAGGGACCACCGCGAAAGTTGCCGGGTCTTCTTCGCAAACTGACCACTTTGAACCCACTTCTTGAAATTAGAAAATGAAGAAGCGCCTGGGAGCCTCGCCGGGCGTAAACTTTCCTTTCACCGAGTGAAATATTCTGTTTCAATATTAACTCGCGGAAAGAATACACACCGCGGAAGAAAGCTGTTGCGGGAACCGGTCCGTCGGGTAATTAACGCGACCTAATTAGACGCAGGACTAAATACTCTAATTAGATCCCCGCAAAGAAAATTAATCTTCCGACTGATCCTGTTCCCTAATTCATTCGTTTCGGTCGGTTCCTCGGAAAATATGGCACGCCGCCCTAACGACCGCAATGTGTAATTTGAATTGAATATTCTGTTATTCAACATTTATGTTTGAATCTTTACGTTTAGTCGCTTAAACATATAATATGTAATACTATAATATTATACATTAAAATCTCGTTATTGCTAAATATTAAATTACAGTAATAACCCTTTTAATTCGAACGTCCCGTTAAAAGCGTTCACGGGCGAATTGAACTTTCTTTCGCAAGATTTTCAAAAAAATCAACAATTTTCGTGTATTCGAAGAGCGAAAAAGGACCGTTCGTTGAAATATTATATATTATTCTTCTTTCACTTCTCCCGCGTGACCCGCGAAGCTCGTATTAATTGGAAACCGGCACGATAGACAGCAGTTCTCATTAAATTCGAATCAATCGAAGCATACGTCAAACGGAAGATTGATTAATATGCTTTAAGCCTGAAATTTATGGTAGGAACCATTAACTTAACGTATCCGTGCGTATCCCGCGGCAGCTAATGTGATCGGGATTATCCGAAATTAATTTTACAAAATAACAAACAGCCGGTAGTCCGCGCAGTAGGTAAACAAGGGGCAACGTACACGTTAAGGGAGTCAACGATGCGATTATCGATCGGCCGTGTTCCGACCGGAACATTCTTGGCTAACAAGAAACAAGATACTAATGGAACCGTGGTTATTTTAGCCCTTTGCGGACGAAGATTCTTTGAAATATAGAAAACGTTTGAAAGATCAAGCCGAATTTCTATATCAATTGCTTAATTCATCGAAGCAAGGAAACTACGTGCTGATCTCTTGCTGTTTGACTAGTTAAATCATTTATCTGCGAATCGGTCTTCCAAATACGGACATTTGATCTCTCTAAAATGTCGACATTCGTCCGCAAAGGGTTAATCTGGCATCGAATTGATTCGTTAACACATTGCGCGCCGGCCCCGCGATAATGAGGGTTTTTAGTCTATCGTTTAATTACTAATCCTACGTTCATGTAACATTTTAGATACGTATAACACAAATCCAAAGAAAAATCGCAAGATCGAATTCTTTATTCTTGTTCGTAAGTTAGAAATTTCGGCTTGATCGATGTTTAAAAATATATCAGTATAATCACCGACGCTCGCGTTTTTATTAGTTGAAATTTAGCCGGCGTACAATGTGTTAACGAGTATTTCACACGGTAACCAACGTCGGAAAATAAATATATTAACCAACAGAAATAAATCCGCGCGTGACGTGAAATATCCTGTGAATCTCGACGTCGGGCCTGCAATTTTCAAGCTGTACCATTAAATCAAGCGGCCGGTCGGAATATTATTAGACCGACTAATAAACAATTAAACTGATATTATCAACGTCATGGTCGTCCCCAATTTCGCATCTAATTGCGATACTATTATTGCTCCGGCCGCGTAACGAATCATCCGCGCGATTGTTCCAGACTACCGAACGGCCACATCAATTTCGAGAAATTCTGGCAACTGGCGAAGCAAGTGACAGAATTCATCGCCTGGAAGCAGGTCGCGTGCCCCTTCGAGAAGAATCCGCGTGTTATTGCGTTTCTGCAGGCGAGCCCGGTGCTGACGGAGAATGGTGAGTTTTTCAGGATTTTTTAATTTATAAAAATATTTTTTTTACAATAGACAGTAATTAGAGGAAGTTGTCGAGTTAACCGATCATTAGATGAACGCCAATTCGAATATTTTTAATTTCCAATATTATGCTTCGTTGTCATCGATAGTTCTGTTCGGAAAAAGTAATCGAAATGAAATTTCAGTGGAAGAATTTTATAGTTTTCCTGAAATATGTGTTATCTAGAAGTAAGACATGTATGATTTATCGGTAATGGTCTACTTAAGAGATAAAACGTCTTTGTCCGACACAGCTCTAGCTTTGGCGTCTTTCGAGTGCGAGCCACCAGACAACAATCCAGAGAAGGAACGTTACAAAGCTTTAAAGTAAGTCAAATCAAACCAACTATTCAATCACAGTCCAAATAACTATCAACAAACGAAATTTACATTCAACCCCCAATCTCAATGATTCCCCTCTGCAACAATTTCTAATTAACCCTAATCGGACCACGATGTGACTGATTCACATTTGAACGTTTTACTTAAATCTTTTGATTATTTCATATTGCATTTCCAACAGTTTTTTTGGGCGTTTAAAATTTGGGCCCCGTAGACACAAACAATAACATTTTAATCATTCCGTTTATTCCCACAAATGACTGAGAGTCACATCGTATGATTCGTTATAAAAGCACGTGGTACGGTTAGGGTTAAATATCCTCATTCGAGCATCCCTACGATCTTCCCACTAGAAACAGCATCCCCCAAAACGACCGAAAAGAAACACACGAAAGTTCATCGCAAATCACCTCGTTCCTCGTCGAATTTCTCGTCAACAGGTCCGAGCTGAATACCCAGTGAAAAAGAGCCGCCGCGGAACGTGTCGAGCAGGAGCGATACTAGCGGGGCCCAGCACAGAGACCGACGACGCACCTTAACAAACGTTAATAAATTCACGCGCGCGAATCTCCGACAAAGGGAAGAAGAAGCGAGCCTCCAGGTGAAACTAAACTCGAGCGATAACAAGGGGCAAGACCGAGGAGGAACCCGCTGAAGAGGACGCTCGAGTAGAAGCGACGAGAAGAGATTCATATGCGCAACGATGCTCTCGCGATCGATAAGAACTAAAATCGGAGGAAGAGCACATCGTAGTGATCTCAGAACCTTTAAGGACATCGTTTAGATACCATCTGCGACCGGTGCAGCCGAGACTCCGGCTCGCGCCAGCAAACCTCTCTTCCGTTTTCATTATTTCTGCACGTGAACACCGGCGGAGCTTCCTCCTTTGCGTCTCGTTATCTTTTGCCGTATAGCAGTCTCGTTCGTACCTATCGAAACGGACAAAGCGTTCGAACAAGCCGTTCACGCGATCCCGTTAGCTATCGAGAGGTAGGAAACGGCGGAACCGGAAGCCGGCTGCACCGGTCCGAGTCCACGGATCCTCGGGATCGTTCCAGGATCCGAATCCGTTCGCAGGAGCGCGAAAGAATTCACCGGACAGTATCGCGTAGCAGTAAGTATAGTTCCTAAGCCCGAGGCAAGAGAGCGCTCGACGAAATAGGCGCTACCCGTGCCTCCACTTCCGGCCCCGGCGGCCATCTTGCGACGAGACGTAGCCGGGACCGTTTTCTTCTCGCACGACCGACCCTTTTGTACATAGTCCTTTTGATATACGCTAACGAAACTCGTGGGCGTGAACGGAGGATACAGACACGAGGGAGGAGGGATCCAGAGGAAGGGGAAATTGCTGGGTGGGGAGATGGAGGATAGGTTCGTTCCTGTAGAGTAAGCACGAAGTTGTCGTTTTAAGGTTCTAGGAGTAGCTGGCGGACGGACGACGGTCGTCGTAGCACGAGTACTTAAGGAACGTCGGGCGAGACGTTTCGACGCCATCTTTTGAGGACGCGGGGATGCACGCTCGCAAACGCACACGGCCAAGCCGTGACAGTTATTCAGGAAGCGTTTCTAATCTTTACGACAGCCGTTGCGGTTGAGTTTCCTCGGTGACGCGCGGGATCCGTTGGGTTTTGCGTTGGAGATTGGTGTTCTTTGTTCGGTTGATTACTTCCGTCTGATTATTTAGTAGCTTCTTCCGTTCTTCGTCGATTGTACTTGATAAAGGTAGTTGATCGTTGATGGCTTAGTAGAGGACAGGGATTTGATGCTACGTTTATTCGAAAGGTTCAGTAATGGGCGAGTCATATTTGGTTTATATGAAAAATAATTAAACATTTGGATTTGTTCAGTTCGAAATATAGGAGAAGGGGTTAGCACCTTCGTGATCGTCCATGTATTTGTGATATATTTTGCAGCTTGCAAAGGGAATTACATTGGGTTCAGGGTTGTTTTTATTTAAAAAACGCGTGTTATAGCCTTGGGAAGTTGAGGAGAATTTTTTCTTGGCTTTCATTTGCACTTTGCAATGAGGATTTGTTGCGTTTAATAAAAAATTGTTGCTACGAAGGTTACTACTGACAGAAACGCTGGTCGCGGAGGTGTTAGTCCTTTGTTCTGAACTTTCGGGCGTGGAGATTTTTCGAGTAAACTGTTCTTTTGACTTAATTGCTGATTACATGGTAGGGTTGACGACAGCAGTCGCAGACGAAATTGCCGGGCGAGCTGTTAAGCTTGCGGCCGCCACATTTTCTGGGGAAAATAAAAGGGAAAGCTAAAAATTTTAGGACTTCGTTCCTATTTCCTCGCAGCCCAGATTGTGACTGTCAAAAGACAGTATTAAAAAACTCGCCTTCCGCGCCAAAACAGAGTGCGAAGTTATCTCGCGCACTTCGCGTTTTCACGCTCCCCTTTTATCTCGAGAAACCTAACAGAATTTCCTTCGCTTGCTAACAAAGTCAGTGAAACACAGGTAGAAAATGAATCGTTTTCTCCAGTGAATTCTCGTTCACCTTGAAACAACAGGCAATATTTATTTCCCGGAACGTCGAAACCGATCGCAACTCGCGCGTCACCGTTCAACAATATTGTTACAGTTCCATTGGACGATTATGTGAGCCGTTGTTTTCGCGTAAAACGAGGGATCCACGTAGCGGGCGATCAGTCGGGCGACGATTCGCCGACGTGCCCGGAAAATCAGACACAATAGACACGGAAAACATGAAAGAGCACGAAACAGACGATCAGAGGGAAGAGGAGGGACTTTGAGAAAACATAGGGACCAAGAGTTCGTTTTTCCTGAGTAGAAACTGCGTCTGCGGGGAGATGGAGAGGACAGAAGGGCCGCGAGATCCTCTCGCGATCCGAGAACGATATACCGAAGCAGGCTGTTGAATTTTCCGTTCGGTGATTTGTCAAATTCACGTACTGAGAGAAACCTTGCAGTCATTAGGCGTTTAAGTAGGCGTTTCCCTCCCGCGATCGCGCGCCGCGGGTTCCAAGTATTCGCAGGATAGGTTAAACAACAATTTTCCATTTCATGGGTATTCGTCTTTATCTTCGTCGCGTGACGAGCCGTTTTACAGCGAAGACTGTAACGGTTCATGGTAAAACGTACCATACGACTTTTCATCGTTATTTAATTATTTGTACAAAAGTATTAACGACGGTCTCTTGTATCGTAAGATGCGTCGAATTCGTATTTCGAAATCGTGTATTCGATCGTGTACAAAGGTTTCTTCATTCGTAAAGGATTTCTATTAAGCGTTTGAATCGAACGTCGATGGCAGCTCATCTCATCTTTGATTTTTAATGTACGTTCTCCTTTGTTTATCGCTTTTTTTCCTTCTTGTTCCTATGTTATTTATACGATTATATTTTCGGTTGTGCGATTGTTCAGCGTTGGAAATTATTTTTTTACGTTTCTATCGGCCACCTTGCGCGAGAAGCTTCGATTTTAGGTAGGTTTAGTCGCGAGGGTCTTGTAAGTTGTAGTTTCTTCGGTTTTCTTTCTCTCAGTACGAGAAGCAGAGGGAAAACGTGTATCATAAAACAACAGAGTAGCGTTGTACATACGAGGACGAACCAGAGTCTACGCGAAGATCGCGCGATAAAGAAAGTATAATTCATCGATCGAGCCGTTAAAGAAAACAGAGGACACCATTTGTACGTCGGACTCCTTTCTCCGGGCAGCTTTATCGAAGTGAACATTGCCAGCGACGCGCGCGTCGACCTGTTTCGACAGTACTATATAATTACCTGTGAATTTAATCTTGAGTGTTAAATTATTTAAGCGTAAGGGTCTCGTAAATTATTTATATTTAAATTATAACGTAGACTTACTTTCGACAGCTGTAACATATGTCATATTTACTCCACGTATGTTTTATTTAAACGTGTACTCGTTTATTTATTACTCCATTTATTTATAAACGATTCACATGATATGTATATTTCGCATTAACTCCGAGTGTAATCACCGACGCGTAATTATTGAATAATTTTTCATCAACGTTGTTAGGATAAGACGTTACATCCGTCGATCAAAAATCGCCCAACGCGGAGAAAGGTGTCTGACAACATGAAGCCAGAAAAACGTTATTGTCATTCAGGCTCGTTCACATTGCTGCGGCATTTTGCCGAAGAATTGCACTTCAAACTGAACTCGAAGCGTATCGTCCGTTCGACTCGAGATCAAATCGAAATACAACAATTCTAATTTGGGCATTACGATAAGCCTGAATAAAAGAAAGCCTCGATGACTTTCATTCTCGTATGTAAATGAAATTCTTCCATGTAAGCGATGCATATCCGAAAGCATATAGATTCTTGCACTTTCCAAATAAATAACCCATTATTTAAGCGAAATATTAAACGAAAAGAATCACGATTATAAAAATTCCAGCGCCCCCTTTCTTCAGCGCTGTATTTCTTGTAAAAGTCACGTGGTATTGTTGTATTTGAGTTGCTTTGATCTTCAATTGAACGGACAATGCGATGAACATAGACTTCGAGAGGAAATATATAACTTCTATTAAATTACATAGAAAAAAGAAAAATCGTTTAATGGTCGTATTATTTAAAACTTATCGATCTTAAAACATATACAAAATATATGTTAGCTCATTCGTTTCGTTAGGAATGCTCAAAATCCACTGGAATAAATTACAATTTCGAGACTTCGCATGAATTACGCAAACCGTCGCAGCAAAGCGGACGCGCCCCCCACGAACGAGCGTGTCGACAACTACCCGTGCACGATTATCATAACATTATACGATTAACAGTACGAAGTAAGTTGTAATAATTAATGAATGTTACCGTTGTAAGCGTCAGTCGTCAATATCCGATGAACGAGAAGCCAAGAACTCGATCACGCCACGTTCGAAGGACAGCGGTCGCGAGATCCCTGTACGAAGCCATCAAGACGCCGGAACAATGAAGTTTCCCTCTCGGAAACCCCGAGGAACGCATAATCTCGATTCCCATCCGTCGAGTGAGCGGCGCGACTGGTCGTAATATTTTCTAATCGATCGCTTTTTTCTACGATTTTTTGTAAAACCTATTGAGAAGCGGGGAAAGAGATATCTCCGACCAGCGGCAAAATCGAGCGTCGCCTTTCACACGAACGAGAGAACGAATTGATCGGAAAATCACAGAAAAGGCCAAAAAAAAGGAAAAGGAAAAAGAAAACGCGACGAATAACGAGCGCTGCCACGCGCCTCTGTCCCGTTCTAAAAAAAAAAAGAAAACGATTTCGCGAGGACGTGTGTCGGATGAAACGTAACGGACACCTTGATTACCGCGATTCCTGTACATAAGAAGAAAGAGGGGAAAGTAGGAGGAGAAACGAAGAAGCGAAATGTCGTGTATATATACATATAGTTATATGGCACATACGCATGTGCGTATATCTATGCGCTATGTAAGGTCTAAGGTTGGATAGGCCGTAATCGAATTTAAGCGGAGCCACCGTTGCGACGAAAGAGGGCGAGAGGTTAGGAACACCTTTGGCCCTGATTCGAGGCGTCGGTGGCTCGTCGGCCGCGATAATCGCCGATCGATCGATGTTATGATCGCCTAACGATACCTTATAGTACACACGAACCTTCATCCTCGAACGATTGATTGATTGGAAGAGAATACGAACACTTGCTTGCTGTCTAGTCATTAGATCGTTAGTCGGGGGCCCGTGTCCGCGTTCCCGTTTGCCGGCCGAGTGCACCGCTGCCGGCCTTCGAAATTACGCCATATTTTATTTAACGTCGAACTCGTCTGTGTTCAGAACCTTCAACGGGGATTCGCGAGTGATCTTTTCCGATAGGAAATGACGAACGACGGTTGTACGGAAGAGAGGGAGAGTTACTTGCGAATTTCTGCTGATCGAATTAAGGGAGCTAATTTGATACGGTTTCTTATTGTAGAGATGTTAAGCGTAAAGTGTTTGTCGATAGGGCGTTTACGTTTTCAAGGAAGAGTGTTTGAGTTGTTTTCGACATTGAAATAGTTGGAGCTTGCGTTTTTGTACTCGACCGTTTCGATTGGAGAGATGAATGCGTCTTCCGAAACGTACGTTGGGAGCAGAGACTTGTTCATGCTTGATATTTGCAGAGGTATATATTGCATTGTTAATCGCTCTCGATATAATCAAACTCGACTCTCTCGATGAAAGTATCAATCTCACTAACGTTAAACCAGAGTAACTCGATATTCTCTATTTATCGCTGTTGACTGTCTTTTTGAAGCGGACGGAATCCGAACTAACCATTCTCCGTTAGCATTTAGTGAAAGCTTTAAGCTACCAAATATAACAGACTTAGAAACGGATCGAATAAGATTAAGTTTCGCCAATCGAAGATAAACGTTTCTTCAACGAGCAAGGACACGGGCCGCGTTATGCCTAAATTAAGATGTATTCGGGTTAGAGTTTAACGTTAAGTTTTTATATTAAGCGTATCTTTCTTTTATTTCTTTTCTTTTTGGTCGACATTCCCTTAATTGTAAGACACTTATGAATTGCACGGTGAAAAAGGAAGGTTTGCGTAGAACGTCAGATTTTCATTCCCCCGGTTTCTCTTTTGCGTGTATTGTCTATTTATATTCGCCGTATTTATTACGGTCAGAAGCATTTCTCCGCGACGATCGTTGTTTCGTTGTTCGTTCTTTTCTCTCGTTTCGTTCTCCCTTCGTCATTTTCCGTTCGTTTCGCGCGCAATCACGATATTAATGATCGACTGCGAACCGGGAGTTAAAATAATGAAAGAAGTGTAACGTGCACAGTGCCGATCGTTGCGGATTTTCATCCATCGAATTCACCGGCGTGTCTGCGATCAAGTTTTCTTTTTTAGATTCGTCACTCTCAACACCGCGGAAACGAGATCAACGGAATTCGTTGAACGGTCAACAGCTTGATTGTCCTTTTTATTATTAACGGATTTATAGTTGGAACGTTCGGGAAGCGGAGAGGTATTTATCAGTGTACATAGAACCGATTTTATGCAATTGTTGTGAAAATGGTCGGGGACGGTGCCGAGACACAAGGGAGAATTTCTTTTCTGGCAAGACTTTTTACGGGATTTTTATGAATTGATCCTACGTTGAACCCAAACGTTTTCTTAAGCGTTCGCGAAATATGTATTTTCGAGACTACGAAGTACAGCAGAAGTTTCATGAATCCTCGTGATATTTTACTTTGAATGATAAGTATATTTCTTGAACGTCTTTTTTAAAAATTAATATTTTCAAGGAGCAAAACGGTATAGTGAATATTGATGAAAATCGGACAATTGAATTCAACTTTATGTGATTGATATTATACAACTTATTGATTGATTACCTTTTATAGAATTTATAGAATACTTTTTTAACGTTACAATATTATATCTTTATCGAATACATTTTTGTAACTGCAAGTTACAATGCAATCGGTTTTATTTTAGGAAGACAACCGTGACGGAGGACAAGTTCGATAAGTTCGATAAAAGGAGGGATTTATTTATGAAAATAGTACTGCCATCGTTGCAATAAAGTCAATAAAGAAAATTGTTTACGGACAATCTGTCTGTCGATCGTTCAGCCCGGGCCGATTACGTACAACGATTTCATATTGTCATTCGATTTTTGCAGTCTCGTAATAATGTAAGTCTACGAAACCACTACCAACTGTTCTATTCGTTTTGTTGTTCGTGCGTTTATTATATGAACGTCGAGGTAATTCCGTTTCCGCGTTTTTGATCGATCCGATCAAATATGTTGGGACTATTGTACATACATAGGCTCAATCATGTAACAGCGACAAGACAGCAATTACAATTATTGTAGAAACGATGATGTCTTACGAAATAAACTACAGATTAATGGACGTTTCTTTAAGATGTTTTCCTTCTTCAAGTGCCATATTCCATAACACTAAATTTCCCCCCAATAACTCTAAATCCAACTCAGAATATCACTTGTTAATACAAACAATGCAACGAATTAATATTTACCACAATTTTATTTTCTGGCGACATGTGTTTTTCTTAAATTCAATTTAAATATTCTCTGTTCAATTATTAGCAGTATTAAAATACAATGTTACATGTAAATGTTCTAACCTTAGATACTAATAAATATGCAATATTGATCGTTGAACCTATTTGGCAGAAAGTAATTGAACTATTATAATTTATATGTAATTGGCGATATCAACAATCTATAAGTGAATAATTAACTACTAGATCTATTTGAGATTATTTAAATGGAAATGGTTCGGAACTGTCAGAGTTTAAACAATTAATTCTACCTTCCTGAGAGGGATTCTTTAATCTTCTGATCGATCCAACGACGGTAATGGGAAACACGAACGTAAACACCGGGCTTGTTCACTTTCCCACAATGTTGTCCCCAGCTGGTAATCCCGTACAATGTGAAACCTCCTATATGAAAAAGAAACAAGAATCTCGTATCGAAGTAACTACATCGCGAATAAGAATGCTATCAAAACGAAATTTATAATAACATGCACGAAGTACAGTTACTTTCATAACTTCCATGTAAATTTGAAATAAATTTTACCTAAAATTGAAGATTTATCTAACGTAAAAGCTTTTCATCTGTTTGTTTTCTTTTAAATCAGAAATATTTCGTTACCGTTATGATGACAAACTAATGGTCCACCGGAGTCACCATCACAGGTGTCTGCACCCTCGTCAAGGAATCCAGCGCAAACCATGCCATCTCTAATGGCACCCGGACCATAAACGTGTTCTGCTCTACATACGGATTGGTCCAATAATGGTACCCAACCGTACCTCAAGTCTTTAGAATGAGCTGAAACGAACAATTCTCAAATGTCAAATATATGTATGAATATAATAAAAATTAAAATTATATAACTTCACAACATTAATCCATATGTTTCACAAGATCCAATTTTTAACCCTCTACTCGAACGTATTTCGTCATAAATACTTAATATTTTCTGACTAGACGAAGACAATATTTTTTGAAGTAACTCAAAGAAAGCACAAGTAAATTGAGAAACAAAGCTTTTTCATCCCAATATTTTACAGGCTGATGCATTACACAGTTTAATGTTAAATATCAAATTTTACAGTTCTACTGTGTCAAATCTAGTGCTGACTGAGAATCACCTCTCGAGTGCAAATGGTTAATATCTGATAATATATTAATTCGATCGAAACAGATCTTTTACCAGATTTCCCAGTGTCGATGCTGCCGAATCCACTGATAGTGCAATTAAGACCAGCCGGATATTCTATGTTCTCCGGTGGCAGGCATATCGGCATGATATCCTTGCCAAGAGCTATTCCTCGTCCCTTCAGCAATACTAAAGCAATATCGTTGTTCATTCGATGGCCCTTGCGGAAATCCTCGTGTATATAGTAGTTCTCGATATTGGCTTCTGCTTCTGTTCCTTCATCTATCTAACATGTTCGTGCGTTTATATTGCATGTGAAACTCGCTTTAAACTTCGATCCACAGTTAATTTCATGGAAACCGATGTTCAGTATACAAATGTGACATTTTAAAGAAAGAGAAAGGTAAAGGTTACTATTTTAGAACCTATTTTAGAGTCTATAATAGAGAAGCAGATAATAATTCAGAGCAGACTTTAATTACCTCTGTATTATAATCACCAGCACGAACAAAGTAAGTCCCTTTATTGTACCCTTCCAGACAATGAGCAGCGGTGAGCACGTGCAGAGGTGAAAGAACCACCGCCCCACACCAATGGTTCGACCTGCTGTGTCCTCGAACGCGAATGCTGGCCTGTTAATATTAAAAACACTGCAAAGAGTAATCCATAAAAGGCCTCAAACCAAAAATGGTAAAAAGTATTTCAAACGTATAGCACAAATGTTAATCATAGAAATGTTTGTGACACACGATCTTTAAAAATTATAGCCCAGAAATCCTTGAGGTTTCTTCGAGTATAGAGAACATAATATTAATGCAAGGTGTTAATCGAAAATGGTTTAAATTAAATCCATTAAAATGTAGATATTTAAAGAATAAAATAGAGAACAAAAATAACAGTGTAAATGTCAGTAATTTCCCTGGTATAGTAAATGAGTAATAAAGTAATTTAAATTAATGTTTTGATAATTAATCGTTTCAATTAATTAATTTACCTGCCAAGGGTAACTTCCTTTCGGCGCGATGGAACCGTGCACCACTTTCGCGAATATGAGATCCTCCTCGGAGTTGAAGTCTTCCAATCGCTGGCCGCAATTAGTCGGAAGTATGTCATTGATGTCCTTGGCCATCACATCCGGCAGCAGGTCCCAGTCAAGCTACAATTATTGACTCTATTATGCAATTCGCACGCGTGAAGCCGACAAATGGGGGTAACCAGGGTCAAGGAATGAAGTAAACAGGTTTCGTTGCGTAAGCTGATCGTTTATTGAAGTAACGCTTCTAACTGTTGTTTACAAATCTCCGTCTGTAGTTTATCATTACAACACACCAAGATCAGGATGTTAAATAATTCACGTAACCGTTGCGTTTTAAGTTAAGTATCCCTAGTAATTTATGCTAAACGTTTCTTACAATATAGAGGATCTTGTTAGACGATAAATTAAATTCTAACCATACCCTATCTTTGGCAAAGAAATTGCATCCCTTTAACTGTTAAAATAAGAACATTTATAACTATTTTTAAAAATATTCTCTTCTGGAAATCTTATTGCACTTCGAAAGAAACAGAATTAATCACCTAATTCTTTATTTGCCTGTAGCACAGCCATTTTTCGAGTATTAACGAATATCAAGGAATTTTGATTGAACAGACGTTCAGAAGAGATTCAAGTTTCTAAATTACACTCCCCTCTTCCTGAGAACGTTTCGATTTACCTCGGAATCGTTAACATTCCCACGTGTACAAATCACACCTGCGTCCTCGTCATGGTTGCAATTATTTTGGCCCCAGTGATTGTGCTCGCATCGATACAGCTGAGTCTCGTTTCCGCGGCAAGAAACCTTATTTAAGTAAACACCAAGTTAACCATATAATTAGACGCAGATAAGAACATGATCCTATAACTGTCTCATTGGTTACACTATTAATAATCCCAGGAGGAAGAAAATGAAACTATCAAAGTTTCTTCCACCTTGTTTTGTTCTGTAAATCTTTATACGTTATGAATTCATGAAAATCTACGATTTAATAAAGTTCTAATTACAAAGGAACTGAGTAAAAAATAATTTCAACAGAAGAATGGTCTTTCGAAGTTCTTTCTTTTCCAAACTTACTTCGTCCAGCCAAATGGGTCCTTCTCCAGGCCCAAAGTATCCATCCTTCTTGGCAAAAGCTTTCCCTGTGTATCCCAAGGACCTGCAAATCACAGTAGCAGCTGCAGTAGAGAAATCGTCGTCGCAGACGGTGCCCCATACACCGTGGTGACGAACTTCAACCCTTCCTTCTAAAGGAGAGCTTCCATTCGCTAGTCGTATCTCGAAAGGTGCCTAAAATGATCACCCAACGTTGCAAATCTTTTATTCCCTTTAAATCAGAAATCAATTCCATTCGAGAAATACATTATACAATCCAATGTATATCTCCGGAAATTATTTGGTTACCCACGTCGCAATGCTGGGAACTTTCGTCAGAACCGTCCGGACAGTCGACTACCTCGTCGCATATGAACGCAGTCGGAATGCATGTGGGACTTTTCTCACACTTCCAATGTCCATCTTGACAAGTATCCACTGCTGTCTTGCAAACAACGCCTACTGCTTCTTCTGGCTGGCAATTGTGAACACCCCATCTGTGAAGGAAAGCATGGAAACTCTGATTATCTCTGTAACATTATTATGTTAGTAATATCTTCTTTATGTATAACCATTGCAAAGCATCAGGGATATTCTCAGATTCAAGGTTTTAGGTTCACTTAAGATTTTAAATATTTCGTGCCAAGTACCCATCGAAATCACATTCGCGCAATGATGTCTCGTTCCCTCGACATTGAAGCTGATCCACGATGAATCTCGTGGGTGGGTCCAGATTCCCATAGAATCCTCCTGGTCGGATTTCCAGAGCGCCAAGAGTGAAGCCAAGCTCTTTGCAAACTACATCGGCGTCGATCATACCGAAACCATCGTCGCAAACTTGACCCCAGACTCCCAAAACTGTAGAGATCATTGTTTAAACAGAAATTCTGAAGATCTATTTGTTAAATAGTTTCTTTGGGACATTCTGTTGATGTGTATTTTAAAGGAAATTTATTAGTAGAGAATATTTATCTTGTTGCTTCCTGAACTGAATACACTGAACGTTGAAACGTACCCTTGACTTCAATTCTCCCTTCGTAACTGTTATTCGAGCCAGCAAGTCGAATGGCATAGTCCAGATTTTCCAGGGTGCAGATACTTTCGTCGCTACGATCGTGGCAGTCGTTTTTCCCGTTGCACACTTTGGTCTGGTTTATGCACTTCTTGTTGTCGCAAACGAACATGCCGTCGCAATTTAAGCTTCTTTCTTTCATTTCGTAATAATCGAATTCCCGATTGGGTTTCAAGGATCCTGTCATGCCGACGTTGCTATGGCTTAATAGACAAATGTTCCCTGCTGCCCTGAGAATATTAAAAGCCAACAGAAAAATTAATTTACGTGATCAGTTTTGTGAAGGAATCGTTAATAGTCTTATTACTTGTGCGAAAACGATCGACACGTGAAGTCAGCATCCTTGCATCTGACGGCGCAAGTTTTTAATGGGGTATTCAACCATTTTTCGACATCGTGCCCTTCTAACTTATGTTTCGCGTATTTTTGGTAAAGGTCCATCTGTGACGAGCAATCGCTTTCGTCTGCGCCGTTTCTGCAGTCCTTAAAGAGCAGTGAATATTTTATGTAATCAAGTATTGTATCAGAAATTTATGAGAGCGACATTTAATAAGCATAAATGGCTTGAAAGTGAAGTGTGAATATAATTTCGATTTTACCTCTTCTCCATCGCAAACCCACTGTGAAGGGATGCACTCTCCCGGTGAACACTCAAAATGTTTGGGCATGCAGAGGCCTCCCAAACTTGACCTTTGAGATCCTAGAGCAGATTGAAATAAAAATTGAATGGAATCAGAATCTCATTTGTTCGACGCTTGTTCGGGAAGGTCGTAGATGGTACCAATATTTCCGCAAGGTGGAATGTCACAGTGTTCTCGTTGTCCATTTGGCTCAGTGAAGCACCATGGTCTCGATTCTTTAAGAGGTTGTAGATTTCTGCAGTAATTATGAGTTTTCAATTTCTCCTTGGTGTCTCGACTAAGAGCCTACAGGAGAAATGAATGAATAAATAATTCATATAACAATAATTCGTCACTAAAGAAGAAGAAAGTAAAAGAAAATAAAACTAACCAGTATTCTTAATGAATGGGCTACTTTTTCGTCAGCCCACGGAAGACAACGCTTCCCAGATGCTGTCACGTTTGCATTTCCCATGTATTGAGCTCCTTTCCCATAAACGCAACCTGTTAATAAAAATTAAACAAATATACTACTGAAGTTATATAATAGAACCTATTCCTGAAGTCTTACTCAATGTGAAATAAGAATATGAAATAAATATATATTAGCCACGAGTTAAGATTAAATTGAAAACATCATACCAATATCATCGTAGGGTCTTTTGCAAATATAAGAATGTCCCTTCGCAGAGGTAGTACAATCTTCAGTGTCCCAGAAGAAATAGTCAGCGACACAAATCGTGTCAGGTCTCTCGTGACACGGAAGTTT